>NC_064858.1:69128258-69435758 GCF_024139225.1 Suncus etruscus
TATAATATGTCAACAGAAAATCTGAGTCTTGTAATGGAACTGGGAAATACATGTGGGGGCTGGGAGAGGGAGACCAGGTTTCTGAACTTCTGGTATCATAGTCAATGAGTTATCCAAGAAGATCTAGATCTTCCTGTGTAGTCCAGTTTCCCTTTTAAGGGAGCTACCAGTCAAAGAAACTGGATGGCAGGCCCATATATAAGTAAGAAACAAATAACCACTCAGTCATTATAACAAATGTCTAGTAAAATGTAAGTAGGAGAATAAAGCTGCTTGTTGGAGTATGAGATATGTAGTTTGAACTAATAAATTGAATTATAAACTAAAGTGCTCCAGATTGTAGTCTACAACTCATAGCAAAATTCTTGCTGAATGGATGAAGAGAGAGGTATATCTGGGCTCATGGCTGTTTCTTATCACTGATAAGCATTAACTTTTACAACTATTAAAATCAGAGCTCCAAGGGGCTCTCTGATTAGAGATCTTTGAGTATTTCTGAAGGCATTGGAATAACAAGGAAGCAAACTGTGCAGAGGGTACCATGGGGATAGGAAAGCTAGATATTTTATTCCCCAATCAGTAGGTCTGTTTACATGGTCAAATTTAGTAGGTTTTTGTTTTTGTTTTCAATGATTATTCTTTGCGATTTTGTTGTCAGAAGAATCCTGTCAAAATATAGTTGAAGAAGATCTCTCTAGTAAGGCTGGTTTTATTTCTTGAAAATGGTACTTGCATTGGAGAGTAAACTGAGGTTTTTTTGTTCAGCTTACTAAAAGAAAACCTTATTCATTAAAGAAATTTGCATTGGTCGAAAAAGTAATGAAAGAATGAAGCAGTCTACAAGAAGGTTGTTGTATTCTTTGTAACAAACACAAAAACGAATCATAATGACTAGTCAGATTCAGAGGACTTGAAACTAAGAAGAGAAATATTTAGTCTGCTTGAAGAGACAGGAAATGCTGAACAGAGAAGATAATATTTAAATGGAGCTTTTATGTATCATATTTAACTTGGAAAAATAGAGTCTGCCAAGTAAAAGGACATTCCTAATAAAGCCAATAGCACATGCATAGGCCTGGCAATGGGAGGCTGGGATCTGTTTGGAAAATAATGGAGGCAGAAGTAAAAAGATAGGACAATAAAACTGAAGAGAAAACTAAATAATGCATTATTATCAGTGACTTGATTCATCATAGTCATAGTTGTTAAACATTGAAACATTTACTGTAAGGGCAAAGGACCTCTAAAATCAGAGGAGCAAATTGGTGAGTAGGTTTGCTATGATAAATGATAGCATTTAAGGAAATGTGAGCACTGTAAGACAATGATAATTAAAAATGATCAGTCTGGACAAGAACTGACTAGTAAAGGGAGATAAAGTGATATGCATTGATATGCATGATATCTTTTCCATAAAAATATTGCAAATCATAGTGTCTAAATTGAACAAAAGGAAAAAAGAAAAAGAGAGGGAGAGAGAGAGAAAGAGAGAGAGAGAGAGAGAAAAGAGAGGAGGGGAGGAAGCAGAGGGAGGAGGAGGAGGAGAAAATTGTCTACCTCAGACAGGGAGGGCAGAAGGAAGACTGGGAACATTGATGACAGGGAATGTGCACCGGTGAAGGGTGTTCTACATGGTATAACTGAAGCTCAGTCATGAAAACCTTTGTAACAGTGAAAAAATTCCACTGTATTATGAACAACCTTGTAACCATGGTTTTTAAATAATGAATTCAAAAAAATTGAACAATATTGCAAACCATAGTGTCTAAAATAAACAAAAAGAAAAGAGAGAGAGAGAGAGAGAAACACCTTGAGGCAAAAAGAATAAGTAATGCGTGCTCGCTTCGGCAGCACATATACTAAAATTGGAACGATACAGAGAAGATTAGCATGGCCCCTGCGCAAGGATGACACGCAAATTCGTGAAGCGTTCCATATTTAAAAAAAAAAAAAAAGAATAAGTAATGCATGTTAAATGAGCGAAAATGCTGTTCTGGTAACTGGAGAATTTGATTGAACAAAAATCGGTTTCTATAGAAGCCCTTGTACAAAATTGATCTCCCCCATCAGATATTTGGTATTCTAATTTATTTGATGGAGAGAGAGGCTCAATGTGACAGAATAGGGTGACCACCTTTCTCGTTCTTGTTTCTATCCTTAAAGTTTGCATAATTCTAAACAAACTACCTGGAGAAATGATTTGATATTTCTGGAGAATCAACCAAAATGTTTTTAGGAAATGATGAGCCAGCAAAAAAGTAAGGGAAAAAATTAATCCCAGCTACAACATGAATGATTGATTGTTGGTTTGGATTACACCTAGCTGTACTTAGTACTTCCTACTGTCTCTTGTGCTCAGGGATCATCCCTGGAAGGATTAAGAAGACATAATATGAAATATACTTCCAGAAAACAAGGGAAAATACTATCATACAAAGTTCTTGGGATACTTATATAGAAAACTTTTAGATTTAGATTCAAGGAAGTACTATATGAATTAGTCTTATCACTTATTAGAAATTGTAAAAGTAATGATAAAAAATATTTTTGTTTATTTGAGCCACACTCAGTGGTGCTCAGTAGTTACTCATGGTTCTATGTTCAGGAATCACTCCTGACAGGCTCAGGGAACCATATGGGATGCAGAGGATTAAAACCAGGTGGGCTGCAAGCAAGACAAATGCTCTACCCACTGTTTTATTACTCTGGCTTCGATTTTTTTATTTCTATAGTAGAATTTTTATGCAAGTAAATAGAAAGGAATTTTTATTTAAGAGGAAATAGTGCCCAGGATACAAGAGCCACCCACTGAGTGGGAGAAACTATTCACCCAATACCCATCAGATAAGGGGCTAATCTCTAAAATATACAAGGCACTGACAGAAATTTACAAGAAAAAAACATCTAATCCCATCAAAAAATGGGGAGAAGAAATGAACAGACACTTTGACAAAGAAGAAATACAAATGGCCAAAAGACACATGAAGAAATGCTCCACATCACTAATCATCAGGGAGATGCAAATCAAAACAACGATGAGATACCACCTCACACCACAGAGAATGGCACACATCACAAAGAATGAGAACAAACAGTGCTGGCGGGGATGTGGAGAGAAAGGAACCCTTATCCAATGCTGGTGGGAATGCCGTCTAGTTCAACCTTTATGGAAAGCAATATGGAGATTCCTCCAAAAACTGGAAATCGAGCTCCCATACGATCCAGCTATACCACTCCTAGGAATATACCCTAAGAACACAAAAATACAATACAAAAATCCCTTCCTTACACCTATATTCATTGCAGCACTATTTACCATAGCAAGACTCTGGAAACAACCAAGATGCCCTTCAACAGACGAATGGCTAAAGAAACTGTGGTACATATACACAATGGAATATTATGCAGCTGTCAGGAGAGATGAAGTCATGAAATTTTCCTATACATGGATGTACACAGAATCTATTATGCTGAGTGAAATAAGTCAGAGAGAGAGAGAGAAAAACGCAGAATGGTCTCACTCATCTATGGGTTTTAAGAAAAATGAAAGACATTCTTGCAATAATAAATTTCAGACACAAAAGAGAAAAGAGCTGGAAGTTCCAGCTCACCTCAGGAAGCTCACCACAAAGAGTGATGAGTTTAGTTTGAGAAATAACTACATTTTGAACTGTCCTAATATTGAGAATGTATAAGGGAAATGCAGAGCCTGTTTAGAGTACAGGCAGGGGTTGGGTGGGGAGGAGGGAGATTTGGGACATTGGTGATGGGAATGTTGCACTGGTGATGGGTGGTGTTCCTTTTATGACTGAAACCCAAACACAATCATGTATGTAATCAAGGTGTTTAAAAAAAAAAGAGATATAGATTTTCTTTAAAAAAAAGTTTACAATTTATTTCTAAAAGTGATTGGCTTCTCTGCTCTAAACTTTTAAATTCTACTTAACCTTCTCCAAAGTAGTCATAATTTTTGTCTAAATTGCCATAATTAATTCTAATTTATTTTATATAGTAAGTTGAATCTTCTGTATTACAGTGAAACATTTTTTTCCTCCTCTTAGTGTGTAAAAATTGATGCTATTCAAATTCTTACACCTTTTTTTTCTATGTGAAAATTTTAGGTGTATCAATATATGCATGAAACAATTACGGTCAGTGGCTGTCCTGAATTCCGTGCGAGGGCGACGGCCAAGGTAAGTCTTGAGTAACTTTAAAAATACCCTCTAGCTCAGTGATGTAGTAATTGACTGTGCGCGTGTGTGTTTCAGGTATTCTCGTGTGTACACTGTAAGAGAATTTAGACATCAGTGGCAGCCCAGAGTCTAGAACCAGTACTACTTCTCAGGTAAAAAATTCCTAATGGAAAATTGAACGTTTCTGCTGCTTCTGTAGCTTAAGAAAGGAGAATGATTTCATTAAACTCACTCACAGTCCATTTGGCACAAGCAAATCTACTGGTCCATCTATGAAATGTTCCATTTTTTTTTCTTGGATCCAAACAAAACCATTTCTGAATAATTGTATGAATATTTATTTGCACAGGTTTCATGCAATGATGTAAGATAGACTTAAAACAGAATTAGATGACACATTGATGCAGGGTCCCTCTGTATATTCAGCAGCGTAGTCAATGTCTCTTGCTGAAGTAATATGAAGTGGACTTTGAGAATTGTCTCCTTTTAAGATAGTGACTTAGAAATTTAAACCCAGATATTGCTAAAACCATCCAACTGGAGATTTTGGGATAATAGGATCTTGAAATTATCTGGAAAATATACCATTGGGAAACAATAGTTTTACACAGAAATCATTGTGCATTTCTTATTTTATAAATATGAAGATATTCTAGATACACCACTTACTTATATAAAACTTTCTCTTCCCAATGAAGGATAAGAAATGGTGAAAAAGGGGCTGGGCAGTGGCGCTAAAGGTAAGGTACCTGCCTTGCCTGTGCTAGCCTTGGATGGACCGTGGTTCGATCCCCCGGTGTCCCATATGGTCCCCCAAGCCAGGAGCAACTTCTGAGCACATAGCCAGGAGTAACCCCTGAGCGTTACCGGGTGTGGCCCAAAAACCAAAAAAAAAAAAAAAAAAAAAAAAGAAATGGTGAAAATAATACAAATATTTCATTTGATTCATTTGATTATTTTGTGTTACATCATTTCTTTTTTTGGGTTCTATTATGACATTTTTGTTTTCATTCTGTAAAGGAACACTGTAGATTTAATCATTGTTTTTGCTCCCCCCTTTTTAACCTGGGGTCTTGTTATCATGACATCAGTATTTGCTTGTACTGAAGTGGAATACACAGAAAAATGATCCCTACTTTGTTTAATTAAGGGCAAAGTGAATTATATAGTATTTTACCATTCTCATTTCTTATTCATGTAGAACAGCAGGAGAGCAGCATAATGTTGCAATAGCACAATCTTTTCTGGTTGTTTCTGGGCTGTCTGTGTTGCATCCATGTCAGCCATTAAAATCTATGCATGACAATGAGGTTTGCATGAGCAAATGCATGTAGCTAAAGTCAAGCCATTATTTCCATATCACCCACTCTCTTTCACTAAATGCAGACAGTAGCCTAATGCTAAATGGATGTGATAATGTGGTGCGTGGAAAAGAATGTACAGTACCCAGAAATCAATATTTTCATAGTGTGTTGACTAAATTACTTTCTAGTAGGCATATAATCAACTGTGGTTAATGCAGACTAATAGAAATGGAAAAGAAAATATAGGCAAGAATCTCCTCTTGATAGACATGATTTAATTGCTGTTATTTTACTGGTTAGGGTGAGAACTCTGGTAAGTTGTTTACTCAAAGTAATACTTTGCATAAAACAATTTTAAAATAAATTTAAGGATGCATGAAGTAGTACCTTATAAATCTGGGTATAAAACATAGACTGTTTAGTTTGCCTACATTTCTATCTATAGTGTTTATAGTTGAACTATTAGTATAAAATGTAGAATGGGAGATATTATGCTAAAAGCCTCCAATCAAAATATGGAATATCATTGTGAAATTTCACAGTAAATATGAAATAGCAAAACTCTATTATTGAGTATATTACTTATTATTATATTATTTATTTTAGCTTTTATTTTATTTTAGATAATCTTCAAGCTTTTAAAATGTGAACTAAGTGAGCTACAGGCCTGGCAATATTAAAGTTATAGATGTACTCACTCGCATATGTATATGTGTATATTTATATCATACATATAAATGGCCTTTTGTATATCAATTAAATATTTTTGAATATTTGTGTGCAAGTACTTTTAGTTTGTTTATCAAAGTCCTCTGGGTGCATAGAATGAACATTTACACAGAGGTGACAATGCATCATGTGTAGGTACTATATAGACCATAGCTAATTGGAGTCCAAAGACAAGATAGAAAGAAATTCATTTAGTCATCATAGTTGGGAGAGATTTTATATTTGGGAAGAAATTCCCATTCAGCTGTGCTTGGGATTTACTCTTGGTTTTGACTGTGTGCTCAGGAATCACTTCTGCTGGGGCTCAGACACCCTATGTGGTTTTGGCGATTGAACTCAGGCTGGCTAAGGTGAGGCAAATGCCTTCCCTACTGCATTGTGTCTTAGGGTGCACTGGGAATGCTTATTTATGAAGAAAAGATTGTTTATCTGAGTGGAATCTCTCTACCTGTCTGCAAATAGCTGGGCTGGGCCTGGCCAGAGAAAGGCACTATGAACAGTGCCATAGAAGAAAGATGTTCTACCTTCTGTGCTTTCTTCCACAGGAGAATGTCAGAAAAGTTTAAGGAGCACCGTGTGTCCCACTGCAGCATGCGTGTCTTATTTGCTTTGCTCCTTTACCAAACGACCATCTTTTCTTGCAGGCCACAGTGGCAGCTTTTGCAGCTAGTGAAGGCCACTCCCACCCTCGGGTCGTTGAACTGCCCAAGACTGAAGAAGGCCTTGGGTTTAACGTGATGGGTGGAAAGGAGCAGAACTCACCCATTTATATCTCTCGCATCATTCCTGGAGGGGTGGCTGAAAGGCATGGAGGCCTCAAAAGAGGGGACCAGCTGCTCTCAGTGAACGGAGTGGTAAGTTCATAAGTTAACCAGATGTTTTCTCCCTAGCAACATTGTGTTTTGATGCCTTATAGGAATACACGTAGTAATCTTAGACCACATCAGGAGTTTGTGTCCAGTAACTTCCTAAGTATCAATGGGTGTTACAGCTAGAATAGCAGTAACTTTATATTTCTTTCCCATTTAGTCTTGGTCTGGTAGGATGAATAAGTTAAAGAGCCATTCCAAAAATTAAATGTAACTTGTACAATTTCCTTATGAAATGCTGGAGCTTGAGCTGGAGTACAACTGTCTGCTATAGCACTTGTCTTCTGTGTGTGTCTTCAGTTTCCTTCCTGGCATACTACCAAAACAGAGTTTGACTGAACTCTTGTTTAGGTCATAATGATATTCACACACTGTTTTTGATGGGGGTAGTTGGTTGACACCCAGAGGAACTCAGGGGTTACTCCTGGCTCTGTGATCATAAATTGCTCCTGCCAGGCTCTGGGGACCATATAGGATGCTAGGAATTGAACCGTGTTCTGTACGAGATTGGACATATGCAAGGCAAACGCCCTACTGCTATGCTATCACTCCAGATTGATATTCACACACTTTTAATTCAAAGTTA
Source organism: Suncus etruscus (assembly GCF_024139225.1). NCBI lineage: Eukaryota > Metazoa > Chordata > Mammalia > Eulipotyphla > Soricidae > Suncus > Suncus etruscus. The sequence goes on from NC_064858.1 coordinate 69,135,940, forward strand.
AGTAAATATATACATTTAGCAATAAAGAGAAATAGTACAGAGAAATAGTACAATGAAGATGAGTGCGGACCTTGCATGTTAATGACCCAGGCTCAGTGCATATTGTGGCATCTCATAGGGCCCTCTGAATACCGAATACCACCCAGAATAATTTTTGAGTGGAGAACCAGGTACTAGTAATCTTTGAGCATCACTGGGTGTGAATTGACCTTCCCCCCAAATTTATATAAAAGATAAACTTACTTTAGCATATGTATAGGCCCCCCCCTTTTTTTTTTCTTTTTGAGGTCATTTGGGCCACATCCAGCAATACTTCAGGGTTTACTCCTGGTTCTATCTCAGAAATTACTCCCCATAGGCTTGAATTATCATATGGGATGCCAGGGATTAAACCCAGGTCGGCTGTGGGCAAGGCAAATGTTTACCCCCTGTGCTATCTCTCCAGCCCCTGTATAGATTCTTTGAACTAAATAATATTACTAAATATATATTAATTATCCTGTGAATTATTATCTTACCTATTTATCATATGTATTTATATTTCACATAAAGTAAATTAACAAGTATAACATTTTATAGTAGAACTATTTCTTATTTTTTTATATATTTTTGTTTGGGTTATAATTTAATTTGGGTCACACCCACCACTGCTTATGATCCTATATCTGTGCTCAAGAATTATTTCTGATAGTGTATGGAAGACCATATTTGATACCAGGCATATAGGATCTTTCCCATGAATAGATCAGCATGAGTTTTTGAGGTTACTGTTATATTCTGCTAATAAAATTGAGAATTTATCGATTTTGGATTCCATTTTAATTTATTTAGTGTTTAGGTATAAGTTTCTTAGTGCTAGAAAATTCTACAAAGCCTGGGTTTAGACTGACCTAGATCTCAATTTCTGTTGCCAGAAATGATGAACACTTGACTGTTTGATTCAGGTACTGGCTCAAACATTCTTCTAGTGAGTTTTGTGTGTGTTTGTGTGTGTTTTGGGTCACACCTGGCAAGTGCTTAGGAGTTACTCCTGGCTCTAGGCTCAGAAATTGCTCCTGGCAGGTTCAGGGGACTATATGGGATGCCAGGATTCAAACCATTGCCCTTCTGCATGCAAGGCAAATGCCCTATCTCCATGCTGTCTTTCTGGCCCCTCTTTTATTTATTTTTGCATTTGCTCTTTTGTTTCCTTCATGTTTGTTGTTATTTTAGTAGTCCTTTCTGTTCTTGCAATGATGAATTGTAGAGCAGTTATTGTAAAACAGCTACAAAGCTAAGCCTTGTGTTTAGATGGTGAGCAAAGAAAAACGGTGTAAGGGAATTTCTGCCTTATGGAGTATAGGATAGCAATGATTATAAGAAACATATAAAAAGTAGTAACATCCCAACTACTTATTTCAGTCTAAAGGAGAGTCTCCTTTTAGTTCAGATATGCAGTATACAGAGTAATGATTTTCTGCCATATGTGTGTAGTAGTTTCCAGAGAAAATTGACTTCTGAAAAAAACATGAATTATTGATAATTCACTGGAGTTTGGGGAATTTTTATATGTTCAAAGTGTTATAAATTCTATCCTTTCTATTTTTTTCTAATAGTAATGAAGGTGAAAGAGAGAAATAGGCAAATAGAGCCTTGCTTTTCCATAAAGACATGATTACTGTGGTATATGATTATCGAGTATCCCTATTAGCCTTCCAAATGGCTCTCTACATTCTCTATATCTGTATATCTAAAAGTATTTATTTATATCAGCAGAAAATGTAAACAGATTAATGACATTCTTCTGTAGTTTGAGATCAGAGCAGCCCAGCTCAAAGGAACACTGCATTTGTCTTCATTCTGGGCTAGGTCAGAGTCGGCTAGCACTTAAGCTATATGGAATTCACCAGCCCAACTATCAGTTCTCTTTCTAAACATTAAGAAGAGGCCCCTTTCTTTTGCCTAAAAATTATGCTTTATGATTCAATTTAAGGCTACCTTATGGGGAAGGAACATTCTTCTATGAACCGCATGGTATTAGCCCAAGCACAGTTAAAATGTTTTTAATATATGGCAGCTTTATTAGTACATCTCAAATCAGGGATACATTTGGCTAAGTTTGAGTCCTTAGCTCTCTATTATAGATCTTGATCTTGTCTTGCATTTGTTTGTTTCCTCAAATTAATAACTAGATAAAACTAAATCTCTAGATAAATCAATCAAGACATCATGAGCTGTCTGTGATTGCTTATAGTTTTATGTCAAATTCCTATATAAATGTAGTTTTCTGAGGTATGGACATATAAATGTAGTTTTCTGAGGTATGGACATGAGAAGAGAAAGAGAGAGAGGGAGAGAGGGAGAGAAATAGAGAAACTTGGAATAGTTGTCCCAAAAAGAACTATTTCATCTAGATTTAGAGCAACTAGTGTTTTTATTTGGAGATGCCTTCTCAGAGAAGCTAACTCAAAAGTAACCATGTTCTGGCAAACTGAGAGCACTTCAGAGTCAAAACCTTTATTGTTAGCAATACTTATAGTGATAAACTTGAAATAGTAATTGTCTCAACCAAAATTTTCAGAACCTGGGAACAGATGATATTTTTAATTAGAAACTTGTTCATATGTGACTGCTTTGTGTGCTGTAGGATACTGAGCAGTGTTCCTAATTAGCAGTGCTTCCTTCTTCAGTATTGACAGCTGAAATATCTGTCTACATAAATTTCTGTGAACTAGTTTAAAGATCATACTTTAAATGCTTCCATAAAACTGTCAGAAAAGATTAAAGAGGGCCCCTTATGGATGCCTCTGGGAAAGGGACAATTTCAACAAACCAGAGATGAAATCATAGAGAAGGTCGGTATGATGTGATACACCTAGAAACATGAAACTTAAGTTTTTTGGAAATAGAAACTTATCACTACCAAGTTTCTCATGTCTGACCTTAACTTTAATTTAGAGTGATTGGTAGAAATTCTTTGACAACATGTCAGGAAGAGAAATGTGCTAAGCCCTCACCCCTTGCTTGAGCTTCTGCCTAGGCTCTTCTAGAAGAGCCTGTTTTGGTTTGGTCACTCAGTAAAATCTGTGAGTGAAATCTCAAGAGAGACAGAGAAATGTTGAAATTTCCCACTAGGTTTACAGTGAGACTGGCCACTAAACTAGAAGCACTGCCACTGTCAGTCCTGAAATTCTTTTGTGCTTGTTTCTAGGAATACTGAAAATGTTAACTCTATATTAAATTATCATGATTCCATTTCTATTGACTGGGAAGCAATGCATGAACCAGCTTTAAATATCATTGCATGGGTGATGGCCATCTAAAGAGATAGAGCTAATTACTGCAGAAGTCCTCTGCATACAACATTCACAAGAGTCTCATTTTATTAAATGAGATTAGCAGGAGGAATAACGTAGAGACATATATGAAAGAGGTTACTTGGTCACCATTCAGGATTATAAATAAGGGTAAGAAAATATGCTTTTATGCAGATATATGGTTAAACAAGTTTGTTCGGAATCTGTGAAAAATTTTGCTATTGATTCACTTAAAAATAATTTATTATGCAAATAAAATAATGTGCCAGGGATTATTTAAGGCAGCCAGGATTCTTTGGCTAAGCAAGAATAGAAATATTCTATCATGGAATTTGCATTTGAGGCATTCAAGGAAGACAAGCTGCAAAAAAAAAAAAAAAAAAAAAAAAAGTAAATACCAAAATGTTAGATGATCTCAAGGACTAAAGGAGCAAAGAGGGCCAATGTCATGGAAAGAGGCTAGTGATGGGAGACAAAATGAGATTGCAGGGCTGGATGGGCAGAGGGCCTCAGTGAGGCAATATTTGAAGAGAGAAGAAGAGAGTAGATGTGAGCCACATGAATATACAGAAAAAAAAAAAAAAACTGTTCATTCAATGAAAAGTTGATCTGCAAGTTCCTAATGGTGAAGATTAGGAGCAGATTCCTCACCAGGAACTTGGAAATGAAGTCAGAGATTATACTAACATTCTATTAAGGGTTTATTTATTTTAAAAATAAAAGCACCTCTTTAGAAATCTGATTTCTCTACATATCTGCCACTACATTGAAAGGCAGTTTAACTTATCTGGCTCTTAGGATTAGCAAGAACCCCCATCACCCTTCCAAGTATTATAATGAAACCAATAATCAATGTAAAAACCATCTTCATGAAAGTTTCCAACCGAGGCATTTGGTAAACATTCTAAGTGCACTATGCACAAACCTTTTTCAATCTCACCAAATCCCTATAGAATGTCAAATAATTTAGTCATTTTTTGAAGTTGTAAAGCAGTGGTAGCTTCTCTCTACCATAGTTTTGTCATTGTTAAGAAATGCTAATAGGGTCTTTTCTGAATCCCTCCTCAGAGGGCTCCAAAGGGCACCCCCAAAAAACTGTGTCCTGGAGCTGCGCAGGCCTAGAGACTAAGAAACAACCAGTGAGTAAGGACTGCGGTGGGAGTTACCAGGCAGAGAGCTGATTCCTATGTCTGTGGAGCTTCTCCCCTGCTGTGCCCTTGATGACTGTGATAACCTGAAGGGACCTGTTGGCTTTGCTGTGTTTCCTCTCTGTCCCTAGAGGCCAAGAAGAGCGCTACTGCTTTGCTTTGCTTCATGGCTATGCACTCTTTCTAACCAATGAACCCCACCAAAACACGCAGAAAAAAATCACACTACAATGACAATGACAATGGGGAAACCTTGCAGGCAAACACCATGCACAGAGAATGAAGATGATAGCTGTGATGATCCAAAAAATTCCAACCATCTTGTTAACCTTCAGATAAGGAGTTTAGAATAGAAATATGGAGGATGGGCATAGAACTCAAAGAAAGCATAGATCGATCTGAACAGACCACAAAGACAGAAATCAGAAAAATCCAAACTGAAATAACAGATCCGAAAAACATGGTAGCTCAACTGAAAAAGTCAGTGGATGGACTCTCCAGCAGGGTAAGAGCAGCTGAGGACAGAATCAGTGTGCTGAAAGATCAGATACAGAACAATGCAATAGAGCAGAAGAAACTGGAAAAAACCCTTAAGACAAACAATCGGACAATGGCAAAAGTACTCAAGGAACGTGAACAGATGAGAATAGAAGTCTTTGATAAATTCAACAGAAACAACAGAAGAATCATTGGAGTGCCAGAGGCCAAGGTAGGAGATCACCAGGAAGAATCAATAACAAAGACATCAGCAAAGAGATACTCCTGGAGTTAAAGACAGCATGCTATCAAATCCTGCATGCCTGAAGAGTACCACCTAAAAGAAACCCAAAGAAAAACACCCCAAGACACATCTTTGTTACAACAACAAATCAGACAGATAGAGATAGAATATTGAAAGTAGCAAGTTTAGTAATAGCACATAAAGCAAGGCTTTGAGTTACTTCTCCTATTGTCCAGCTCAGCCTAAGTTTTTCCTGGTAAAATTCTGGCCTCGATTATCTTAGTCAGAGTAGTGAAGGCATATACAGCTTTTAGTTCTGTCATGACCAGTCTGCTACAACCAGTAAATCCATTTAATTCAGTCAGTTCCATAAAAAGACAGGTTTTTTTCCTCCACCTTAACCTTCAACCTTGCCAGATAGCTGAAAAAATTTGGCTTGTTCCATTTCATAAACCCAGCAAGACTGAATAGATTTTCATTTCAGCATCCCATTATTTACAGATAATTTCTGGGGATTGGTCAAGGATAGAGCAATTGGTTTATTAATACTTTACTAGTCATGTTAGGTTTACCCAGGCGTGGCCAATGTAACGAAATGAATGTTGAGGTCAGCATAATGAGTGGGAGCTGGCCCTGAGCCTCTCATCCTCTGTAAGTAGGAGAGAGTCTGTCCCATCCCTCTTCAGCATTGGGAGAGATTCTGATCTCCAGAACTTTTCTCAATGCTGAGAGTAGGGCCCAGGCTGTGGCCAGTCCTTGCAGATCTAAACTTTCATAAATGATTTCTGATTTCCCTAGGCCAGTCTGCCTCTATGGTTAGCAGAGTAACAGTATCAAAGATTACTAGACCTGCTCCTGTTATTTAACCTCAACCTCTTTCAGCTCTATCTTCCTAGAAGAGAGCTATGGGTTCCCCTAGCTGACTTTTAAGATTTCTATCTACATGAAGAGTAAACTACACTATGAGAGAGAAAAACTTTCTGCCTGTATTTATGCAAACCAACATAGTGCATTGAAGCCTAAAAATACTGAAGGTGCCAAGAAAAGAGAAAAAACATTGCTTCCCAATTTACAAAACACATAGAACAATCATTATGGAAATAAAATTTTAAATTCATTTGGAAAACCTTTATTTCCCTTCATTTCTAAAGGCCCAATTTTATAACACTTCCATAGAGTTCTCTATAAAAACATTAGCTCATTTCTAATTTAGAGACACTAATAATAATCATCCAGTTTGGCAATAGTTTCTTTCCTTACTACACATCCTCAAACTTTCTGCCCATACCTTTACATTCACTCTGAAATAAAAATGCATGTTTATTTCTTTCTATGTTTAAGGTATATTTCTCCACTAGTGAAGCTGAACATCTTTTAACTGGGAATTTTCTGAGAGGAAATGAATCATACAGAAATCTGATAGCAGTGCACTAAAAAGATACGATACAGATGTGAATCATTGCATGATTTGAGGTATGACTGATAAGAAATGTCTATAAGACAAAGTTGGAGAGGCAAACCAGGAGCAGACAGTAAAATGTAGGCTGTCACAAAGGTTTTACATTTTATTGTGAGCAAGATTATCTAATAGAAAATAAGTATTATTTGGAATGGACTTTAAAAATTGATCAAAACTTAAGTTAGTAGAATGGAGAAAGGGCATTCTAGACAGGGAAAAAAACAGTAGTTGGAAATAGTAAAATATATGCTGAAATCAAAAGCTGTTGGTGCTCATTTACTGAAGATGAATATAAAAACACAACTTGATTTATTCATAACTGAAGTACATTTTATGTATTGGATGTTTTTATCCCCTTATATCTAAAATAGGGAATTATTCACCTGGTAAAGGAACTCTTTCTTGGGTAAATTCAGGGGTTCCAGTTTAGTCTTTGGTACATCATAGGAATAGTTATTTTTTTTGTATAGTTCCTGATTGCAGTAGGAATAGTTATTTAAGCCATAATTTACATCATAAAATGAGATGCACTTTTTGTCATTTTCTCTATTTGGGAATTAAAGTTCAGGGACAGTAAATACCTTTTTCCAAATCTTACTTTTCTCCAAATCTGTAAACTTTGGTCCTAATTTCCCAAACCCAATCTCCACTGAATCCAGCATCCTGAACAATACTGCTGCACTTTTTTTCTGTCTTTATTCCTCTTTCTGCAACCTAGGGAGAGACTCTTTGAATTTGTCTAGGAGAGAGGCCTCTCTGCACCTTTCTCTGCCTGAACTCGGTCTGTTTCTATCTTGGAAATGAGCCACAAAGTATAGAGATCATTCTAAATGTCATGCTCTTTATTGGTGATCTGGCTATAATTCAAATCCTGATACTCCAAATCTCGTTGCTGGTAATTCTGCCCTTTTCACCCAGAGTGCTCTTAGGGTTCCTGGGATGAGTGTCAGGGTAGCTCTCCATTTTAATTATGAAATGCATTTATGAGCTTCAGGAGCTTGGAAGCAAAGATGGTGTGCACCCAATCTTCATTATCCTGCTCACAAACATTTCAAGAAGAGAGAGTGAGGGGTCCCACAAGTCTGGGAAACTCACCATTGGAAAATCTGGCCCTCTTGACTTCCTGAGTGATATCACTCAAAACTATGCCGACTGATCTAAAGAGTTTATTTTCTAGAAATATTTTTCCACTCAGCCTTTTTCTGTTCATCATATGTCTAATGCTCACTTGAGAAGATGAAGATGAGCATGTGTGGATGTGTGGACTTGAATTATAGCCAGATCATCAATAAAGAGCATGTGTGGATGTGTGTCTGTAAAATAGTTGCATGTGTATTGTGTGTGAGCATGTTTCATCTCAGTTCAAGATTTTCCCTTTCTTTTACTTCAGAATTTCAACTGAGTTATTGTAGTTACATCGATAACCAGGTAGACTGCAATCCTGCAAGATGAGTGAAGTCAACCTAATGTTGGGTTTATGATTTCTGGCACTCGCTTCCTTCTAACTCTTGAGGTCATTTTAAATTTCAGCCTTCAGGATCTCCTGCTAATCATCTGCACTCTCCTTGATCATTACCATGGTTTAAACATTTGTGGGGGAGGATCAGTACTCTCCTTACATAAAAATGTGTGTTCTTACTATAAAAGTGGATTTTCCTGTGCAGATGGGTTCTCGAGAATTGTATTAAATATTTTCAAATCTCAGAAAGTTAAGCTGGAAGAGTTGATTGTGAATTTCAGACAGAGACCTGGATTCCTCTCCACTGTTTAGGCTTTATGTTTTATCAGTACAGTGTCACTTGTCCTGCCCTGACCCATATATGCCTTCTTAATTCCCCCCCCCCTTTTTTTTTTTGCTTTGTTGGTTTTTGTTATGAAGGAAGAGGACCAAATCCTGTCTCTCAATATATCTGCTCTTTCTAGTCTATACTTTTCTAATTGCCAATTTTCTCACTGTGCAATCCATTTAATACAATGCCCCAGAAATTGTCTATCATCCTGTCCTGACTTTTCTTACATCTCAAGGTTTCTATCTGTCTAGCAGAAGATGCCCTTCTTGATTTTGCCTTTTGTTAGGTGCTGTGAGTTTTACCTCATCTTTCCTTTCTTCTACCAACTAATTCCTTACCTGATCCTGCTTGAGTGTAGCTGAATGTGATGCTAGAAACAACCAGAGAAGGGAGAGGGCTGGACCTGGCCGAGAACTTTCTTTCTGTCTGTCTGAACCTTCTACCATCCCCAGTGAACCCATTATCTATTTTGTTTGGATACCTTTTAAATTGGCAAGATTTAAAGTGACCGATTAAGTTAAGACACGCTGATGGCATAACTCCATCCCACACACAATGTAACAGTGTGATGATACATGCATGTACACACCCTTAAAGTCTTTTTTTCTTTTAGATTGATCAGTTTTCTGATGGATTCCCCCTCTCAAACCCACCAACATTCTGTATGCTTCTAGCTTGTCCAATTCAGCACATAGCTGTCTTTGTCGAAACAAAGTGCGATACTGTGAAGGGACTGAGAGCACCATCTCTCATTAATAAATAATTGTTTGTAATTAACATAACAATTGTATACATAGAAATGATGCTTCTGAATTACTTAACTGTGATTAAAGGCAATCATTTAGTTCCCAAAGTTCTCCCAACATACTCCATATACTATTAATTTATTGAATAAAGGTTTGCTTCCTAAATGATCAAAAGGAAGCTTCTAACTACTGCAAATACAAATTCTATTGTGCTGTTACAATGCTCTTCCAAAGTACCTGAAGTTTCCGGATATATTCATACACACAATACACACAGGAATAATTTCTGAGTGCTGGGTCAGGAGTAAGCCCTGAGCACATCTGGATTTTGCTCCCAAAGAAAATAAAACAAAAGCCCTACAATTATATATCACAGAGCTTATGGTTTTTTTCTTGGTATTTTTTTTAGAGGTGGGGGCTGGTGACACTTATAAGTATGATGGACTCTCCTAAGAACTTTATATAGATGAAATTTTAGGGACAAAGTAATCCAACAAAGTAGATATTTTATGATATCCATTTTACAGAGATAGAAATTGAGACTCATATACTAAGCAGTTTTTCTGAGCTTACAAATCTAAGAAGTGTTAATTCAAACTCAGGGTGTATTGGTTTCTTATCCCAATAGAAGACTATGTACATATTGATGATTTATTCATTGACTATGTGAGTATACAACGAATGTGGAGTAGAGATAAATAAGACTCATCATACCATTAGACTGTTAATAGCAGAATGATTACAGATAGCAGAATGACTGTGATAGCAGAATGATTACAAACTGATGGATTTTAGTGCCCTACCATAGATATTAGTGTTTAGGCAGGCACAATGCACATTAATAGAATATTAGCATTTTTTCAAGGAATCAATGGCATATTTTTCTATACTGTGGCCACTTTTCTTTAACAAAAGAGAATACATTCAGAACAGATGAACATAGCTGAAAAAGAAAGAAAATTTTAAAGAGTCATCAAGATTCTTTCTGATTATATCCTATAATTTGTGTGGAGACATTATATTCTGAATTAAATGTCCAACTGATGTAATGCTTTTTCATGACCAAAACTGTTGACTATGGAGTTGCACTAAAGAACACTTAAAAGAATTCTCTCCTACCCAACCCTCTTGCCAGTAGTACCATAGTATAAGTTTTTTTCTGATTGCTTTGTTTGTTTGGGGCCACAATCTAGCTGTGCTTGCGGCTTACTCCTGTCTGTTTGGCCCTCAAACAAAAAATTATAATTGTAAAAAATAATAAGTTTTTACAACATTCTGCAACTAACATGTTGAAAGCTTATAGCTTGTTGATAAATTGGTAAGATTATAGCCATTTTTGGTCTTTGTTTACTAATATATTAATAGCTAAATAAATAAGATTTATTCTAAGGGCCCTTAAACAGGAATAATGTTCTGAGTTTCTGAATGACTTTACTGCACCGTTACCATTGCCCAATACCCTTGATATCCTTTACTGCCTGATAACTTCTTTGAGTTTTAATCCAAAAAAACAAATGATGGCATATATAAACCTAGACCTTTTTTTTTTCCTCATTTTTGTATTTTTTATTCTCTTTAATTTTTTTTAATATAAATTTTTATTTTGATCATAGTGGCTTACATATTGTTGACAATAATATTTTAGGTACATATTTACATAAAATCAGGGGAGGTTCCCATCACCAAATTGTCCTCCCTACCCCTCCGTTTCTGTCCTACCTCCCTTTTCCTTTTCCCTCACCCCAGGGCGGCTAGAATATGTGGTCCCCTCTGTATCTAACCCACTACTTAGTAGTCTTGCACCTGTTTGGTCTTGATGCCTCCCTTATTTCCCCCTCTAACTGGAGTCAGGACTAGCTAGTTCAAGTTGCGTGGTTTTGTTTGAAGGAGAGAAAAGTAATAAACTGGGATAAGAGTCTAATCCCCCGAAATTGGGTGGAGTCCTTCTAAAGGCTCTCATCATCAATTTGGGAGATGGAGAAAAAGAAGGTGAAACACTCCACTAGTACCAAAAGAAGTGTCAAATATCCAGTGAGGGCTCCAGCTATATCGATAAGCACCACACAGAGCAGACAAAACAAACAAACAAACAAACAAATAGAAAAAAAACAAAAACAAAAACAGACAAACAAAAATCACGCCATGGTCATGAATTGAGAAACATGGCATAGCACATAACGAAAGAGAAGAAAGGAAGAGAAAAAAATAAAAGTATAATTGGGGACTACACTTTCAATAATCACACCCAAACAGAGAAATCGACCAAAATAGATTGGTAAATCAAAAATAATAACAATAATAAATGAAGGTAATATATATATTTATATAAAAAATAACCAAGGTTTTGTGCTTTTTGTATTTTTGTTTTTTCCCTCCTGCCCTGGCACAGTAAATATTGGGGTCATTCGAAAAAGAATTCACTTGGCCTAAGAGATATGGGGTTTCTCCGTCCTTGGAGCATACTGTCATGGGATCAACTCTAGACTTTGCTCAGGATCCTTTACTTTCCCGTTGGTGTTTTTTGTTTTTGTTTTTTTTGTGTGTGTGTGTTTTTTTTTTTTTTTTTTTTTTGTGTGTGTGTGTGGAAGACTTCTGCTCTGTGTTTAGATGTCTCAGTATCTGCACAGATCCTGAGGTGGGATTTATGATGAAGTCAGTCTTGTGGTTCTAGCGGTTCTGTTACCTCAGTGTCATTTTAGTCCATCTTCTGTGGTTGGTGATCTTGGTCTTTGCACTGAACGTAGGGTGGCACCTAGGATAGCGTCTTTCTTTGTGCTTCCAAAAGCCCCATTCCGTTACTATTGCCTCTGCCGGACCTTTGGGACTGGGGATCATGATTATTGTGCAGGTCATAGTTCAAACCCTAAACTGGGCTTTTTTATTGGACCCAAGATGTATACAGTCTGGTCGTGGATCTAGCAGCCAGTCATCTGTAAATCCCGATCTTGGCTTTTGGACCTACCAAAGGGTGCCACGACTTCTGTTTTTGTCTTGTCGTTAGTTGGTAAGGTAGGCTAATCTGCTCTAAGGTCAAGATGTTCGCATTTTCCTCGTTGTCAGGATATCATGTTAGAGCTGGGCCTTGTTGTTGGTCTCGTCGTATTAAGGCCATCCCGGATGGAGTTTGTTTCCTGCAGCTGTTGTGAAGAGCTGTGCCGTTTCTATGTCAGGGATCAAGGGTTCAAGGCTGGATGAATGGTATCTAATCACCTGAGGTCTAATTTGATTCCACATGACATATTTTCAAGGCAGGAGATATCCCTATATTTTAAACAACTGAGTTCCTATCTCTAGTAGATAAGAGCTCTTTTTTTTTATATGTAATATTTCCCCTTTACTTAGTGTGCCTTTGCAGAGGGAAGTGGTGCTACATTATAATGTCTGTGTATTCGTGGTAGGACTGATGGGATAACAGACACAGGTCACATAACAAAAAACGAAGAGAGAAAAATAAAAAAAAAGGGAATTAAAAATGTATGTGCTCACAAATATATATGTAGGACGAACATTTAAAAAAAGATAAATAAATAAATTAAAAAGAAAAAAAAATAAAATGAGTTAGCGAAATTTTTAAGGGACCAAAGTGGTGCAAAAGATTACCTTACATTTGGGGGAGGGCAGGTAAAGAGGTGGTGTATTACAGGTCTTATGCCTATGTTGGAAGTACAGTTTTTCCCATTGTCTTTTGGGTTTTTCTTGTGGTGTGTGGGTTCCCAGGCATCTTCCTATCCCACCCCCTGACCTTCTTCAGATTGGTAAAAATTTGCGGCAGGGAGGTCTTGGAAGAGTTCTTGCATTGGGGATACTTTTGGATCTAGGCCCGGTTTCAAGGAGTAGTCCGCGTTAGGGGGAGTTGGTAGGGAGGGCCTCGCAGCGTCAGTCCACAGGGGAGTTGGCTGTCTTTTCTTTCAGGAGACGAGGTGTGGGTTTATCTGGGTGTCCTCTCGCCTGGGTGCTGGGTACTGGTTCATTGGGTAGGGGGTCGATCTTGATGCCTAATAGAATAAGGACTGGGGGTGAAGAGTTTTAATATGGTGGGAGATCTGGATGGGATTGAGGGGTGAAGGGATAGTTGGATTTCCAGAGGGGGGAAAGGGGAAGGTATATGGGAAGGGTTTGAAGGGAGAGAAAAGAGAAAATACCTTAGAGAGAAAAGGGGGAGAGAGAGGGAAAAAAGTAATGCACAGAATAGAGAAAAAAAAATAGTGAGAAGAGAGGAGAGAATAGCAAGGGAATGCTGGTTTGATTGAATGTGTTCGAAGAATAGAGCCTGTAGTTTAAGTCTGTACGTCTCAGGTACTGCTTCAGTGGTCTGACTGGTCTTGTGCTTCAATTCCTTAATGTAGGTATTACCTAGAGATAAAGTGTATGTTAAAGAGTTTTCCTGTGGCCATCTCGTAGTGCAAGCAAGGTATGGTATCCCGTGTGGTATCCCGAGTTGCCACCTTAGTTTGTTCACCCTTTGTATCCAAGGGCACCTGTGGACAGAAAAGCTGAGAGGTTATTTAAAGTATAGTAGGATAAAGGCATTAAAAGGTAGTGTTATGGTATGTTGCCATTGCAGTCCGTGATTTCCCTTGGTGTTCTATACTTCTGTTCCTGTATACAAACTCTAAGGGGTTATTGTGGACCTTTGTTGTAGAAGTCTGATTACATACCTGTTCTCTCTATGCTGCCGTTTCTGTTGTTGCTGTTTTCTTTGTGGTATAATGTGTAGTCAAGAGTTTGCGTTGTTCCTTTTTCATGTATTTTGGACACCGCTCCCACGTCTATGTTGACTATTACAGTGTTCGGAGTTTCTACCCTGTTGAACCCTGTTATTTGATTGTTAGATATTAGTTGTGTATAAAATATGTGTTCTAGGTGTTTCAGAATAGTGCTACCATTCTGTGTTTATCTTTTGTCTTCCGACTTACTTCGTTTAACATAACATGATCTAGGTCCATCCACATTGCTGCAAAGTCTGTGATTGTATCATTTCTGACTGCCATGTAATATTCCATTGTGTATATGTACCACATCTTAATGATCCATTCATCTGTTGTTGGACATCGAGGTTGGTTCCAAGATTTGGCTATTATACTGAGTGCTGCAATAAATAGTGGGGTGCATACATATTTTGGAATGAATGTCCTTCCATCTTGGGGGTATATGCCTAGAAGAGCAATTGCTGGGTCAAATGGCAGCTCAATTCTGAGTTCTTTGAGCACTCTCCAGACTTTTCTCCATAGATGTTGGACTAGGGGGCATTCCCACCAGCAGTGGATGAGAGTTCCTTTCATACCGCATCCTCGCCAACAAACGTTTCCATTATTTTTGATGTGAGCCAACCTCACTGGTGTAAGGTGGTATCTCATTGTTGTCTTGATTTGGATCTCCCTGATGATGAGTGAAGGTGAGCATGTTTTCATGTGTTTGTTGGCCATCCTTCTGTCTTCCTCAGAGAAGTGTCTATTCATTTCATCTCCCCATTTTTTTATGGCTTTATTTGGTTTTCAGGGGCTCAGCTTTCTGAGTGCTTTGTATGTTCTAGATATCAGCCCTTTATCTGATATATCAAGTGAAAAGATTTTTTCCCATTCTGTTAGCTGTCTTCTTGCATTAAGTAGGGTTTCTTTTGCCATGCAGAAGCTTTTTAGTTTGATATAGTCCCAGTTGTTTATATTTGATGCTAACGTTCTTGACATTGGTGCTCCGTTCTCAAAGACCTTTTTGATATATAGGTCTTCGAGTGTTCTGCCTATTTTATTCTCGATAAACTTTATAGATTCGGGTCTGATTTCAAGGTCTTTGATCCATTTTGAGTTAACTTTTGTATAAGGAGTGAGATATGGGTCGATTTTCACTTTCGTACATGTGGTTTTCCAGTTGTACCAACACCATTTGTTGAATAGGCTTTCTTTGTTCCATTTCAGATTCTTGCCTCTTTTATCAAATATTAGTTGGCTGTATATCTGGGGGTTTATGTCTGGGAATTCTGTTCTGATCCACTGGTCTGAGGTCCTGTCTTTGTTCCAGTACCATGCTGTTTTAATTACAGTGGCTTTATAGTATAGTTTCAAGTTAGGTAAGGAGATGCCTCCCAGCTTCTTGTTTTTCAGTATGTGTTTGGCTATCCTGGGTCTTTCGTGGTTCCAGATGAATTTTGTGATTGATTGTTCTATTTCTTTAAAGAATTGTGTCTGGATTTGGATAGGGATTGCATTAAATCTATATAGAAGTTTGGGTAAAATAGTCATTTTGACTATGTTAATTCTACCTATCCATGAGGATGGGATGTTCTTCCATTTCTTTAGATCGTCGTCAATTTCTTTCTGAAGTGTTTTGAAGTTTCCCTGGTATAGGTCTTTCACTTCTCTTGTAAGGTTGATTCCTAGATACTTAATATTTTTTGATACTATCTTAAATGGGATTGTATTTTTAATCTCTCTCTCCTCAACTTCATTGTTTGTATATAGAAACGCTACTGTCTTTTGTGTATTGACTTTGTATCCAGCCACTTTGCTGTATTGGTTGATTGCTTCTAGGAGTTTTACTGTGGACTCTTTAGGGTTTTTGATGTATATCATCATATCATCGGCAAATAGAGCTAGCTTGTGTTCAACTTTCCCTACTTGAATTCCTTTGATTCCCTTCTCTTGTCGGATTGCTATTGCTAGGACTTCTAAGGTTATATTGAATAAGAGTGGAGAGAGTGGACAGCCTTGCCTAGTTCCTGACCTTAGTGAGAATGCTTCTAGTTTCTCACCATTAAGTATAATGTTGGCTGTAGGCTTTTCATAAATAGCCGTAACTATCTTGAGGAAGGTTCCTTCTAACCCTATTTTGCTGAGTGTCTTTAACATGAAAGGATGTTCTAACTTAAGTACTCTTGAGTCCTAATTCACAGACCAAAGTGGTGCCCTAGAGTTAACACCCACACAACTATTTTAAAAGGCATAAAAAGGACACATATCTTTTCAACATTTTATGCGTGTTTTCTTTGACGGCTATAACTTTTGCTAAATACTTTCTTATACAGTGATGATCCCCCCCCATTTTTTTTTATCTTCTCTTTGTGAACTACTCAATATGGAATTTGGTGTGAAAGAATCCCTCAGTTTAATACTTATGTTTGAACCAAGTCATGGGTCTTGTTGGAAATGTTCTTATGCCCCCATATATCTGATAGCACCACGTGGCTTTATATCTTGTTTGCGTAGGCACACTGACATGGGAAAATACTATACATACCAATAAGTTCTTATCTAATAGAAAGGGGAACACACAAATCTTGTAGTACAATGAGACCTTACACCCTGAACATTGACATAAAGACCTGGCACAGGCCTCAGAAGAATGGACATTCTCCATTTACCCCTTGATCTACAGAAGACATTTACAAAACATCCAAGGTTGTATATAACATCACCCGGAGGCATTCCTGTACCAGGGACGACCCTACAGCTGCTCTGACATCGATCTACTCAAAAGAGACATCCCTTAGCACTGAGAAGACAACAAGAACAATGACCTGTTTACTGGACAGGGCTTGCTGTATTGCCCATTTATGGTGAGGTTTGTCTATAACATCACCTGGAAGCAATCCTCTACCACGGAAGACCCTACCACTGCTCAGACATCGTCCTGCTCAAAAGAGACTTCCTTTAACACTGAGAAGACTTAACAACAACAACAACCTGCTTATAGGACAGGGCTTCCTGCATTCCCCTTTCATGGTGAAGTGAAACGAGAAGGCACTCCTCATCATGACTTCAATGTAGGACATGCAGATTCCAGAATCTTTAATACAGAAACATGAGACCAACAACAGAGACTCTGTGATAAGTGTGTTGGCGCTACGGACAATGTCTTGGAGCGAACGATAACTTTCCTGAGGCCTAGAGCTGGTCTTATGCCAGGAAACTTCAGGGGTAGGATCTCTTTGTATTTAGGCCAAGGCTATTCCTTTCCATGCCTCTCATATTTTGGTGGGCCTATGCAAACAACAATTGCCACTCTAACACCGTTTTTACTGTGCTCCTTTGACTCTAATCCTTAAAACACACCCACTTAAAATTTGAGGTTAACTTAAGCTAATATGCATGTACATGGAAATGTAAAAAACACTATGCCTCTAATGTTTAAGGAGTTACGTAAGCTTGATGGCTTTAGATTGCCTTGTGTGCTGTTAAGAAATATTATAATGTGCTACAATCTGGGGACTTGAGGGAAAAAGTAATTGCACATGGATTCTGTTTTATTTATCTTAACTTTTTTTGGTGAAAATTCAAAGTTAAGATATCAGCAAGGGGACTTCTTCTGATAATTATGTTATGGGTGATTGTCCTTCCACTGTAACTTTACCTTATCCTCTTTCTTTGCATCTTTTGTTCTCATAATTCATAATAAAAAATTATAAAAAAAAAAAAAAAAAAAAAAAAAAAAAAAAAACATGAAAGGATGTTGGATTTTGTCAAACGCCTTCTCGGCATCGATTGATATGATCATGTGGTTTTTGTCTTTCATGTTGTTGATGTGATGTATCATGTTTATTGATTTGCGTATGTTGAACCAACTTTGCATTCCTGGTATGAATCCCACTTGGTCGTGATGTATGATCTTTTTGATGAAGTGTTGGATTCGGTTTGCTAAGATTTTGTTGAGTATCTTTGCATCTATGTTCATTAGTGAGATTGGTCTGTACTTTTCTTTTTTGGTGGTGTCTTTGCCTTCTTTGGGGATGAGTGTGATATTAGCCTCATAAAAGGAGTTGGGGAGGATTCCTGTTTTTTCTATGGTTTGGAAAAGCCTATGGAACAGTGGTAATAGGTCTTCTTGAAATGTTTGATAGAATTCACCTGTAAATCCATCTGGGCCTGGGCATTTGTTCTTAGGGAGTTTTTTAATTACATCTTCAATTTCCTCTGAAGTGATTGGTCTGTTTAGACTTTCTAGATCTTCCTTTTCCAGTCTTGGAAGAGGGTGTTTGTCCAAGAATCTGTCGATTTCTACTGGGTTCTCTAGCCTAGTTGAGTATAGTTGTTCATAATATGATCTCATGATATGTTGTATTTCTTGGGGTTCTGTTGTAATCTCTCCCCTTTCATTTGTGATCCTAGTGATTTGGGTGTTTTCCCTCTATTTTTGGTGAGTCTTGCCAATGGTTTGTCTATCTTGTTTATTTTTTCGAAAAACCAACTCCTGGTCTCATTGATTTTTTGTATTGTTTTCTTAGTTTCGATGTTGTTTATTTCTGCTCTGGTTTTTATTATTTCTTGCCTTCTGGATGTGGTTGGATTTCTTTGTTGCTGTTGTTCCAATTCTTTGAGGTGATCTTTGAAAATGTTGTTTTTGTTGTTTTCCTGTTTCTTGACATAGGCCTGTATTGCTATGAGTTTCCCCCTGATTACTGCTTTTGCTGTGTCCCATAAATTTTGACATGTTGTCTCTTCATTGTCATTTGTCTCAAGGAATCTTTTTATTTCTTCCTTGAGTTGTTCTTTGACCCAGCTGTTGTTAAGCAGCATGTTGTTTAGTCTCCAGGTATTAGTTTTCCTCAATTGCTTCTTCTTGACATCAATTTTAAGCTCTGTTGCATAGTGATCTGAAATGTTACTTCTAATGATCCTTACATTTGTGGTCTTACATAGGTTCGCTTTGTATCCTAAGACATGGTCTATTCTGGAGAAGGTTCCATGTGGATTTGAGAAGAATGTGTATTCTGCTTTCTGGGGATGGAGGGCTCTATATAATTCTTATTAGCCCTAAATCTTCTAATTTTTCATTTAGAGTTCTTATTTCTTTGCTATTTTTCTGCTTGGAGGATCTGTCCAGTGGTGATAGTGGAGTATTGAGGTCCCCTACTATTATCACAATTCCCTTCATGTGTTTCTCCAGGTTTGCCAGTAGTTGCCTCACATATTTTGGTGACTCTACATTAGGTGCATAGATATTGACCAGGGTTAGTGTTTCTTGATCTAATGTTCCCCTGATCAGTAAGTAGTGACCCTCTTTGTCTCTGATCACTTTCTTGAGGTTGAATACAATTTGGTCTGAAATAAGAATGGCTGTCCCTGCTCTTTTTTGTTTTCCATTAGCCTGAATAATTACTTTCCATCCTTTTATTCTAAGCCTGTGCTTATCCTGTAACTGTAGGTGTGTTTCTTGTAGACAGCAGAAGTCCGGTTTATATTTCCTAACCCAGTTCTCTACTATGTGTCTTTTAATTGGAGAGTTTAGTCCGTTAACATTTAGGGAAATTATTGATAGAGAGGACTGTTGTGCAGTTGTATTGTGTGGAGTGGTTGTTGTTACAATCGGGGGTTTGGATTGTGTAATTCGTCTCTGAGTAAGTCGCTTAGGGTCGGTTTAGTTTGCAGAAATAGTTAAAGTTCGTTCATGTTTGAGAATGTTTTTAGTCTGCTCTCCCATATGAATGATAGTTTTGCTGTGTATTGGACCCTGGGTTGGAAATTTCTTTCATTCAGTCATTTAAATATGTCATTCCACTGTCTTCTTGCTTGAATTATTTCAAATGGGAGATCTGGTTTGATTCTTATATCCTTTCCTTTGTACCTGAGGTTTTTTTTCTCCCTTATTGCTTTCAGGAGTTCCTCTTTCTCTTTGTTTTTTGCCATTTGGATTATTATGTGTCTTGGTGTGGGTTTATTAGGGTCTATTTTATTAGGGACTCTCTTGACTTCTTGGATTTGTCCTGAATTGTCTTTCCAGAGGGTGAGAAAGTTCTCTGTTATTATCTCCCTGACTACCTGTTCTTCCCCCTTCCCTATTTTCTCCCCTTCTGGTATACCCACAATCCTTAGGTTGTTTCTTTTGTCCTTGTTCATTAGATATTGGATTTTTCCTTCCAGTGCTTTGCCTTTTATTTCTTTGTTGGTTTCTTTATCATTTTTTGATTGCAGTTTTCCTTCGAGTTCTTCGATGTGCTTCTCCAACTCTGTGTTTCTGCTCGTAAGGCTTGTTACCTTGTCTTTTAATTCCTTAACTTCTTTTTGTATGGAATCTCTCATGTTCTTTGACATTTCTTCTTTAATTTGGCTGATTCGTTCGTCCATGGATTTCTTATACTCGGTTGCTAGGGTTTCTTTCAATTCTTTTTATTAATTCTTGCATTTCCTTCCTCATGACAGCTTTTAGGTCTTCTTCCCGTGGATCTGTGCGTTTTGGTGGACTTGGAAATTTGATAGGGTTTGTCATGGTGTCTCCAGTTATTAGAGATCTCTTGATTTACGCATTGTTCTTTGTATTTAATGGTGTATTTTGGAGTGCTGTGGCTTCTAATTTTGGCCTGCTTTGGTCCCCTTCCTGACGGTGTTTCTAGAGGGGCCTGTTGGGTGAGTTTGTTGAGCCTAGCCCTTTCTCCTCCCCTTTGCTACCTAGAGTTCAGCCTTCCTGCTGTGGGTCTTTTCCCTTTTCTGCTCCTTATTTCTGTCAGCGGTGCAGTTCCACTCCTGGCCACAATGGTTACTGGCACTGCTGAGCCTAGCTCTCAATCCCCCCTCCTTTCTCTTGGAGTCAATGGAGCTCCGCCCCCTCCATGCCTCCCTTGAAGGGTTCCCTCAGTCCAACCCTTCAGGCTCTGTCCTCACCTTTGGGGATCCCTGGTCCACTCCAGGGTCCAGGAGGGTGGACTGCTCTAGATCACCTGCAAGTCCAGATGGCTGGCCCTATCTCTCCCGTCTATTCGGGTTGTTCAACTTTCCTTTCTAGGCACCCACCTGGGGGAAGGGAGTCACTCAACCCTCTCCGGCTGGCATGCAGGGGTCCCTGGGGGGAGGTGCCGACCCAAGCCGCGCAAAGGGACAGAAATTCCCTCAGCCTCTCCTCACTCACTCCTCCAGCCGGCACGCCGGGGTCCCTGGGGGGAGGGTCCGACCCAAACGCCGCGCGCAAAGAGACAGAAATTCCCTCAGCCCCTCCTCACTCACTCCTCCAGCCGGTACGCCGGAGGGTCCGATCCAAACTCCGCGTGCAAAGGGACAGAAATTCCCTCAGCCCCTCCTCACTCACTCCTCTAGCCGGCACGCCGGAGGTTCCGACCCAAACGCCACGCGCAAAGGGACAGAAATTTCCTCCACCCCTCCTCACTCCCTCCTCCAGCCGGCACGCCAGACGGTCCGATCCAAACGCTGCATGCAAAGGGACACAAATTCCCTCAGCCCCTCCTCACTCACTCCTCCAGCCCGCACGCCGGAGGGTCCGACCCAAACGCCGCGCAAAAAGAGACAGCAAACCTAGACCTTTTGATGCATTAAGAAAAACAAAGAGAAATAGACAAAACTTGTTTATCAAACACAGTGTCTAAACAATATATAAAGTGCCAAACTGGGTCAGAATAATGCCCATTAATCCTTAAGAGAAAGGATAAAACTTGCATGAAAATCCTGGCATAGGCCATTTGGCAACTGATTGCACAGCATTCATAAGACTTCATTTCAATTAAACTTTCCTTCTGCTAATCTCATGGGGTCAGTGTTTAGCAAGTGGTCTTGATGCTGAGAGAAGGAGTGCACATACCACAAATCAATTTGTGTTGACAGGTGATATGAACTTTTCTTTGTTTTTTCTTTTTTCTATTTTTAGTTTTTTAATGACCTTATTTAAACACCGTGATTACAAGATTGTTTATAAAACTTTTTTTTTATTTCCACAGTTAAAGAGTTGTTCATGATTAAGTTTCAGTCATACAATGTATAACACCCTTCACCAGTGCACATTTTCTGCCACCAATGTCCTCAGTTTCCCTCCCACCCTCCTCCTTGCCTTTCTCTGGGGCAGACATTTATCTTCTTTCTCTCTCTTTTCCTCTCTCTCTCTCTTCATTATTTTCTTTTAGAAAACACTATGGTTTGCAATATTTTTACTGCAGGGGTATCATGTATCTCACTTTCCTTTCTTTCAGCACCCAGTTCTTATCTAGAGTGGTCATTTCCCACTATCACTGTTATAGTGGTTCCTTCTCTACCCTAACTGCACTCACAGCTCTTTGTGACAAGCTTCCTCCCATGGACTGGTACTCCTGGCCCTTGTCATTATTGTCTCTGAATATTCTTTCATACTCCTCCCATTTTTTCATATCCTAAAATGAAGTTATCTTTCCCCAGAGAGTATCCTTAACTAGGAACTTGAACTGCTGCCATTTTTATAGCTGACTGAGTGGAAATAAAAAACGTTTACAAATTCAAAATGCACCATTTTAAAAATGTGCTTAATTTACCACCCAATTATGTTCTAAATTTTTATCAGAGGAACAAACTTTCAAGTTTCTGAGGAGAGAAAACTGCATCTGGTGATGTGAGCCCTTTCCTAAGTTTCCTGGATGAAAATATATTATTTCTATATAGATTAACTGTATGGGAAAGTCATTCTTGGGATTTTGCATCAATTTGCTATTTTAATCCCTTATATTTATATAATCAGAAATAGTCATGTACTATAGAAATGCTACCTTCTATTTGCATGTGGTTCATTTATTTTTATTTTGGGGGGGTTTTGGGTCACACCCAGTGGTGACGCTCAGGGGTTACTCCTGGCTCTGCAGTCAGAAACTGCTCTTGACAGGCTTGGAGTACCATATGAGATACCAGTATTTGACCCACCATCCATCCTAGATCGGCTGTGTGCAAGGCAAATGCACTACTTGCTAATACAGCAGTATATCCAGCCCTAACCATGTTTTTTTTTTTTTAAAGAAAAACAGGAGAAAGAGAATATTTTCATGAAGGCTGTGCCTGTTCTGCCCTATGAGTTCTAATTAATATCAGTGAGGGTTTGTGGCCAATTCACAACTGTGGGACAAGCAATATTTCTTTGGGAGGCTTTGCTCTTTCAGAACCACACTTCTCTTTGCTCTAAATATTTCTGGAATAGAATACTCCCATACTTATACCCTCATTAACCTTCATCATTTAATAAAATACAAGTTGAGGATGACGTCTGCTAATTTATTCCAGCAAAATCCTCAAATTGTAAAAGAACAATGAAACCCCTCAATAAAGCAAAGAATCTTTTTGTTAGTTTTTTTGGGGGGCCACACATGGTGGCTGTGAGGGGTTACTCCTGGCTCTGTGCTCAGAAATTACTTCTGCAGACTAGGGAGCCATATGGGATCAAACCTGAGTCAGTCCCAGGTATGCTGCGTGCAAGGCCAATGTCTTACCTGCTCTCATTCTGGGCCCAGAATCTTAAATATATGTAAAACTTTAGATTTTATAGGGAAGAGAATGTTTCACATTCAAATTGAAAATATTCTGGATATTCTGGAGCCAGAGTGATAAGACATTGAGTGTGTGTGGCCATATTAGGCTAGGTCCCCAGCACCCATATGGCCCCTTAAGCCTGACAAGGAGTAAGCCAGAAGTACCACCAGGCATGCTCTCCCCTAAAATATCTGGTCATCTTCTCTAGATCCCCATTTCATAAACAGGTCCTTTTTTAATCCTATGTGAAAAGTTGGTTCTGTTAATTTTTATTTCCAACCCCAAATGAGTTAATATGGAACTAATTTGGAAATGTGGAAGATTTCTATGTGTAGTTTTGATTTAAAAAAATAAATCTGGATACATAGTACAGAGGCTAAGGTATTTACTTTACATGCAGTCTTGGCCATGGCAGTGATTCAAATCTGGCCACCACAGAATATCATCTCAAAAAAAATAAAAGGATAAAACTATCATTGGACTCAAAAAATATCACTTCTTGGTATTTATCCACAAACACAAAAATAATAAAATTGTAGGGATATATTCAAACCTATGTTCATCATGGCATATAATAGTGGTGATAGGAAATACTGGGCAGAGAGAGAGGAGAGAGAGAGGGGGAGAGAAGAGAGCGAGAGAGAGAGAGAAAGAGAGAGAAAGAGAGAAGGCAGAGAAAGAGGGGAGAGAGAGAAAGAACCAGAATACCTGATTATGGATGAATGGAACAGGAAATTATGGAAAACATACACAGCTCAAAAAAAGAACACAAATCATGCATTTTCAGAAGTAGGGATGGAATATCATATTGAGTGAATACCTCATATGTGGGACTTAAAGATACACGTAAGGGTCAACCAAGGGCCAAAGGCAATACACTAGGAAAACTGAATCACACAATTGAGTTGATGAGCAATGTGGGCTTGTGGGGAGATTGGGTCCTTGGAAAATGAATATGGGAACACTGATGATGGACATTATTTTGGAATTATGCACATAAGAAACTCTTATTAACAGTATTGTGAACCACAGAATCTCAGTCAATAAAACTTTTTCCCACTCCCCTCAATTAATCAAATTTTTATGCAATCCTGTCACTGCATAAGTCCCCTGAGTACTACTAGCAGGTGGAGTCCTGAGGAAAAAGCCAATTATGCCCCCAAATAAAGCAAAAATTGCTGATAAATAATTAGTCCCATTTTAGAAGATTTATTTTAAATGTTTATCTTGAAAAAAGAAACAGATTCCTTAGGAGAGAGAACGTTTCTAAGTGTCAAGTAGAAACAGTTTAGAAGAGTTCAGGACACTATTAATAAATATTGCTTCATCACTCTGTACACTCTAGTTAAACAGCTTGACCTCTTTTTTGAACATTGGTTATTTTCCTTTATTCTTTTCTCTTTTTATTTTTTATTAATATCTTTATTTAAACTCCTTGATTACAAATATGATTGTAGTTGGGGTTCAGTCATGTAAAGAACACCCCCCTTCACTAGTGCAGCATTACCCCACAATGTCCCAAATCTCCCTCCTTTACCTCCGCCTGCCTGTACTTGAGACAGACTTTCTACTTTCCTCATTTATTCACATTGTTATGGTAGTTCTCAGTGTAGTTATTTCTCTAACTGCACTCAGCACTTTTTGTGGTGAGCTTCATGTTGTAAACTGTACCTTCCAGTTCTCATCTCATTTGTCTCTGAGAATTATTGCAAAAATGTCTTTTATTTATCGTAAAACCCATAGATGAGTGAGACTATTCGTGCCTATCTCTCTCCCTCTGACTTATTTCACTCAGTATAATAGGTTCCATGTCCACCCATGTATAGGAAAATTTCATGACTTCATCTCTCCTGATGGCTGCATAATATTCCATTATGTATATGTGCCACAGTTTCTTTAGCCATTCATCTGTTGAAGGACATCTTGGTTATTTCCAGAGTCTGGCTATTGTGAATAGTGCTGCAATGAATATAGGTGTGAGGAAGGAGTTTTCATATAGTATTTTTGTGTTCCTAAGGTATATCCCTAGGAGTGGTATAGCTGGATCATGTGGGAGCTCAGTTAAAAACATTCTCAGACAAAAGAGAACTCAAAATATTTGCACTAACCAAACCGACCCTAAATGAACTACTCAAAGAGGATTGCACAAACCAAATCACCTACACAATATAATGGCACAACAGTCCTTTGTCAATAGTTTCCTTAAATGACAGTGGATTTAATTTTTCCATCAAGAGCAGATACAGCTATTTAGTTTGAGGTGTCCAATCTAGGGATCTTTGTAGATATCTATGATAATTTTCTAGTGCTTTTATCCATACAAATGGGTGCATAATGAATTTGGAAGCATTTGGACTCCCACTACAGTGCTCATTATAAGTAGTTTTAATGTCTTAATTTTACTATGTCTATAATAACTCCTTGATCTTTTTGTCAACAGTGGTACATGGAGATATAGGTTGATCACCCCAGTTCCACATCACAATGCTATACTGTATTAGACTCAGAAGACAGGGCTCATTATGATAATGTCACAACAAAAATTCTAATCTATTCATTTTCTATTTGACTATGCCTAATAATATAATATAATATAATGTTTATGTCCACAGATAACAATAGAATATGCAACTGCATGCCATGAACTCCTGTTACATTACTCGTTCATTGAATATGTTATTGTCTCTTTTTGATTGTAGTTAGTTTACCATTATACTATAATGCTCATAATTTTAGAATGCTTTTAGGAAAGGAAACTGGATGTTCAAGACCCGCTAGACAGTATTTCATGTGATAAACTCCTCTTACAATGCTCATTAACATATCACTTAGTTTTCGAGACTTGAAAATTATAATTGTTTTTAAAAATGCTCTATACACAATCTAACCCAAGAAGCCTTTCTTCAGTAAAGTTTATCCTCACCAATCATGATTGGCCTAGAAAATGGAAAATCTTTCCATCTGACTTGCTGACATTATATTTTCTTAAGTGTTCTGTCCCATTTCACCTGGATCAGTCTTTCAACTGTAAACCTTGGATCGATCCTATGTGTATGCATGAGTGTATGTGTTGGCCATCTCAATATCTATTGTCTGTCTTGCAATTTTTATTTAAAGGTTATTTATTTAATATTTATATTTTTTTAATATTTTATATAGAACCCCGATGATGTGATTGGGTTAACATTATTTTATGTTATTTAAGTATTAGAAATAACCCCTTCTTTTGAACTTAAATTTTACTTATATTAAAAAGTTTTATCTATGGAGAATCTGCTTCTCATTCTGTTTTTTCTTAGTATACCACTATACAATGCTTGAGTCATTTTAGATTTTTTCCGTTTTTTTTTTTTTTCTTTTTGGAGCCACATATTTGAAAATTTCTCTTGGATCTGTGCTCAAGGGGTTGCTCCAAGTGGTACTTAAAAGCGCAATTAGTGCTGGTGATCAAACTTAGAACTCCAGTGTGCAAATTATGTGCTCCAGTCAGTCTGGGGAGCTTCTGCCCCTCCCAGTCAATATAATTTTTTTACAGGGTGGGCAACTCTTAATAGTGCTCAGAGCTTAATGCTGTCAGTGCCCAGAGCTTACTCTCTGCTTGGTGCTGAGGGAACACTGTGGAAGTATTCAAGGAACCATGTACTGTGTCTGAGAATGAGCCAGGGTTGACTTTGTGGGATGTAAGATTCTTAACTGTTTAACTGCTTTATTATTACTCCAGAACCCTCATCTATTTTATTTTTTCCACTTTGTTCTTTTATTTTTTAAATAATATCTTTAAGCACCATGATTACAAACATGTTTGTAGTTGGGTTTCAGTCATAAAAAGAATACTCTTCACCAGTGCAACATTTCTTTCACCAATACCCCTCATCACGCTCCTCCCACAACCATTGCATATATTCAAGTCAGACATTCTACTTCTCTCACTCATGACCATTATCATGATAGTTGTTAGTGTAGTTATTTCTCTAGCTTCACTCACCATTATTTGTGATATTCATCATATAATGGGTTGGTCCTACCAGCTCTCATGTCTATGTTTTTTATTTTTCAACTTGACCAAAGACATGAAGAACCAATACAAAGAAAGCTATAAAACCCTGCTCCAAGAAATGTAAAAGGACACATGGAAATGGAAACACATACCCTGCTCATGGATTGGCAGAATTACCATCATTAAAATGGCAATACTCTCCAAAGCATTGTACAGATTTAATGTGATACCTCTAAAGATACCCATGACATTTTTCAAAGAAGTAGATTAAACACTACAGAAATTCATTTGGAACAATAAACTCCCTCAAATAGCTGAAGCAATACTTGGGAAAAGAAATATGGGATGCATTACTTTCCACAGTTTTAAACTATAATTCAAAGCAATAGTTATCTAAAAAGCATGTTATTAGAATAAAGACATAATCAGATCAGTGGAATAAACTTGAGTACTCAGAGAATGCACCCCAGATATACAATCACTTAGTTTTTGATAAACGGGCAAGAAATCCTAAATGAAAGAAGCCTTTCAACAAGTGGTGTTGGCACAACTGGTTAGCCACTTGCAAAAAACCAAACTCAGACCCACACTAACACCATGTACAAAGGTCAAATCCAAATGGATTAAAGACCTTGATATCAGACCTAAACCATAAAGTATATAGAATAACATGTAGGTAAAACACTCCATGACATTGAGACTAAAGACATTTTCAGGGAGAAAACTGCACTCCCCAAACAAGTACAAGCAGAGATAAACAGATGGAAATATATAAAGCTGAGAAGCTTCTGCACCTCAAAGTAAATAGTGCCCTGGATAGAAGATCCACCCACTGAGCGGGAGATACCATTCACTCAATACCCATCAGATAAGAGGATAATATTCAAAATATACAAGGCACTGACAGAACTTTACTCGAAAAAAATATTTAATCCCATCAAAATATGGGGAGAAGATATGAACATTTTGTCAAAGAAAAAATATAAATTGCCAAAAGGCACATGAAATAATGCTCCACATAATTAATCATTAGGGAGGTGCAAATTAAAACAACTATGAGAAAACTTCTCACACCACAGTGATTGGCACACATCAAAAAGAATGGGAACAAGTAGTGCTGGCGAGGATGTGGAGAGAAAGGAACTATTATTCACTGCTGGTCGGAATGCCATCTATTCCAACCTATATGGAAAGCAATATGGAGATTTCTCCAAAAGCTGGAGGTTGAGCTCCAGCTATACCACTCCTATGGATATAGCCTAGGAACACAAAAATACAATACAAAAATTTCTTCCTCACACCAACATTTATTGCAGCGGTATTTACAATAGCCAGACTCTGGAAACAATCAAGATGCCCTTCTAACAGATAAATGGCTGAGTGAAAAATCAGCATTTAGTGGTAACTTGCAGAAAGGCAGATCCCTTTGTGAAGTCAGGCAGGAGGAATCTGGCCCTGCTGTGTGATTACCAATTGGAGAGACTGTGTGTGTGTCACCTGTGCACATTTGTCTACTGTTCTTTCCTGTACCTCTCCTGAATGGGCCAAGAAAGGCCCAACAAAATCGCTCTCCTAGAGTTTCCCAGGCTGAAAAGCCAAGGAAGACTGAGTCCATGAGTGAAAACCAGCATTCAACGGTAACTAGCAAATAGGCAGATCCCTTTGTCTGTGAAGACAGGCAGGAGGAATCTGGCCCTGCTGTGTGATTACCAATTTGGAGAGAATGGGCCTGTCGTCTGTGTGTGTTTATCTACTGTTCTTCTCCTGAAACTCTCCTGAATGAGCTGAGAAGGGCCCAGCAAAATCACTTTCCTAGAGGTTCCAAAAGAGCATAGCAACTCTGCCTTGCTTTACAGCTGGGCACTCTTTGTAACAAATGCAACCCACTATAACACGCAGACAAAATCACACTACAAGCATGACAATGGGGAAACGTTGCAGGCAAACACCAAGCACAGAGAATGAAGAAGATAGCTCTGATGACCCAAAAAATACCAAACTTCTTCTTATCCTCTCAGATAAGGAGTTTAGAATAGAAATGTGGAGAATGCTCATGGAAATCAAAGAAAACAGAACACAAATATAGAAATCAGAAAACTCCAAACTGAAATGACAGATCTGAAAAACATGGTAGCTGAACTGAAAAACATAATGGAAAACCTATCCAGCAGTTTAACAGCAGCGGAGGACAGATTCAGTGAACTAGAAGATCAAATATAGTTCAACTTCATACAGCAGAAGCGATTGCAAAAGAACCTTAAGGCAAATGATCATACAATGAAAAAAGTACTCAAAAAATGTGAACAGATGAAAATAGAAATCTTTGATAAACTCAACAGAAACAACATAAGAATCATTGAAGTCCCAGAGGCCCAGGAAGGGGGTCCACAAGAAGAAACAACAGTCAAAAACATCATCACAGAGCAACTGCCAGAGCTAAAGACTTCATTAAATCAAATCCTGCAAGCCCCAAGAGTACCAGCTAAAGAGACCCGAAGAGAAACACCCCAAGACACATCCTAATCACAGTGATGAATCCTGCAGATAGAGATAGAATACTGAAAGCAGAAGATCAAAAATGGAAAGTACATTCAAAGGAGCATCCATAAGATTTGCAGCAGACATGTCACAAACTCTCAAGGCCAGAATACAATGGTGGGATATTGTGACAAGACTGAATGAAATGGTTGCTTCACCTAATAGTGGTCAGCAACCTGCAGCTCACGAGCCATATGTGACTCTTTACACTTTTAATTTGGCTCTTCTGTCTGCTAGGCAGCTGCTCCAGGAGTCAGGACTCTGCTCCTAGCCTCTGTCAGTGTGCACCCTGTGTGGCTCTCAAAATAAATTTCAGTCATGGTTTTGGCGAGATTTTGCTCAGTTGAAAAAAAATGTTGCTGACCACTGACTAGAATACTGCACCCAGCAAGGTTCACATTCAGGTTTGAAGGAAGGATAAATAGCTTCACGGATAAGCAACAGCTCAGAAACTTTACAGATGCAAAACCAGCCATAAAGGAAAAACTGAAAGGTCTACTTTAAGACAAGAAAACCAACAGACATGCCAAACTTATACACAATGATTAGATTAAATCCCATGTCAATCATCTTCCTCCATTTCAATGGACTAAATGCACAGTTAGGAGACACAGGGTGGCTAAATGCAAAAAGTTGAATCCAACATTCTGCTACGTACAAGAAACACACCTGAATAGTCAGAATAAACATAGACTCAAAATCAAAGGCTGGAGGAAAATCATCCAAACAAACAACACCCTTAAAAATGCTGGGATGGCCATATTAATATCAGACAACACAAACTTTAGACTCAAAGTAGTTGTAAGGGACAAAGATGGACACTTCATAGTAATCAAAGGATATTTGCAACAGGAAGAAATCACACTACTAAAAATATATGAACCCAATGAGAGACCATCAAATTATCTAATACAATTATTGACAAATCAGAAAGAGGACATAAATAATAGCACAATAATTGTGGGAGACCTCAATATGGCCCTGTCGACACTTGATAGGTCAACCAGACTGAAACCCAACAAAAATATACTAGATTTGAAAAGAGAAATGTAGGAAAGAGGACTAGTGTATATATATATATATATATATATATATATATATATATATATATATATATATATATACACATACACACTATCCCCAGAAACCTGGATACACATTCTTTTCCAATGTACATGGATCCTTCTTTAAGACCACATACTGGCACATAAAATATACCTCCATAAAATCAAAAGGATAGAAATTTTGCAGGCTATTTCACTGATGACAAGGCTCTGAAATTAGACATTAACTACAAAGGGACACAGAAGAATAACATTACCCACTGGAAATTAAACAGCCTACTATTTAACAACCAGTAGGTCTGAGAGGAAATCAAAGAAGAAATCAAAATTTTTCTGGAAACAAATGACAATGAAGAAACAAACTACCAGAATCTATGGGATACAGCAAAAGAAGTACTGAGAGTAAAGTTTATAGCTTTGCAAGCACACATCAAGAGGTAAGAAGGGGCCTACCTCAATAGCCTAATGATGCAGCTCATAAAATTAGAAAATGATCAACAAGAGGAACCAAAAATAGGGTGACAGAAAAAAATAACAAAACTTAGAGCAAAAATCAATGAAGAAGAAACCCAAAAAACAATCTGAAAGATAAACAAAAGCAGACTTTGGTTCTTTGAAAAAATAAACAAGATTAATAGACTATTGGCAAAACTCAGAAAGGGAGAAACTTGATAACCTTTATTAGAAATTAAAAAGCGGGAAATCACTACAGATATTGCAGAGATACAAAGGGTAATCAGAGACTACTTTAAGAAACTCTATGTGACCAAATATGAGAATCTGGAAGAAATGAATAAATTCTTGGACTCCTATAACTTTTCATGGCTGAATATAGAAGATGTAGTATATCTTAACACCCCGTCACCATTGAGGAAATTAAAATGGTGATCAAATGTTTGCCCAACAACAAAAGCCCAGACCCAGATGGATTCACTATTGAATTCTTTCAAAAGGAACTACTACCAATTCTGGCCAGGCTCTTTCATGAAATTGAAAAACGGGTACACTTCCAAATAGCTATTATGAAGGCAACATCACCTTGATACGAAAGCCATAGAGATGCTGCTAAAAAAGAAAATTAAAGACCAATATCCGTGATGAACACAGATGCAAATATCCTCAACAAAATCCTGGCAAATAGAATCCAATGCCTCATCAAGAATATCATTCACGGGGCTGGGCAGTGGCGCTAGAGGTAAGGTGCCTGCCTTGCCTGCGCTAGCCTTGGATGGACCGCGGTTCGATCCCTCGGTTTCCCATATGGTCCCCCAAGCCAGGAACGACTTCTGAGTGCATAGCCAGGAGTAACCCCTGAGCATCACTGGGTGTGGCCCCCCCCCAAAAAAAAGAATATCATTCACTATGATCAAGTAGGTTTCATCCCAGAAAGGCAAAGGTGATTTAACATCCATAAATCTATCAACATAATACACATCATCAACAACAAGAAAAATAAATACAACATGGTCATATCAGTAGATGAAACTCTCAGCAAAATGGGGATAAAAGGAACATTTCTTAATATAGTAAAGGCCATCTACCACAAGCCAATGGCAAATATCCTCAATGGATGATCTAAATTCTGGTACAAGACTGGCTTGTCCTCTCACCACTACTATTCAACATACCACTGGAAGTATTTGCTATAGCGATTAGGCAAGAAAAAGATATCAAGGGAATCCATATAGGAAAGGAAGAAGTCAAACTTTTATTCTTTGCAAATAACATGATACTTACTTAGGAAACTCTAAAAGCTCTGCCAAAAAGCTTCTAGAAGCAATAGATTCATATAGTAATGTGGCAGACTACAAAATTAACACACAAAAATCAATGGCTTTTTTATACACCAATAATAATAAGGAAGAAAAGGACATTAAGAAAACAACCCCATTCCCATTAGTGCCACACAAACTCCAATATCCTGGAGTCAACTTGACCAAAAACGTGAAAAACCTATCCAAAGAAAACTATAAAACTCTGCTCCAAGAAATAAGAGAGGACAAGCAGAAATGGAAACATATCTCTCTAAAGATACCCATGAAATTCTTTAAGGAAGTCGATCAAATACTTCTGAAATTCATTTGGAAAAATAAACACCCACAAATAGCTAAAGCAATTATTGGGGAAAAGATAATGGGGTTCACTACATTTCCAATTTTAAACTGTATTACAAAGCAATAGTTATAAAAACAGCATGGTATTGGAATAAAGACAGACCTGAGATCAGTGGAATAGGCTTTTGTACTCAGGGAATGTTCCCCAAACATAGAGTGACCTAATATTTTATAAATGAGCAAGTAATCCTAAATATAGTAGAGAAAGCCTCTTCAAGAAGAGTTGTTGGCACAACTGGTTAGCAACTTGCTAAAAGGCAAATTTAGACCCACAACTAACATCATGTATGAAGGTCAAATCCATATAGATTAAAGACCTTGATATGATATCAAGACCTGAAACCATAAGGAATATAGAACAACATGCTGGTAAAACACTCCATGACATCGATACTAAAGGCATTTTCAGGAGGAAACTGCACTCTCCAAATAAGTGGAAGCAGAGATAAACAGATGGGAATATATAAAGCTGAGAAGCTTCTGCACCTCAAAGGAAACAGTGCCCAGGATACAAGAGCAACCCACTGAATGGGAGAAACTATTGACTCAATACCCATCAGATAAGGGGTTAATATCCAAAATATACAGGGCACTGATGGAACTTTACAAGAAAAATAATCTAATCTCATCAAAAAATGGGGAGAAGAAATTAACAGACACTTTGATAAAGAAGAAATACAAATGGCCAAAAGACAAATGAAAAAATACTCCACATCACTAATCATCAGGGAGATGCAAATCAAAACAACTGTGAGGTACCATCTCAATCCACAGAGATTGGTGCACATCACAAAGAATGGTAATAATCTAGTGAGGATGTGGAGAGAAAGAAACTCTTGTTGACTTCTGCTGGGAATGCCATCTACTCAACCTTTATAGAAAATGATATGGAGATTCCTCCAAAAATTTGAAAGTGAGCTCCCATAGAATCCAGCTATATCACTTCTAGCAATAAATCCTAGGAACAAAAAAATACAATACAAAAATGTCTTACTCATACCTATATTCATTGCAGCACTATTTAAAATAGCCAGACTCTGGAAACAAACAAGATGCCCTTCAACAGATGAATGGCTAAAGAAACTGTGGTACATATACACAATGGAATATTATGTAGCCTTCAGGAGAGATGAAGTCATGAAATTTTCCTATACATGGATGTACATGGAATCTATTATGCTGAGTGAAATAAGTCAGAGGGAGAGAGATAGACATGATAGTCTCACTCATCTATGGGTTTTAAGATAAATACAAGACATTTTTGCAATAATCCTCAGAGACCAAGAGAGGGGGTCTGGAGGCCCAGCACAAAACATGAAGCTCACCACAAAGAGTTGTGAGTGCACTTAGAGAAATAACTTACTGAGAACTGTCATAACAATGTTAATGAATGAGGGAAGTGGAAAAACCTGTCTTGAATACAGGTGGTGTGGGAGGAAAGGAGAGTTATTTGGGACATTGGTGGTGGGATTGTTGCACCGGTGAAGGGGGGGTTTTCTTTATATGACTGAAACCCAACTACAATAATATTTGTAATCAATGTGTTTAAATAAAGATATTAATTAGAAAATAAATAGAAAACAGATGAATTGCTAAAGGAACTGTGGTATATATACACAATGCAAATTTATGCAGCTGTCAGGAGATATGGAAGTCATGATATTTTCCTATAAAATGATGTACATGGAATCTATTTTGCTGAGTGAAATAAATCAGAGGGAGAGAGATAGATGCAGAATAGTCGCCCTCATCTTTGGGTTTTCAGAAAAATTAAAGACATTCTTGCAATAATTCTTAGAGACTAACAAGAGAAGGGCTGGAAGGTTCGATTCACGACATCACCACAAAGAGTGCTGAGTACAGTTAGAGAAATAACTACATTGTGAACTATCATAACAATGTGAATGAATGAGGGAAGAACAAGGCCTGTCTAGTGTACAAGTGGGGGTGGGGTGGGGAGGAGGGATATTTGGGACATTGGTGATGGGAATGTTGCCTGGTGAAGGGGGGTGGGTGATATTTACATGATTGAAACCCAACTCCAATCTTGTTTGTAATCAAGGTGTTTAAGTAAAGATATTAATTAAAAAAGCCCATTCACATTAGTGACACACAAACTCAAATACCTTGGATTCAACTTAACTATAGAGGTGAAGGACCTTTATGAAGAAAACTACAAAATACTACTTCAGAAATAAAACAAATTGAAAACACATCCCCTGCTCATCACTGTTCAAACAAGTGGAAGTAGAGATACACAATGGGGCTATTTTGAACTGAGAAGCTTCTGCATCTCAAAGGAAATAGTGACTAGGATAAAAAGGCAACCTGAAGAATGGGAAAAACTATTCACTAAATACCCATTGGATTAGGGGCTAACATCTAAGATATACAAGGTACTGACAGAACTTAATAAGAAAAAAAATCTAGCCCCATCAAAAATTAGAAGAAATGAATAGACACTTCCTCAAAGAAGAAATACAAATGGCTATAAAGTACTTGAAAAAATGCTTCAGATCACTAAACATCACGGAAATACAAATCAAAACAACAATGAGGTACCATCTCATGCCTCTGAGACTGGCATACATGACAAAAAACAAAACAAACAAACAAAAACAACAATCAGTGCTGGCGTGGATGTGTGGAGAAAGGAACTTTCATTCACTGCTGATGGGAATGCCGTCTACTCCAGCCTTTCAGGAAAAATAATATGTAGACTCCTCAAAAAGCTGGACATTGAGCTCCTATATGATATAGCTATACCACTCTTAGGGATATACCTAGAAACACAAAAACACAATATAAAAATGCCTTCAGAACCCTTATTTTAAAAAAAAAGCAGATGATAATAGGGAAAGATGATCCTTC
The DNA here is from genome assembly GCF_024139225.1 of Suncus etruscus. Classification (NCBI taxonomy): domain Eukaryota; kingdom Metazoa; phylum Chordata; class Mammalia; order Eulipotyphla; family Soricidae; genus Suncus; species Suncus etruscus. The sequence continues at coordinate 69,171,885 of NC_064858.1, forward strand.
CCTTATGTATCAATTTACTATAGAAGGTGAACGCTAACAACTAGCATGACAATGTTAAAGAATGAGAGAAGTAGAATGCCTGTCTCAATACAGGGAGGGGTAGAGGAGGAGAGGGGCATTAGTGGTGGGAATGTTGCACTGGTGAAGGGGGGGTGTTCTGTTTATGGCTGAAACCCAACTATAATCATGCTTGTAATTATGGGGCTTAAATAAAGATATTTTTAAAAAGGTAAACTTTAGGAGTCCCATTCCAAATGTTACTGTCATCTTGTTGGTTCTTTTTTTTTATTACTTTATTTAAACATAGTGGTTATAAGGCTATTCATAAAACAATTGGTTTTATTTTCACAGTTACAAAGTTGTTCAAGATTGAATTTTAATCATACAATGCAATTCACCACTGCACATTTCCCACCACAATGTCCCAGTCCCCTCATACCCTTACCCTGCCTGCCTCTGTGGCAGACATTTTCTCTTTCTCTTCTCTCTCTCTCTCTCTCTCTCTCTCTCTCTCTCTCTCTCTCTCTCTCTCTCTCTCTCTCTCCCTCTCTCCCTGTCTCTCCCTGTCTCTCTTCCTCAATTATTTTTAGACCTTATGTTTTGAAATATTGTTCCTGAAGGGGATATTATGCCTATCACTTTATTTCATTTCAGCACCCACTTTTTGTCCAGTATGATCATTCCCAACTATCATTGTCATAGTGGTCCCTTTTCTTCCCTAACTGCACTCCCCACTATTTGTGGCAAAGCTTCCTTCCAAGGACTTGTCATCATTACTCTTGTCACTTCATTCTACCTTCCTAACTTAAATGCCCCTTCAAGGAAACCACTCTGTGCCTCAGAACAGCTTTAAGAGTTGATGCATCAACTACAAACATAAAGAGTGCAGAAGATGCAGTGAATCCTAGTGTTCATGCTCTCTTCCAATTTCAGACTTTGAGGTCTACGTTTGATGCTCATTTCCTAAATGTGTTCTGGGTGGGAATTAATGGAGATTTTGCTGTTTTGCAGAGTGTGGAAGGAGAGCACCATGAGAAAGCCGTGGAGCTCCTCAAAGCTGCAAAGGATAGCGTCAAACTGGTGGTGCGATACACCCCCAAAGTCCTAGAAGAGATGGAGGCACGCTTCGAGAAGCTTCGGACAGCCCGACGTCGACAGCAGCAGCAACTCCTGATTCAGCAACAGCAGCAGCAACAGCAGCAACAACAGCAGCAAACACAGCAGAACCACATGTCCTAGGTGAGAGAGAAACACTGTTTCCTGTGCGTGGAAAGACACCGAACATGCACCTGATTTGTTTGATTTGCCTTTAGTTTGCAAGTGATGGGCAGAACTCAAGTCCAGAGGCTTCCTTATGCCAGGGAAATGCTACTTGGGTGAACCACATGGTAGTTTCTTACAGATATCCAGAGCAATTGCTTCCATCACTTGTTAAAAGAAATCTAAGTGCTCAATCATTTCAAAATGGATGTATACCAGACAGTTGCTGACTTTCTGTGTTGTTCCCTTATTCATATTCCCTACCAAAGGAAGAGAAGTTGGAAATAATATGCCTTAGAAAGTCCAAGCACACAATGTTGGCACCTAAATTAGAAGTAAAAAACAAAAACAAAAAAAATAATGTTGTAATTGATCCAGGTTTTTGTGGGTTTTTTTGTTTGTTTGTTTTAAGTTTAATATTTTAATCCTAATCATCTGCCAAAAAGGCCCCCATATGGACCAGCCAGGGCCATCTCCCAAGGGAGATGAGCCTTGCCCAAGTCATGAGGAAGATTAAATAAGAAAAGGATATAGGGAGGCTCCAACTTTCTGATGATTTTTCATATGATTGGCTATTGTCTAGGCTTACTTTCCTACTGCTCCCTTGTTGTTGCAACCTGTTATGGCCAGATAGCTCAAGGCAGTGTCTATGGACATAGGCTTGTGGTTCTTACAAAGAAAAACAAAGGACACCATGTGGTTCTTACAAAATGGTGTCTTTCCCTGCCTAGAAACTGAGAAGAAACCTGCCAGGTGGCCTTTACAAAATGACATCCCTCCTTATTCAGAACACAGGTCCCAACATTTCCTCCTCTTATTATGGACTCAAGTCAAATTTTTTACTCTCCTTGAGGTTCATCATTTTAGTCCCTACTTGTGAGCACATACTGGGACCTTAGCATAAGTATATTATCAGGGAGGTTTTTTAGGGTGATTAAACCATTGTTCATAACAGGTGGCAGAATCTTTCCATTGCCTTTCTGCTCCTGAAAACTAGCCTTCCGCTGCTGCAGTGTCTCATGCATGACCCTGACTTGTTAGCATAGAATCATTGTTTTTCCAGAGCATAATTCTAGTTCCCACCTGTTCTGGAGAGCAACTTCTGCTAACATCCCAATCAGAATCCACTTGATGGGGCAACTCAATTTGTTCTCACCCATCCTCTCCTGCCAAATATGATACATATGGTGGGAAAATGACAATGATGTAAAACTTATCTGGTTTTTCAAAAACAGTGCCAAACACACAGGGGCGTCATTCCCTTGATACACAAAGCCTTGTCCCATTTAGTCTCGATGGGGATTACTTCACCATGCAACATTAGTGGCCTCTACAGTCTCACCACAATAGTTCAAGTAAGGGAGCAACCTCCCCTAAATCCATTCTGTTATCTGGAACCACTGCCCCCATTATTATTGTCCTGAGAGCCTCTTTCCCTTCAGTCGACTGCAACCCTGATTGTGCAGTGACTGCAGGATGACCAAAAAAAATGAACACCCTCTTAGCTAGACTCTGAATGGAAGGTTTGTGGGTCAGACACTGAGGATCTCTCCCCTACACTTTGACTTATGTGATTTTTTTGTGGTGTCTGGTTATGCTCTACAAGATCTCCTACTGAGGCGTAGGTGTTTAAAGAAGTGGATACCAACCCATAGGTTCGGGTTCTGGGATAAGTAATTTGGCCCAAGAGCATTCTTATTTCATGCTGGTAAAGAAGGGAGTTCCTAAAAATGTGGGGAGAGGAATTTTCTCTGCAAGCTATAGGAATGTGTTAGGGAAGCCACCTGGCAGCACAGAGGGAGCTGAACCCTGAGGCTAAAGAAGGAGTTTTTAGGCAGAGTTTTGGGAGTTCTTTTAGCCAGAGCTTTCTGGCCCAAATATTAGCAAGGCCTTCAAGAGATTGTGCCCAGACTAACTTCCTAGTTTGAAAGCATTAGTTAGGGCAAATAAGTAGTCATCAGCTCAACACTGCCTTAAGGTGCCAGTGGAAGCCCCATAACCCTGTGAGCTGACTGTGTGACTCTACCAGCAAAAAGAAAGGAGCTTACTTCTTCTTTAGTCTTGCAACTTAAACAGCTGTTGTGGTGGAAAGATCAACATAGGGCCCTAAAATCCAGTTGCCTTCCTGCACTGGGTTAGACAGAGATGAAAAAGTGCCTCCCACACCTGGTGTTAATTTTTTTTACCCTTAACACTAACAAGGGTAAACCATAATTTTTGCTCTTTTTTTTTTATATTCCCATCCTTGTTAATTCTTGCTACTTGTTCCAACCTCTGGGATAGATAGGCATAATGTAATTTCCAATTGATGTCAATGGCCTTAGCTCATTGAATTCCCATAGCCCTTCTTTGCCCTTATTCCCCTGGAAGCTTTCCTGATGACCTTCCTGCTCCATATTTTACCTAGAGATTTCACCATCTTAGAAGTCATTAAAAGGGAGTGTGGCCAAAGGTCCATCTTCTGTAATTTCTTCAGGCTGGAAAAGGACTATGGTCTCTACTCAAGAAGAGGCAAATCTCATGCTACCTTAGCTACAAGTGAGCAATAAACTGGTTTAGTTCTGAAGTTTCAGCACCTGAAAAGAATCAGATTAACTACACAGGGGAATATTACTTAAACTGATCAGGTCCTAGAGCAGTAAATGTTACAGCAATGAGATATTTCTTCTTACTTCTTTTATTCAGGTTATTTTCCCAGGTAAAGTTCTAGCCAGACTAGTGATTACATTTACAGCCTTTAGTTCTTTATGGTATGGTCTATTACAAATGGTAAGGTCATTTCCACATAGGTTATCCAAGAGGAATGGGTTTTAAGTTAAGCCCACTAGAATTCATTTAATATAATCAGCTACAGAAAAATAGTTTTTATCTCCACTGTCACCTTGAACCTTCCCTCATAACTGAATAACCTTGGCTTGTTCCTTTGCATCAACACAGCAATATGGGAGAAATCTCTATCTAGAGCACCCCATTATTTACAGAGAATTTCTGGAGATTGGTCAAGGACAGAGCAGGTGGTTCACCAATAAAGGCATCAATATTTTACTTGTCATGTTATGGATACCCAGTTGTGGCCAAGGTGAAGATAAGAAAGTCAGTTCAGAATGATAATCTGAAGGATGGCCCCTGTCATCTCACCCTCTATAGGGGTTGGGAGGGATTCTAACCTCCAGAAATTTTCTTGAGACTGAGAGCAGAGCTGTGGCCATTTGGTGCAGATGCAGAAACTCCAGTTTCCTCAGGCATTGCACCTCTATGGCCTCCCTGTCATGTCAGCCACATGCTGCTTAACAGTAGGGACCTGCATGTGACTCAAAGTCAACCCATTTTAACTCTGGTTCCCTGAAAAAGGACTCTGGGGTTTCCTACTTGACTCTTAAGATTTCCTGTTGCATAAGGAGTGATCCACACTACAGAGAGGAAAACATCCTTCCTATATATATGTAAATCAATATAATGCCATGAAACATCATATATACTAAAGGTAACAAGAAAAGACAAAAAGCAATGCATCTCAATTTACAGTACTACCATTATGCATATAATTTTAAATCCCATTGGAAAACCATGATTTCCTGTAGTTTATAAAGATCCAATTTTTCTAAAAGAACTGTAACATGAGTCTAGAGAATCTAAGCTCCTTTTCCATAGAATCCTCTACATAAAATATTAGGTCATTTGTAATTAAGAGATATGCTAATTAATAACAATACAGTTTGACCATACAGTTCTTTTCTAACACAAACCTCAAGCCTTCTGCACATTATTTTGTTAGGATTTTAAATTATCTTGCATAAAACACCCATATATACTTCTTTTTTCTAACCTTTGCTTCTTTCTCTCTATCCTCTGAAGGCAGTCTTGCTGCCTTGCCTGCCACAGGCAGCTACGTACACCCAGCTTGGAGCACTGGATGGCCTTTGTTGGTTCTGTGCTCCAACCTGTCCTGAAGAAAGATTAGCTTCCCAAGTTAACAGCCTAGAATCCAGCACTAAAGCCCTAGGAGAGATGTTTTAAATTGCTTGCAGCCAATTTGGAACCAAATTGATAAACATTCTTATACCTAGTGAGACCAAATTGTTCTTTATGATACCTATTAAAGACCTTTACACCAGTTCTGTTGATTTTTTTCTTTCAGTAATTTCAGACAATTTAGTATCACTGAAATTTTCAAATCAAATCTTAAGACCAACATTAAGTTTGATATGATAAATTTGACATGGAATTGAGTTACTTCAACAATATCATGCACTCAAAAATTAACTGCTGTCTATAACAGCCAACTACAATAATTTGCAACATTTTCCACACACTTCTTCATTCTTAGAAACCTCTAAAGTCAGAGAAATTTTCTCCAGTAGAAAATTTTAAAAGGCCCAATTTTTTTTTCTTTCTGAACTCTCAGGCATTAATGAAACATATACATTATCCTCCCTTAGCCAAATCTCTCCTTTGATATATAAAGGACCCAACTGGATCACTCTGCCCTATCCTGCCCAGGTGGAGTTTGTTTTGGGATTATAGACAAAAACATTCTAGAGTGAAGGGGATCTGGGAAGTTTTCATTTTCAGACAAGGAACAAATTCTAATCTTACTGTAGCATGCTGGATTGGGTATCTTTTCCTCCCTTCCCCCCCCCCCCTTTTCAGCCAGTTTTTAACCTAAAACATGGCAAGGCAAATATCTTTCATGATCTTTTTTGATTTAATTTGATTCTGCCCTCGCCCTCTTTATATACACATGCAGATAACGCCATCTTTCTCTGCCCTCAAATAAGCATGGCAGAAAAGCGACTGAGATTGGTCACATAGTCTAAATTTTCTCAAGGACAAATTTAGGTCCTGATGGCCATTGAGAAAAGTCCAGAGTTTATGACCCTCCTAACTGCTCTCTTCCCTGTCTTTATTTTTTTTTCTTTAAACATCTTGATTACATACATGATTGTTATTAGGTTTCAGTCATGTAAAGAATACCCCCTTCACCAGTGCAACATTCCCACCACCAATGTCCCAAATCTCCCTCCATCCCACCACACACCCACCTGTACTCCAGACAGGCTTTCCAGTTCCCTCATTCATTCACATGATTATGGTAGTTCTCTGTGTAGTTATTTCTATAGCTGCACTCACCACTCTTTGTGGAGAGCTTCATGAAGTGAGCTGGATGTTCCAGCCCTCCTCTCATTGTCTCTGATATTGTTGCAAAAATGACTTTTATGTTTCTTAAAACCCATAGATGACTGAGACTATTCTACATCTCTCTCTCTCCCTCTGACTTATTTGACTCAGCATGAGAGATTCCATGTACATCCATGTATAGGAAAATTTCATGGCTTCATCTCTCCTGACGGCTACATAATATTTCATTGTGTATATGTAACTTAGTTTCTTTAGCCATTCGTCTGTTGGTTGTTTCCAGAGCCTGGCTATTGTGAATAGTGCTACAGTAAATATAGGTGTGAGGAAGGGGTTTTTGTATTGTATTCTTTTTTTTTTTTTGCATTTTATTTAAACACCTTGATTACATACATGATTGTGTTTGGGTTTCAGTCATGTAAAGAACACCACCCATCACCAGTGCAACATTCCCATCACCAATGTCCCAAATCTCCCTCATCCCCACCCGACCCCCGCCTGGACTCTAAACAGGCTCTCCATTTCCCTCATACATTCTCATTATTAGGACAGTTCAAAATGTAGTTATTTCTCTACCTAAACTCATCACTCTTTGTGGTGAGCTTCCTGAGGTGAGCTGGAACTTCCAGCTCTTTTCTCTTTTGTGTCTGAAAATTATTATTGCAAGAATGTCTTTCATTTTTCTTAAAACCCATAGATGAGTGAGACCATTCTGCTTTTTTTTCTCTCTCTCTGACTTATTTCACTCAGCATAATAAATTCCGTGTACATCCATGTATAGGAAAAGTTCATGACTTCATCTCTCCTCACAGCTGCATAATATTCCATTGTGTATATGTACCAGAGTTTCTTTAGCCATTTGTCTGTTGAAGGGCATCTGGGTTGTTTCCAGAGTCTTGCTATGGTAAATAGTGCTGCAATGAATATAGGTGTAAGGAAGGGGTTTTTGTATTGTATTTTTGTGTTCCTAGGGTATATTCCTAGGAGTGGTATAGCTGGATCGTATGGGAGCTCTATTTCCAGTTTTTGGAGGAATCTCCATATCGCTTTCCATAAAGGTTGAACTAGACGGCATTCCCACCAGCAGAGGATAAGAGTTCCTTTCTCTCCACATCCCCGCCAACACTGCTTATTCTCATTCTTTGTGATGTGTGCCATTCTCTGTGGTGTGAGGTGGTATCTCATCATTGTTTTGATTTGCATCTCCCTGATGATTAGTGATGTGGAGCATTTTTTCATGTGTCTTTTGGCCATGTGTATTTCTTCTTTGTCAAAGTGTCTGTTCGTTTCTTCTCCCCATTTTTTGATGGGATGTATTGTATTCTTGTGTTCTTAGGGTATATCCCTAGGAGTGGAATAGCTGGGTCTAATGGGAGCTCAAATTTTCCAGATTTTGGAGGACTCTCCATATGGCTTTCCATAGAGGTTGGACTAGATGGCATTCCCACCAGCAGTGGATAAGAGTTCCTTTCTAATTCTTTGTGATGTGCACCACTCTCTGTAGTGTGAGGTGGTATCTCATCATTGTTTTGATTTGCATTTCCCTGATGAGTAGTGACGAGGAGCATTTTTTCATGTGCCTTTTGGCCATTTGTATTTCTTTTTTAACAAAGTGTCTGTTCATTTCTTCTCCCCATTTTTTATGGGATTAGATTTTTTTTCTTGTAAAGTTCATACAGTGCCCTGTATATTTTGGATATTAGCCCCTTATCTGATGGGTGTTGGGTGAATAGTTTCTCACACTCAGTGGGTGACTCTTGTATCCTGGGCACTATTTCTTTTGTGGTGCAGAAGCTTCTCAGTTTAATGTATTCCCATCTGTTGATCTCTGCTTCCACTTGTTTGGAAAGTGCAGTTTCCTACTTGAAGATGCCTTTAGTCTCAATGGAGTGTTTTACCGACGTGTTGTTCTATATACCTTATGGTATCAGGTCTGATATCAAGGTCTTTAATCCATTTGGATTTTACCTTCGTACATGATGTTAACTGGGGATCTATGTTCACTTTTATGCAAGTGGCTAACCAGTTCTGCCAGCACCACTTGTTGAAGAAGTTTTCCCTGCTCCACTTAGGATTTCTTGCTCCTTTGTCAAAAATTAGGTGCTTGTATGTTTGGGGGACAATATCTGAGAACTCAAGCCTGTTCTATTGATCTGAGGGTCTGTCTTTATTACAATACCATGCTGTTTTGATAACTATTGCTTTGTAGTACAGTTTAAAGTTGGGGAAAGTAATGCCTCGCATTTTCCTTTTCCCTAGGAATGCTTTAACTATTCAAGGGTGTTTATTGTTCCAGATGAACTTCATAAGTGTTTGATACACTTCTTTGAAGAATGTCATGGGTATTTTTAAGGGGATCGCATTAAATCTGTATAATGCTTTGGGGAGTATTGGCAGTTTAATGATGTTAATCCTGCCAATTTATGAGCAGGAGATGTGTTTCCATTTCTGTGTGTTCTCTCTTATTTCTTGGAGTAGGGCTTTGTAGGTTTTTTTTACAGGTACTTTACATCTTTGGTCAAGTTGACTCCAATATATTTGAGTTTGTGTGGCACTATTGTGAATGGGATTGCCTTCCTGGCATCCATCTCTTCCCTTTCATTATTGCTGTATAAAAATGCCATTGATTTCTGTGTGCTGATTTTGTAGCCTGCCACCTTGCTATATAAATCTATTGTTTCTAGAAGCTTTTTTGTAGAGTCTCTAGGGTTTTCTAAGTAGAGTGTCCTGTTGTCTGCAAACAATGAGAGCTTGACTTCTTCCTTTTCTATCTGGATTCCCTTGATATCTTTTTCTTGCCTGATAGCTACAGCAAGCACTCCCAGTACTATGTTGAAGAGGAGTGGTAAGAGAGGACAGCCTTGTCTTGCACCAGAATTTGGAGGAAAGGCTTTTAGTTTTTCTCCGTTGAGGATAATATTTGCCATTAGCTTGTGGTAGATGGCTTCAACTAGATTGAGAATGGTTCCTTCCATTCCCATCTTGCTGAGAGTTTTGATCAAGAATGGGTATTGGACCTTATCAAATGCTTTCTCTGTGTCTATTGATATTATGTGATTTTATTTTTCTTGTTGTTGAGGTTGTGTGTGACCTTGATACTGCCCTACAAAGCTCATTTCTAATATTTTCTGCCTCAGTCACAAGCCTTACTTCCCCCCATCTTCCCATGTAGGTGCAGCTAATGACATGAAGCTCACCATATAGAGTGATAAGTGCAGTTAGAAAAATCACTACACTGAAAACTATCATAACAATGTGAATGAATGAGAGAAAAAGAAAGCCTGTCTCGAGTACAGGTGTGGGTGGGGTGGGGAGTAGGTAGATCTGGAAAATTGGTGGTGGGAATCCTGCACTGGTGAAGGGGAGTGTTCTTTACATGACTGTAATCATACAAGTACAATTATATTTGTAATCACAGTGTTTAAATAAAGATAATTAAAAATTTTTGAAGGTATCATTTGTTTCTGGGAAAGTTTTGATTTTTCTTTTTGATTTCATCTCGGACCCACTGGTTGTTCAGTAACAGGGTGTTTAATTTCCAATTGTTAAAATTTCTCTTCTGTGTCCCTTTGTAGTTCACATCTAATTTCAGAGCCTTGTGGTCACAAAGGTAGCCTGCAAAATTTCTATCCTCTTGATTTTATGGAGGTATGTTTTATGTGTCAGCATGTAGTCTATTCTGGAGAATGACCCATGTACATTGGAAAGAATGTGTATCCAGGTTTTTTGGTATGGAGTGTCCTGTATATACCTACTAGTTCTCTTTCTTCCATAACTCTTTTCAGGGCTAGTATGTTTTTGTTGGGTTTCAATCTGGTTGACCTATCAAGTTTTGATAGGGCCTTGTTGAGGTCTCCAACAATGATTGTGTTATTATTGATTTCATCTTTCAGATTTGTCAGTAATTGTATTAGATAATTTTCTGGTAACTCATTGGGTGCATATATGTTTAATAGTGTGATTTCTTCCTGTTGCAAATATCCTTTGATTAGTACATAGTGTCCAACTTTGTCCCTTACCACATTTCTGAGTATAAATTTGGTGTCATCAGATATTAATATGGCCACCCTAGCTTTTTTGAGGGTGTTATTTGCTTGGATGATTTTCCTCCAGCCTTTGATTTTGAGTCTATGTTTGTTCTAACTATTCAGATGTGTTTCTTGTAGGCAGCAGAAGGTTGGATTCATCTTTTTGACCCATTTTGCCACTCTGTGTCTTTTAATTGGTGAATTTAGTCCATTGACATTGAGGGTGATGATTGTCATAGGATTTAATGTCATCTTTGTAGATAACTTTACTGTGTTTGTTGGTCTCTCTTGTCTTAGAGTAGACCTGTCAGTTTTTCCTTTAAGGCTGGTTTATCATCTGTGAAGTTTCTGAGCTTTTGTTTATCCATGAAGCTATGTATTCTTCCTTCAAACCTGAACGTGAGTCAGGATGGGTGCAGTATTCTCGGTGAGGCATTCATTTCATTCAGTCTTGTCACAATATCCCACCACTGCCTTCTGGCCTTGAGAGTTTCTTGTGTAAGTCTTAGAGATGCTCCTTTGAATGTAATTTCCCTTTTTGATCTTGCTGCTTTCAGTATTCTATCTCTATCTGTGGGATTTGTCGTTGTAACGAAAATGTGTCATGGGGTGTTTTTCTTTGGGTCTCTTTTAGCTGGTACTCTTCGGGCATGCAGGATTTGATTGCATGTAGTCTTTAACTCTGGGAGTATCTCTTTGATGATGCCTTTGACAGTTGATTCTTTCTGGAGATCTCCTACCTGGGTCTCTGGGACTCCAATGATTCTTATGTTGTTTCTGTTGAGTTTATCAAAGACATCTATTTTCATCTGTTCCCATTCCTTGAGTACTTTTTCCATTGCCTGTTCGTTTGTCTTAAGGTTCTTTTCCAATTTCTTCTGTTGTGTTGAGTTTTTCTGCATCACATCTTCCAGTACTCCAATTCTCTCCTCAGCTGATGATACTCTGCTGGCAAGGCTATCCATTGAGTTTTTCAGTTGAGCTACTGTGTTTTTCAGATCTGTTATTTCAGTTTGGAGTTCTGATTTCTGTCTTTCTGTTCTGTTCAGATCGATTTATGCTTTCCATATTGCTATTTTAAGTTCCTTATCTGAGAGGTTAATCAGATGGTTGGAATTTAATATGTCATTCGAGCTTTCGTCTTCATTCTCTGTGCATGGTGTTTGCCTGTGAGTTTTCCCCATTGTCACGCTTGTAGTGTGGTTTTTCCTGAGTGTTGTGGTGGGGTTCAATGGTTAGAAAGAGTGTGTGGCCGCATGACAGTCCTCAGAGTGAACAAAGGCACAGCAGGGCAGAGCCTCTACAGGCCAGCGAGCTCAGCTTATTGGACGGCAACCCCCACATCTAGAATGTACTCACTGGGCAGCTTCAAAATGCAGTTTTTTGGGGGCACACTCCCTAGACCTCTGAGGAAACCTTCAGGGATTCGAAACACAGGCAAACAGGCACAGGAGCTCTTCCCTGTCTTTAGTAGAGCAATCAGAGTTGCAAATACAAAGACTAATACAACACACAATTTCTGCTGAAATCAGACTAAATTCTACCAACCGTAAGGGGGGTAGTATTCTCCCTAGAATGTCTTCCCATATTCTGACAAGACAAGACAGAGAAACCACAGAATGACAAACATAAAGACAGAGACACAGTGATGGAACTCTCAGTGGCAATTAAACCTATAGTGGGTCCATGTTGCACCCAAACCCAGATATCAATCCTGGCACCAGACACAAAACAGACACTGGAACCCCTGGTGGGACTTAAACCCACATATTACCTTAGTAATGATGCTAGCACACCCCAAGAGTGACTCTAACCAAGGGAGACTAAGTGGGACTTGAACCCTTGTGGGTGTCCCCTGATGGTGGACTTGGTAAGGACTAAAGCATCCCCATAGGTTCCAGCCCTGGGGAGCAATACTGCATCCAATTTTTCTCTTTCTGGGCTTTCCCAGAGCACCATTTCCTTAGGCCTTTACATACTCAAGAGTGTCCTTGTGTATGTTCATGGGACCTAAGCAGCCTTGTTGGTGACTGAGTCATCATCATTTCTCTCCAAAACTAGCCTCCACTCAAGTCAAACAAAGTTTAATACCATAATCCATCTACCAAAAAGGCCCCTACACTGGCAGCCATGGCCATCTCCCAAAGGAGATGAGCTGGGTTTTGTGGTTTTTTTTCTTCTTTATTTGAATATCTTGATTACATAAATGATTGTGATTAGGTTTCAGTCATGTAAAGAACACCCCCCTTCACCAGTGCAACATTCTCGCCACCAATGTCCCAAATCTCCCTCCATCCCACCACACACCCACCTGTACTTCAGACAGGCTTTCCAGTTCCCTCATTCATTCACTTGATCATGGTAGTGCTCTGTGTAGTTATTTCTATAGCTGTACTCACCACTCTTTGTGGTGAGCTTCATGGAGTGAGCTGGTGTTCCAGCCCTCCTCTCACTGTCTCTGAGGATTGTTACAAAAATGACTTTTATTTTTCTTAAAACCCATAGATGAGTGAGACTATTCTGCGTCTCTCTCCTTCTGACTTATTTCACTCAGCATGATAGATTCCATGTACATCCATGTATAGGAAAATTTCATGACTTCATCTCTCCTGACGGCTGCATAATATTCCATTGTGTATATGTACCACAGTTTCTTTAGCCATTCGTTTGTTGAAGAGCATCTTGTTTGTTTCCAGAGCCTGGGTATTGTGAATAGTGCTGCAATAAATATAGGTGTGAGGAAGGGGGTTTTGTATTGTATTCTTGTGTTCTTAGGGTATATCCCTAGGAGTGGAATAGCTGGGTCGAATGGGAGCTCAATTTCCAGATTTTGAAGGAACCTCCATATCGCTTTCCATAGAGGCTATACTAGGTGGCATTCCCACCAGCAGTGAATAAGAGTTCCTTTCTCTCCACATGCCCGACAGCACTGATTGTTCTCATTCTTTGTGATGTGTGCCAATCTCTGCGGTGTGAGGTGGTATCTCATTGTTGTTTTGATTTGCATCTCCCTGATGATTAGTGATGAGGAACATTTTTTCATGTGCCTTTTGGCCATTTGTATTTCTTTGTTATCAAAGTGTCTGTTCATTTCTTCTCCCCATTTTTTATGGGATTAGATGTTTTTTTCTTGTAAAGTTCTGTCAGTGCCCTGTATATTTTGGATATTAGCCCCTTATCTGAAGGGTGTTGGGTGAATAGTTTCTCCCACTCAGTGGGTGACTCTTGTATCCTGGGCACTATTTCTTTTGACTGCTAATGATGATTTTTTTATGCATATAATTCCAACATCATTCCCATCACAAGTGGACCCACCTGAGCAATAGGGTATTTTTGTTTGTTTGTTTTTGGGCCACACTCACTGATGCTCAGGAATTACTCCTGGCTATGCACTCAGAAATTGCTCCTGGCTTGAAGGACCAATATGGAACCCTGGGGATCAAACCATGGTCCGCCTTAGATCAGTGCATGCAAGGCAAATGCCGTACCACTGTGCCACCACTCCAGCCCCCAATAGGGTCTTTTTAATCAAGGAACTAATATGATCTGATTTAGGGTTAAAATTTATAAATATATGTAATGTATTTTTATTAAAATAAAAATTTAACATATAAATAATATGTTTTATATGAAATTATGTGTCATAACATTTTATAAAATGTAAAATATAAATTGTATTAAAATAAAAAAATATATATTACTCTGGGTGTTCTGTGGTAGATGATGGAAAGAATAACAGTGAAAATATACACCAATTAGGAGACTGACATATGTTAAGACTTGTGCTAGAATGATATATCTGAGATATAGTATTGAATCAATATAGACAAGGACATTTTATTCCTATCTTGTTTTCTTATTTATTCCAAATGCTCTTTTCACACTCCTCTTCACTGTCCTCTTGAAGGTTTATTTTGTTAATAAAACAATCCACTCTTCTTTGCTAAAACAGTGCTGCTCTTTCTACTCATTTTTTGTTCCTCCTTAATATTTGAAACTAATGCCAACTCTCCTATTTGATATACCACATTACTTGTAGGAAATTGTCTTGAAGGGCTTTGAAAGCTATATGCTGTGAGTTAGTCATATGGGGCCTTATTAAAAGCCTCTTCTGTTATTCTTCACTCAAATATGTTATTCTTCACCATTCAAAACTGAAATTTTACATACTGGCCATTAATATGGGTCGGTTGCATGCAAAGCAAATGCCTTACTGCTGTGCTATAACTGCAGCCCCTGGAAGAGGGTTTGTTACACTAACATACTGTGTTTGCTTTTGTGAGATTTGAAAGGAATTTGATTATTTACTTTAAACATACACCTGACTATTTTAAGAGCCTGACAAATCAAACAGCAAAATACTTGCAAGATACCTTATCATGTATTATAAGTAATACAATCTATATTCTCTCAATCAGAACCTTTTTATTTGAAAATGATACACTCTGAAGAAACTAGTGTTATTAAATAGTGTATCCAAATGGAAATAAGTTGCAAGCAATAGTGTATAAAAGTGTCTCATACTCTGTTTAAATTTAAATTCTCCTAACGTAAATCTCAATTTGCTCCTTAAATATTTATTTTTGATCATCAGGAGTAGATTCTGTTTTTGGGCATGTAAAAGATAGGGTTATCATACTATTATATAATAAACATCTATATAGATTCTATAAATAGAAACTAGTATCAGATCCTCACTTTTATGAGATAGAAGATGGCATTTTTTTTAGCCCTAAATGCCTAATTTTTGAGGTATACCAAGAAGTGACAGAAGGCCTGGTGTCTTCTGTTTGTGAATCTCTGCTGACCTGTCTTGTTGGGTCAGTGTGAAAGAAGACCAAGCATGAGTGCTCTACAGGTCTGCAGGGCCAGGGATTAATTGGCTCACCTTGACAATGTTAGGAGGCCTCTGTGGCTACAGTCAAAGAAAGCAGCATCTTCTTTTAAAATTGGTTCATTTATATCCATAGTTGTCTGTAGAATTAGGAAAATAAACCATCCTTGAATGCCAACACCTGAGAAAGTCAAGACCAAATCTCTGTTTAATTTGTCACTTCCTATTGCTAAATCTCCCTGGAAAATTCATTACCTTTGAAAGCATGCTCAATGCTAACAGATTTATAAAGTTGATGGCATTTGCCAGTGGACTTCCTAACTTTCTTTTCCTTAGTTTACTTCAGACCCTATTTACTTATTTTGGCCAGTAACTGTCTGGCTCTCCCAACTAACACTTCTGATGTTAAGGTTCTTAAGGTTCTGATCCAGGCAACCCCTAACTGTATTATCCAGCCAAATTACTAAGAAATCAACATACCAGAAGATGATTCTAATGAAGCTAAATTCAAGTAACTTAGAATTATCTAGCAGAAAAATGGGCCATATAAAATTGAATGCTAAGCTAGATAATATTTATCCAGCAATTTGGGCATTCCAAGCACTCATTAACTGGAATAATTTGATAAAACCTATGTTGTCTAAACTCTTTATCTTTAAAAACAAATATTGTTTTTAACACTAACTACCTTTCTCTCTGAAGGCAAAGATTCTGTATTGGAAGAGTGAGAATAAGAACCTAATCTCCCATAGCTGATCCTTTGGGCAGTTGCCTTTCTGGTCTGCTCTGTACTGGAATGATTTGAGACCAAGGGTCCTCAAACTTTTTAAGCAAGAGAGAAGTTCACTGTCCCTAAGAATATTGAAGGGCTGGATACATGTGGTCCGCTGGACCTAGTTTGGGGACACCTGCTTAATACCATGTGGACAGGCCAAATATGTCCTTCAAAAAAAGGATACTTGTGCTTGCAACATGTCAAAGAGAGAATTTACCAATTTGTGTCTTAGAGACAACATTACTAATTATCTTAAGAGTCATAATGTACAAGTAGTTTTTTATTTTCCTTTGTAAAGAAAAATCGTTATCTGGGATTTGGAAGAAGAAATGTTTTACATTTGAAGTGTTTTCAAACTACTGTTCCTTATTTCACTTGGGAAACTAGCTGTCTTTTCATTCTTGTTCAATAATTACTTCCTTAGCAAACATCCAACATTTTCCCCCAGTGCAAGAGTGTGCATGAAAGATAGACCTAACAATAACCCTTGCTGCTCTTTCATAACACTTGCTCCTGGATATTTTTTGCATTTTGTCATTATTAAATGAAAACTAATCATGGGTACTTTTTTTCTTTCCGCTCTTGCAGATCTTTGAAGACTTGCTACCAGATCAAACATCTGAAAGTCCCAAATTTGAAATTGTGCTTCAGAATCCCAGCACATAGTAAAAGAAAAATATGGATAATTACTACCTGTCAAGAAGCTGTGAACATGTGACCACGTGGTGTATAAATTATTTTCCAAGGCAGCTCAACACCTTTCTGTGAGGCTGTACACCCAGTGCTCACACACTCTCTCCACACCCAGACCTTCCATTCACTGCCAGGGCCATTCTCTGAGAGTTAAAGGGAGAGAGATTTCCCAATCTATACACTGAAACCCTACCCAAAAAAAAAAAAAAAGTCTGTGGCTTCTAAATGAACCACCAGGGCCAAGATTAAGCAAATCATTGATCTGTAACATCTTCAGAGTTAAAAAAAAAAAAAAAACCCTTCATTGCATTGTAGTTCAATCTGCCTCAGTTCAAAGTATCACCACTTAAGCCTACACTTGACCTGCCCCTCACTCTTCCATGTTGTCCTGTTGCTGATTTGTCTGAGACAAAATTTCAGTACATAGCAAATTCAAGATATTTCCCTCTTAAAAACAGAGTTATTTTAACCATATTTGTACTGTGTTCAGGTTCTATAAGCAACTGACCTTTTATTTTGTTTCTATGAATTTTAGTAGGCAGTCATTGCATGGAAAATTTGGGCATACCTTTTAATTTCCTAGAAGTGAGGCCAGAGAAGTCTAGCATTCTATTTTTTTGTATTGCTTGTACTTATTATTAATTCTAACAGACTTTAATGTATATTTATTTCATAAATATATATGTCAGAATGTATTTGTTATAACTAAGTATTTTCTTACCTTGTTCTGGACCTGGTAAGAGAAAAGTGAGCAATGGACCTAACTTTATGGCCTAAGCTTAGGACGTCTGTAGAGAGAACCCTGGACACAATATAGTTTTTGGTTATATAGGTTTTGGTTAAGTTTTATGTTTTTATTTGATAAAATGAAGAAATTCAAAACACAACCTCCTTGACATGCTGCCATAGAATTTTATTGACATTTTAAGTTTGGAGATTATATAGTTAAAGTTTAACAGAAGTTCATATATTAGCAGATATGTTACTCAAGATTAAGAATCTTTTCTCTATATATAAATCAGATATTTTTGACAGTCTTAAACCAAAAGTATTGTTTCTTTCAAAATAGTTTATAGGAACCAATGAATGTTATGAATAAAAATATATGGTTCCTTCTAAAGGGAAAATATTTCTGCTTCTTTACATATATTCATGTATGTAAATAAGAATGTCATATGTTTCAGAGAGACTCACCCAAAAATCATTTATTTTAACTTATGCAAACGAGGCATGTAGATCCATATTTACTCCAGGCAATGACTAGAAACAATAATTATTTTGTTACTTATTCCCCTTAAGCAGATACTTGAAATAGAAATATCCATCTGAAATATAGAAAATAATAGAAATTTTAAAAGAAATAGAAAATATAGAAAATGATAAATCATTTAAATCAAGGCATATAATTTCTCAAATGTAGAAACATTTTTTTAGGAAACTATACATTTCATATAGGCCCTCAAAATTTTATGAGACTCAATTTAGGAATTATATCTTTGAAAATCATTTAAATACATCTTTAAACTAGTATATTTTATTTTTCACTGTTGGTTGATATTTTTGCCATTTGTTTTCACTTAGATAACCACCCAGATAAAACAAATAGTAAGGAGATAAGAAGTTTCACCAATTTTAACAATGACCTGCTGTGGTAGAATTACTGATTCCTGTAAACAAAACATTTTTCACTAGAGAAAACTTGGATGAGGGTTCCTGAGTATTATGTAAAATAAATTTATAAAAGGACAAGTATGATCAAAGGGTATGAATGAAGATTACATGAGTAGTATTCAGTTTGAAAAAGGTATTTCTCATTTTTATAAGAAAGATTTTATAAAGCATATATTTTAGTTATCCTTTAGCAAAAACTATCAAAGCTATTCAGGTAATTTCCACACATTCTCATAAAAGAAAAACATTGTATCCTTGGAATGACAAAATAGTCATTTCAAGATATTTCTATACGTTGTATGAGTTTGCAGCTTAAGGTATGTTTTCATTAACTGTTTGTTTAATGGTTTGGTTTTTACTTCAGTATAAATTTTCCCATAATGTTTCAGAAGCAACTATCCAATGAGCATGACATCTTATAATTGTGTTTCTTTTTTTAGAAATCTTTGTCTTCAAGTTTTATTTGCATCATTTGTTAATAAGTGAATGCCAAGTTATTTATGAAACATAAGTGCAGTGCATCACACCAAAGGTATCTAATAACAAAAGATATGTTGCCAAGTTCCAGATTCATATGACAAATCATAAGATCAGTTTTCTTCAGTCAATTCTAGTTATCAAAACTTAAGCTTTTTCTTCCAGTTTAAATTAAAAGTTACCATTTTTAAGACTTAGAAAGGTCTCTTATAATTGGTGACTGTATTTTAACATTCTTTCCTGTCATGATTATATTTGGAGGTTAAAAACAGGTAGAACAGTTTAGTAAAAGAATTAATAGCTGTACCTTTTCATGGGGGCATTTACATTTTTAATCTTTGCCATTTGAAATAGAGCAGTCTCTGGGAGATAAGCTTCAATGACAATTGACTTTGGAAAGAATAAGTGACTTGTGCTTCCTCAGTCATGTCATCAGTAGGGAATTCTCTGACTTTGTGAGCTCCAATATTCATCAAGACACTGCTAAGGACTCTATACAAAATCAAGTATGCAGTTTTTTTTCTTTATTTAAGAATTCAAGGCAGAGATGGAGTACATCAATTTACAAAAGCAGTTCTCAAGCATGATCAAAAGAGCTGATGTCATTTTATTTTACTCTGCTGTTCCAATAGGACTCCAAGACACTGTCATATTTGGTCCACCTTAATTTAAACCTCTATGACTATCTGCAATTGTTGGATAATGCCTGAATATCTATCTCATAGCTTAGCTAATTTGTATTTATTCTACAGACACAGATTATTAGTAAAAACAGTAGTAGATAACACTGCAAAGTAGAAATCCACCTCCTTCAGGGAAGCGACATGAGACATAATTTCCTAGTACATGGGGTAGATCTACCTATCTTTATTCCTTCAAAGAAACTCTCAAGAGAAAGGGTTGCTTGCCTTGTGGGCTATTGTATCCCTATCATCCAATATGATGTCCATCTTAATGTCAATGTTCAATATTTGTTGAATGAATGAATAATGGTATAGAGGGGCTGACAACTAAATATCTCCCAAGAATTTCAAAAATGTCACCAGCTTATCTAATTCTAAAATTTCTGAATTTTCATAGAATCAGAATGGACTCTTTATAATCCTTTTAGATATATGAATTTGAAATGAATCAGTTCAAAGCATTCTAGGGTTTGTGGACATGTAGATATCAAATAGTATTTGGGGCGTCAGTTTTATAACAACTAAATTTTAATCTTTCTATTTTTTTAATTTTTGAGAACTCTTACATTAGTTGGCAAGGCCAATTCAAACATGGAATTCTCTTTATAAATTTTATAGAAAAGAGGTCTTGTTTTTTTAAAATAAATCATATCAAGTTTATTATTACTAATCCATTCAAAATTTATAGCCTTATGGAATTTGTCATATTGAGACAATTTCCCTAAGTCATCTCAGTTTTAAAAGTGTCACATCTGCTTTAAGAAAGGAATGAAACTTTATTCCTGTCACTAGCATAACACTGATCACGAATGTCTTTTAATGACAGAAATCAATTTTCATGTCCATACAAAAAGGATCTGCAATAAGCACTATTTATTCTTCTACATTTGATTCCAAGAATTTGAATTTGAGATTCCCAGCTAAAAAGACATTTTCTTGCATTTTTTCATTTAATTTAACAAATATTGATTGTTCTGCTAGTACATAAGCTTTGGAAATACAATAGCAAACAAGATAAGCGTAGGCCACTAATTGAGCTAACTATTGAGAAAACCCTTTACACTTACTTGAGCAATAGTTTATCACCATTAATATTTACATTAGATAGAAGAAATAAAAATCCCTCACCCCATGGATATCATAGAAATTCCCCTGCACAGATTTATGTGAGCATGCTTTTCTAGAAAAACCACTCAAAATGCTGCTGGATTTATCCATATACTATAGTTATAATATACAGAGGTAGACAAATGATCATTTTTATTTAATTCTTGGTATGTTCTATTGCACTCCTTGCTCTCATATTCTATCTTGTTGAATACACAACTCAATTAGTAGGCTAGAGATAAGAATATTGAAGCCCAGACATGTGATTTGTCCATGATCACACAGTTAATAAGTAATACTGGGATTTGAACCCATGCAGGGTAACACAACAGCTCGTATTTAACCATTTTCTGTGGTCTGGGGATACCATGAAAACAGGTAAATCACCATTAATAAACAATCCTTTGAAAAGATAAAGTAATATACAGCATCGAATTAGTGAATATTATAGTCAATAAGTCATATAAATATCAGAAACAACTCAATCTTACGTTATATCTTATGTTCATGAAGAAGTCTTGAAGCCAGGGAAATGGATGAAAATCATATACAGAAAGTGTCTATGTGGTCAATATTTCAGTGATTTTTTTCAGAGCTATTTACTGCTAGTCACTGTGTCTATTTGGTGCTAACAAAAAGAAGCAAACAAGAACCCCCTTTGCTATAAGGGCTTATAATACACAGTGTGGAGATGAGCCAATGCTATTTTATGACTGTAGGGAAAATATGGTAATGGTACTATTTTCTCACCATTGCATGTGATTACATCTTTCTAATTGTTTTCTTTATTTTTCTGAAAGAACTGCAAAACTGTGCAGTGGTTCAACCTGACCAAAGTGGTTATTATGCTGCTGGGAAGTAAAAGTGTTATACATCATACTAGAAATCTTGTCTTTATTTTTCAATGACTTTGTTCTTTCAAAGCATGGTTAGAAGGTTTATAAGTACTGAAGGTGACCAAAAATGTGTATATACCAAGTTCTCACTGTCTGAGCGCCAACATGGAAATGGAATAAAAGATTAGCTTAATATGACCACACTTAGGTAAAATAATATCCACACTTGCAGACTCAAGCAGGAAATAATGTGTGCGGTGGGTAACAAACTCTTCAATTTCAGCTCATTTTCTCAAAAAGAGGAATCCTACATGGCAGGGTGAGGTAAATTTGTTCTCTCTCACCCCTACAGCTAAATGGGCTCATTTTCCAATATCAATTGTTGGTTCATGTTGGTGAAAGCAGTTTCCTCAAATTTTATTTTTATTTTTTGAAATTTATTTTTATTATAATTTTTAATTTTTATTTAAACACCATGGTTCAAGGTTATTTATAATAGTTTTTATACAGATAAAGTTGTTTAGATAAAGTTACAGTCAACAACCTTCACCAGTGTGCATTTCTCACTACCAATGCCCCCAGTTTCCCTCAAAATTTTGTCACCTCATTATTCTTTCCTAATACTTTATAAACTTTTTAACTACGTTTATTTAATTCACCAGTGAGTAAGTTAAAATACTTTATACTAAAATCTTGTATTAATATCTATCTCTCTTTTGACACCTTTAATTTTATTAACTGTACCATTGTTCATTCTTCCCAAGTAGACTGGTCTGGGCTGATAATTCAGAGGCCTTCTCTAAATGGAGATGGTAAGAATTATCAGCCCAGACCAGTCTACTTGAGAAGAATCATAGCCCTTAATTTTTTTTTTTTGGGGGGGGAGGTGCTTAATAATGGATCTGGGCATTTTTCTGTCAGCAAGGTGGGGTCAGGGAGGGGCTTCTGGTTTGTGGTGGAGGAGTGTGGGAAGAGACTTGGCTCATCTTCATTCTGAATATACCTCAGTTTTCAGTTTGTAGATTAATCCCACTTGGGAAGATCCAACTTCTCATCATACGTTTTGTGTTTAATCCTGGAGTTGGTCAATTTTGTCAGAGGGCATCGGGTTTGGCTGAGGGCTGCTGTGGCTTCGGGGATAGAGGGAGAACTTACCACGCCCATTTGAAGAAGGCCCCAGAGATAGCACAGCGGCGTTTGCCTTGCAAGCAGCCGATCCAGGACCAAAGGTGGTTGGTTCGAATCCCAGTGTCCCATATGGTCCCCCGTGCCTGCCAGGAGCTATTTCTGAGAAGACAGCCAGGAGTAACCCCTGAGCATCGCCGGGTGTGGCCCAAAAACCAAAAAAAAAAAAAAAAAAAGAAGGCCCCAGAGCTGACAGTTTGGACTAGTCTATCTGAGACGAGTTTGGCAGTCATCATATTCTTCTGGAACTTAAAAGTGGAGTTGCATTTTTCCCTGCTTATTTTATGCCATGGATGATGGAAAATATTTTACATAGACTAAGGCCTATATTATTTAATTCATTGAGCTGGAATTAATGCAAAATAATTTTAGAAAATATTCTTCTTGAACCCTCATGGTTCTACAGATCCATGCTTCCAAGAACCTTTTTATTCATGAGTGACATTGTTATAGTTACAATAGTCGTAAAAGGAAGAGGCAGACTGACTTCTCTTGCTTTTATCTAGAGACTATTCCAATATCTTTTGAAATAACCATCCAGTATTTCATTAACTTTGCATATACAGATTCACTTGTTGTTTGGATGTTTTTTTGTAAATCACAGAGGCAGTTTTAGCTAACTAGTTTCTCAGAATAATTTTAAAAAGTCCTCCCTTAACTCTCACAAATGCTCCATTTTAGAAGATACCTTATGTTGTCACTCCATTTAGAAGTGATTACACAAATGATGGTTCCAATTAACTTCACAGGATGATTTGATGTTTTTTTGTTGAAAGAAACCAAATCCGGATTCCACTCAACAGTGGGAAAAAATCAAGATGACTTTTCTACTACAAGAAAAGCTAAGAAAAGAATTACAATGGGACACAATGGTCCCATTGTGGGAAAAATCTTGGGAAAAATTGCAGGAGAAATAATATGTTACCCTCCCTTGCCCCATTTCTGAATTTTTTAAAAAGATACCAGGTGAAATAAACTTAAGTTATAAAAGGAGATAACTTTGGGATATATATTGACTGGAAGAGGTACAGTACCCCAAATTCTGATATAAAATAAGAGCAATTTTAGTTCTTATTTTTATTCTTAATATGAAGTTCTCCCATATTAGATAGCCTCAGAATGAGAGTTAATGGATTTTGTGGTCTGGAAATATAAGCAGTTGCATAGCAGGTCTGTAGCTCTAAGCCTGGAGTTGATTTGACTTTAACTAATGAGCCTCAGTAATCACTTTATAGTTTTTACTTCCAGAAGACTAGTTTTAGTGTATTTTTATAGCAAAAACAGAAATTCAAGACAAAGAAGAAATCCATATTGCTTTTGAGAATTGGCTTCAGACTAGACTGAAGCAAGTCACAAAACCAGAGTCCAAGATGGAGAGCGCAGGTGGGGAGATTATTTTCTATGGGGAAACTCATTTTAAGGAGCAAGGCTGCCACAGAAGCTTTGGACCATTTTGAAGGCACTCTACAGCAGTGCTGCTACTGAGTAAGATAATGGTGACAGTATCTCAGTAAGGTAAGGCTATAGATCCAGCTAACACTTATTAAATGTATGTGGTGCACCAAGAACCGATTTAAAAATATATATATTAGCACATTTTAATTATTGCATTACCCTTTTTACTAGAAAAATATAAGACCTGTGTATATTTTGTAGATTGTTATAAGAAAAAATAAACAGTCCTACGTTAGGGATACCCATCTCATAAGTCAAACTATTTTAAATATTTGCCACATGGGTACAGCTTCCCAAGTAAAATTTATGAGTATATAGAATATTTCCATAGAGAAATAGAAGCAATAAAAGGATAGATAGGTAGGAAAGTATTATGGAATTAGCTCAAAAGTTTTGATCCACTGGTTCTTAATAAGGATGTGAACTTAATTCCATTTGCTTTCCAAAATGAAAGTGGTCTAATAAATTTCAATTCTGGAGAACAAAAAAAGTCTATGTCAAAGAATAGAACACAATGAGCCTTTCAGCTCAAGCAGAGACCAAACTCTAGTCTTTCCACACATTTTGTTCTGATCAAGTTCATAAAAGTTTGCCTTGATGCTTACCTGCATCGGTGGAAATGATATTTACTCAGACTTCTGCTTCAAGTCTAATTTCCTCCAGAAACATCCTGGCAGAATAAACACAGAAATTTATTTTTCAAATGCCCATGGCATCTTATAGCTCATCCATATTGATATAAAATTCCCAAACAGAATTTAATCTACTAAGACACACACAATCAATTGTGAGAAACTTTTTCTTCCTATGGGGCAGAATTGTAGCTAAGTAATAAAGCTAAAATTAGAATTCTTTATATATTTCCCTAATCTAAAGTGCTATATGTCAGAACTTTAAACATTAACACTATTGTAATCATGTGACCTAAATTGCAATAAAATACTTTAAGTACAGTCTTAATCATTATAAATCAAAATAGAATTGGCTTCCTTCTCCAGCACCAAATGAAAGACATAAAAATATAGAGGAGAAGGGAGAAAGAGAGAGAGAGAGAGAGTGTACAGGAAATGCAAGGTTTTAGAGTTATATATCTCTACCCCATTCCCATGGAGCCCAAATCATGTAAGAAAAGAAAATCTCAAAACAATCCCTCATAAAGAAATAGGGGTGACTAAGGAAACATTACTACAGTCTGTATAGAAATTTATTCTTCATAGAAACCCATTTTCCAGTTTAATGGCTGCTGAGTTACAGAAATCTTACTACTCCTAAAGGTGCCATTGCATCTGTAGTGGTACAATGAAGGAGCTCTGTGATGTGCTTTGACATATGTCCCTCGGGATGGATATACAGGCATAAATGAACAAAAAGACTAAGGAAAAGGGAACCTTCTTTAGAACTGTGAATTCAGGTCTTGAAAAGAATGTGAATTATGAAAAAAAAGTTGGGACAAATCTTTGCTTCATTCTAATTTCCCATGGCTCTCAGCATTTACAGAATAGTGTCATAGGCTTTGGGTCCATGTTATGAGCCATAGAAGTCAGATAAGTCTTGAAACTGAAATCAATACCAAGTAGCTAAACAATTTCTTATTCTTACTTCTGTAAGAATGATTTACTTTTTTCCAATAGCAAATCATGTGTGAGCCAAAATAAATCTATGTATCCCACTTTAAACATTGTAGCTCATTCATTTAAAAAAAAATTTACACTCAGAGAATTTAGTTTCAAAGAAATTTGGGTTTCAATTTACTGAACAACCAAAAGTAGTGAAATCTGCCCTTGACATTATCAAAAAGGGTTTTGGGGGAAATTCTACAGAACATTATCAAAAATGGGCAATTGACAGAAAATATTATTTATACTTTGTTCAGAAATTTACAGAAATGTTTATGTTTTGTGAAAAAAACATAAATATTCCTTTTACAACTAATTTCCAAATTTACAAATTTCACTTCAACTGAACTTGTAAGGAGGAGGAGAAAGTAGTGGACTCAACATAGCTTTAGGAGACTTAAACATTTTTAAAATTTACTACTGGATCTTGCTTGGAACTTACACTTGACTTTTGCTCGGCATTCAGACCCTGCAGTGCTCAGGGAACCACATGTGATGCTGAAGTCAAACTGAAGTCAGCTGCCTGCAAGACAAGTGTCTTAACTCCTGTAATGGTTTCTTGGGTCATTGAGATATTATTAGTAGTATTTGGTGGGTTCATGCCTAACTATGCTTGGGGCTTAGTCCTGAATACATGGAGACACTCCCTACTGTGCTGCCAAGTCATGCTTGATATGTGCTAGGAATTGAATTTAGGTTGGCTGTGCTCAATGCCAGCACTTTTACACCTGTACTACTTCTACAGCCCCCAAATATTAATTTTTTAAATATATTAATTACAACTTTATTAATTTAAAATAAAACATGATTTTCCAGGGATTGAAAGTGCAATATTTTCTCCAACCACCAGGTAGCAGACAAATACCTTGAAAGAAAGACTCTTTAATCAGACAGGAAATATCAAAAACTTGAAGTGTGTTAATAAACAAATGTTTTTTTGTAAAATAAAGAAGGCCAGAGCTCTCATGCTGAAAGAAAACAGATCATCTAATTTTTCATCTCAACCAATTTAAAAGTTTTACCAACCATCCATCCATGGCCTTCTTGCTTTGATTTGAGGAATGGTAGCTTGTATATCAGCTAATTTTTCATTTCAACCAATTTAAAGGTTTTACCAACCATCCATCCATGGTCTTCTTCGTTTGGATTGAGGAATGTTAGCTCCTCTCTCTGATAGTGATTAATTACTGATTAAAGAAAAGATAGACTCATGCACTTGCTCATTTCCTGGAATTATTTAATTACTAGGAATGTAACTGTTGAACTAAAGGAAACAAATATTTTGAGGCAATTCCATAGATAATCAATAGGCACAAAGTTCCTTATACACAGATAGCAAAGATAGACAGGAAGGAGTAATTTCCCAATAACATTTCAGATTTGTATATGCCAAAACAGAGTATAGTGTAGTCTTTGTAACATTTTGAATCAAATTTTATTTCATTAATTTCTGAGTCATTAAATTGTATAAGATTATTATTTATGGGAAAGTAAGTTCAATATATTATTATTTTATATATAAGATAAACATGGCATATCATATACATTTAAAATAATTATTTAATAGTAAAAAGAAATCGCATGTACTTTTTTAAAAATAATTCTACTCCAAAGCATATTAGTTTAAGTTCATTGAAACCTTATTTTTGAAATCTGGGGGTGGTTTGTTTCCCTTCCCTTTTCCTTATTTAACACATCCATATTTTTTTATTTACCAAGTGTACATGTGACTTTAATACCTACTATCAACCTCAAGGCCACAAAATACACAGTGAAAAGCTTTGCCCTTGAAGCAATGCCTACATTTTTATAGGGCTTGAAAATTTAAAAAGAAAGATTGACATAGGACCTTCAATTTGGAAGTCAGGCTGTGGCACTAAAATCACAGTTTTGCCCTTCACTGACAAGTGTTCATCTTCCTGTAATTTCCTTTGCAGGTCTGGAAAGTGGGAGAGACAGTTACTGCTGGAGCTCCCAAAACTGCTGTGCACCTTAAATAACATTTGAACACTGTGCCTGGTCTGACACAAACTCTCAGAAAGTACCAGTTTATAGTTTAAATCTGAGGAAAGTGTGTTAGAAGCCCCTTCTTGAGTAACAGAAATTATTACCTCCAGTCAGGTTTTCCTTAAACAGGCCAGAAGATTCTGAGCATGACTAAAATTTAATGCTTCCAGAACCATGTCAAAGAATATCTGTTTGTCTGTTTGTGATAATAATTATATGACCTTGGTTGCATCATCCTGTCCTTTTTACAGATGAAAGCCTTCCTCCTTAGAAATGGCCGTGGCCAGGCAATATTGTACTAGAGAGATGAATGCAGGATTCAGTGTGGTTTCCATGGCTGTTCTCAACTAAATACTAAGGCGTAGTTTCTGAATCAAACACAAGCACTATACAGCCACAACAGAACTTGACCACACAATCCCCATATTCAGGACATACCAAACCCAATCACAATCTATTGCTGTTATGTTCTGGCACTTTGTGAAATACAGTCACATTGAACAATAAAGGCTGTTCTTTTCTTTCACATCCAGTGTCCAGTCTGTTAGAAAGATCTGTTGAAATAGTATCAGACTTACACATTTAGCACTTTTAGTGCAGTGCCTTCACTGCTACAAACCTGGTTCAGCTGCATCTTTTGCCTAAACTTCTACAATAACTTCCCAACTATATTGTATAATTTCATAGCCCCCAATCTAAATCACAGCAAGCCTGAATAATTCCTGAAGATCTTTCAAAGCTATACCCAGGTTCTATTTTTTGCAATATGACACAGGGGTCTCAAACTCAATTTACCTAGGGGCCACAGGAGGCAAAGTGGGGGTGATCCTTGAGTGCAAAGTCAGTAGTAAGCCTTGAACATTGGGGTGTGACCCAAACAACTAAAACAAAACAAAACAAAAATAGATTCCTCTAGGGCAGGGCCACAAAATGTTGTACGGAGGGCCACAAACGGCCTGCAGGCTGCAAGTTTGAGACCCCTGATACCCTAATTACACTATTTCATAAATATTACAACTTACTTATCTATACTCCTTAACTCAAAATATACACCACTTTGTTTTACATTTTTTGATTTTTAGCACTTACCATTCTCCATATATATATATATATATATATATATATATATGTATGTATGTATGTATCTCTCTCCCTAATCTGCCAATTCAGCTATTCTGATGCTTATTTTATTTTGTCTTTATCCTTTCTTGGGGAAATAAGTGCCATAATTGGTAGAAATTTTGATTTGTTGATATCCTTCAACTACCAAAAACATTCAATAAACATTTTATCAATTGCTGCATTAGAGTAGAAAAAGAAAAGTTAGAGAAAAACTAAATCACAGAAAAATTTTCGATCAATTTTCTATGTATTTACATATACACTACTTAGTTTCTCTTTTGTAGGAGTTTGGGGAACATCCAAGGTTCTCTTAGAATAGACTCCCATCAACATTTATTGCCTAGACACTTTTCAAATACCAATACCAATCTTCAAATATTTTCAAATATCAATTTTCAAACATATCTGAAACCCTACAAATAGCTACTGCTTTGTGTACATTTGAGTTGCAAGTACAACTAGCAGAAAGCAAACAAAATTAGAAAGAGAAATAAAATTGTAATATTTTTGAAAAGAACTTCAGTAGGTATATAAATATAGCCCTTACATGCTTCAGAATCTAACAGTCAGTTTTATTTTAAATCATTTTCTTAGTCTGGCATCAGACTACTGAAAAACTAATTTGAACAGAAGTTAAATTCAACCAGCTTATATTGAATTATTACTATACACTAAGGAGTGTGTTAGCAGCAAGTAGATACACACACACACACACACACACACACACACACACACTCACACACATACACAATGAAACTTTGCCCAGGAAGAAGTTATAATTTTGTAGGAGACATAAATCTTGTAAAATTAATAATTATAATTCACTGTTGAATGTGATAAGGAATATCATAAAGCAACAGAGCACAATAGAGAGATAGGAGTAGGCATGCTTTAGTCTAAAAGCGATATTCACTTTTAATTTCATTGGAATTTATTGGTGTGTTTATCTCCTGCAAAGTGCTTCAACTAGACAGACTTCAGTAACCACAAATAATTATTCAGTTTATTTATGTTAACAGACTCAAGTCACTTGTCCTACTCCAACTTACTTAATGTTTAGTAAAGCAAAGCAAAAAGCCCTAACGTGAAGTTTTTAAGATTATTCTTAATTTTCATTTATTTTTTTATTTTTCACTTAGTTATTTTAATTTTAATTGGTAGCATTTCATAATCTAAAATACAGCCTGAATTTAATTGAGTTCTGCTGGACTTGATTAGCATTGCATCCTCAGACCTGTACCTCATGGGACTGCTGGCCTGGTTGGTAAAGAATCAGGACTGTTTGGAATAAGAGAAAAAAAAAAGGTAAAGAAAGTAAGAAAGCAAAAAAAATGTGATAAAAAAGAAAAGTGAAAAAAAAAAAACCCAAGAAAATAAAAATAAAATAAGAAAGAAAAATGAAGGAATAAGAGAAGGTAAGAAAGGATTATATAATTATATAATATATATAATACATCACATATAATATATTATATTAATATAATATATATATTTGTTTTTGGACTTTATCAAATATTTTTCTGAATATATTGAGATGGTCAGATGGTTTTAATTTTCTTTTTGATGATATAGTGTATTATGTTGATTTATGTATGTTAAACTATTCTTGCATTCCTGAAATGAAACCTACTTGGTTGTGGTGAGCGCCTTCTTGATGGATCCTTCTTTGGATCCTATTTTCTAAGATTTTGTTGAGGTTCTTTGCATCTGTGTTTATCAGGGATATTGTTCTGTAATTTTTTGGGTTTTTTTGTTTTGTTTTGTTTTGTTTTTGGTTCACACACACCATCGCTCATGGGTTACTTCTGGCTCCACACTCAGAAATCGCTACTGGCAGGCTCGGGGGACCATATGGGACGCCAGGATTCAAACCACTGACCTTCTGCATGAAAGGCAAATGCCTTACCTCCATGCTATCTCTTCAACCCCAGTTTTTCTTTTTTTTTATTGCATCATCTCGGTATCCAGGTGATGTTAGCTCATAAAAACTATTTGGTAGTGTCCCTGATTCTTCAATTTCATAAAAGAGACTGAAAAGTATTGGTAGTAGTTTCTCTAGAAAGGTTTGAAAAAATTCTTTAGTGAATCTATGTGGGCCTGGACTTTTTTGTTGGGAAGACTTTTGATTACCATTTTAATTTCCTCAGTAGTGGTGGGTCTGTTTAGATATGTTATATCATCCTGTTTTAACCATGGAATATTATGAGTTCAAGAATTTTCCAATTCTCCCAGATTCTCATGTTTTGTAGCATAGAGTTTCTCAAAGTAGTTTCTGATTACCCTTTGAATCTCTGCAGTATCTGTAGTGATCTCCCCCTTTTTATTTTTAATTCAATTTAAGTCTCTCTCTTCAATTCTTTGTGTGTTTTGCTAGTGGTTTATCAATCTTGTTTATTTTTTTTAAAGAACCAACTTTTACTTTCCTTGATTTTCAGATTGTTTTTTTGATGTCCACTTCACTTATTACTGCTTGTTATTCCCTTCTACCTACCACAAATATTTTTTCTTCACTGAAAAAACACTCAAGTATATTCAAAGAAGTGTAGTTGCTGGGTCAAATAAAAGTTAATTATTTTTAAGAGATGTCTATATTGTTTTTTAGAAAGTTTGGGCAAAATGACTGTTCCAACTAGCAATGAATAATAATCTCTTTACCCCAGCATCTATGTCAGTGCTACTAAATATTGTTCTTTTAGATGTGTGCCACAATCTGTGATATGAAGTGATGTCTCATTCCATTTCCTTAATGATTAGTGATGCAGAGCATTTTTATGTGCCTTTTGGCCATTTGCATTTTCTTTTTTGAGAAAGTAGTTCATTTATTTCCTCACTTTGTTTATGTAAGAAGAAAGATAATTTTTATTGAAACTTACTTAGAAAGATTTGAGGGAAGAGACAGGGAGAAGTGTGTGTTCAAAAGAGAACACAGACTTCTTCAAGTGGAAATAGGTTCGAAAAAAACATAAAAATAACTACATGAGATATGTGTTCAAAGTACAATATAGACTTGAAGAGCCAACTTAAACACTCGATTTTTGAGTGTTTTGTATTTCAGGTACACAGTGTCAGTGAATTAGGGCCATTCTCACCACCAGTGTTTACCTCTCTCCACCATAGTTCCCAGTATACATCCCATTCATCTACCCTTTGCGTCTGGTCTATCAGTATAACAGGTTCATTTGTGTTTAGCTTATTATAGTTTGTGTCTCTTGATGCTATTGTCATTGACTTTGGCTTGGGTATTTCGTTCTGACCTTATTTTTTCCTCTCAGTGCACCTGAGACCACATGGCCCCTGAGTCCCATCCACTTTTTTTTTCTTTTCTCAATTTGTTGGAAGACATAGAAATATGAGGCAGAACAAAATGATTCATGTTCTAAGGTTCTATGAAAAAGGCAAGAGCCCCTATGTAGAAGATATAAATAAAATTTTAAATGGGGGGAAGATCTGGCAAGTTTTTTGTTTTATTTTGTTTTGTTTTTGCATAGGTGCAATAAACATTGGGGAAATTAGAAAGGAAATTCCTTTGGCATAAGAGATACAAGATGTCTCTACCCATGGAGCATACTGTCATAAGATCGACTACATGCTCCGGGCATGTTATTTGTCCAACATCAAGGTCTTTCTTTCTTTTTTTTTTTAGTATTTGTAAGAAAAGAAAACTAAAAGATCAACTTTTGGATATGTATAAATTTTGTGTCTCGAGTACTGACCGCTGTGTTAGTGAGGTCTATCTATATAGGTGTTTACCCTTTGCAGTATTGTCCACAGCACCCTATAAGACAGCTTTCCTTTCCTATAGAGGAGGTAACCTTGTGGTTTTTATTTGACATAGATTGAATTGATGATAGTGAGAAGGAGAAGGTGGAAGAAGAAGGAGACAAGAAGTGAGAGGAGAAAACAAAACAAAACAAGCCTACAATCAAACAACAACAACAACAAAAATACAAAGTAATGAGAACATAGGGTACAAGAGCAAGGCCTGTTAATTTGCTTGAACATGTTCAATGCTTAGGCCCTGTGGTAAAAATCTGTAGGTCACGGTTGTTACTTCAGTGATCTGGCTGGTCGTGTGTTTCAGGTCCTAAAAGAAGGCATAATCTAGAGATAAAGGGTATATTAAAGAGTTTAATCCGGCCATTTTCATGATTCAAGCTGAGTATGGTGCCTCGTATGACTGAGCACTGAGGTACCACCGTAGTATGTTCACCCTTTGTCTCCAGAAACCCCTATGGACAGAAAAACTGAGAGGTTATTTTAAATGTGTTAAGGTTAAGGCATTCAAACATAATGTTTTGAATTGTTTCCGTTGGACCCAGTAATTTCCCATCATAATCTTTCCTGTAATCCTGTATAAAATCCCTAGTAAATTATTATGGGCCTTTGTAGTAAAACAATGATTATATACCTGTTCTCTCTATGCTGCTGTTTCTGCTGTTGCTGGTTTCTTTATGATATAATGTGCAGTCGGGCTTTGTGCTGTTTCTCTTCCCTTTGTTTTTGGGCTCTACTCCCTAGTATATGGTGATTATTACAGTGTTTAAGGTTTCTATCCTGTTACACCCTGTTATTTAATTGCGGGGTATTGGTTGTAGATCTGGTTTATATTCTAGGTACTTCTGAATAGTGCTATTATTCTGTGTTTATCTTTTGTCTTCTGGCTTGCTTTGTTTAACATAATATGTTCTAGGTCCATCCATGTTGCTGCAAAGTCTGTGATTGTATCATTTCTGACTGCGATGTAGTATTCCATTGTGTATAGATACCACATCTTAATGATCCACTCATCTGTTGTTGGACATCGAGGTTGGTTCCAAGACTTGGCTATTATACTGAGTGCTGCGATAAATAGTGTGGTGCACACATACTTTGGGATGAATGTCCTTCTGACTTGGGGGTAGATACCTAGAAGAGCAATTGCTGGGTCAAATGGCAGCTCAATTCTGAGTTCCTTGAGCACTCAACAGACAGTTTTCCATAGGTGTTGGACTAGGGGGCATTCCCACCAGCAGTGAATGAAAGTGCCTTTCATGCTGCATCCCCGTCAACAGAGATCATTCCCATTATTTTTGATGTGAGCAATCCTCACTGGTGTAAGGTGGTACCACATTGTTATTTTTATTTGGATTTCCCTAATGATGAGTGAAGGTGAGCATGTTTTTATGTGTTTGTTAGCCATCTTTCAGTCTTCCTAGGAATAGTGTCTATTCATTTCATCTCCTCATTTTTCTATGGCTTTATTTGGTTTTGGGGGACTCAGCTTTCTGTGTGCTTTGTATATTCTGGTTATCAGTTCTTTATCTGATGTGTTAAGTGCGAAATTTTTTTTCCCATTCAGTTACCTATCTTCTTGTTTTAAATAGGGTTTCCTTTGCCAGGCAGAAGCTTCTTAGTTTGATAAAATCTCATTTGTTTATGTTTGATACTAGAGTCCTTGCCATTGGTATTCCATTCTCCAAGACTTTTTTAATGTATAGGTCATTGAGTGTTCTGCCTATTTTTTCTCAATAAACTTTATAGATTTTGATCGAATTTCAAGGTTTTTAATCCATTTTGAGTTGAATTTTGTATAAGGAGTGAGATATGGGTCAATTTTCATTTTTTTTAAAGATGGTTTTCCAGTTGTACCAACACCATTTGTTAAAGAGACTTTTGTTGTTCCATTTCAAGTTCTTGGCTCTATTTCAAATATTAGTTGACTGTATATCTGGGGATTTATGTTTGGAAAATCTGTTCTAACCCACTGGTCTGAGGCTCTGTTTTTGTTCTGGTACCATGCTGTTTTGATCACTATGACTTTATAGTATAGCTTCAGGTTAGGTAAAGAGATGCCACCCAGCTTCTTGTTTTTCAGTAACTGTTTGGCTATCCTGGGTCTTTTGTGGTTCCAGATAAATTTTATGATTGATTGTTCTAAGTCTTGAAAGAATGATGCCTAGATTTGGATGGGGATTGCATTGAATCTACATAGAAGTTTGGGTAGAATAGTCATTTTGACTATGTTGGTTCTATAGAAGTTTGGGTAGGATAGTCGTTTTGATTATGTTGATTCTACCTACCCATGAGCATGAGATGTTCTTACATTTCCTTAAATCCTCTTCAGTTTCTTTCTGAATTGTTTTGAAATTTCCCTGGTATAGGTCCTTCACTTCCCTTGTAAGGTTAATTCCTAGGTACTGAATATTTTTGATACTATTTTAAATGGAATTGTATTTTTAATCTCTCTCTCCTCAGCCTCATTATTTGTATAGAGAAATGCTACTGTCTTTTGTGTATTTATTTCGCATCCAGCCACTTTGCTGTAATGGTTAATTGTTTCTAGGAGTTTTACTGTGGACTCTTTAGGGTTTTCAATGCATATCATCATATCTCTGCAAAAAGAAATAGTTTGAATTCCTTTTCCAATTTGGATTCCTTTGATTCCCTTCTCTTGTCAGATTGCTATTTCAACGACTTCTAGGATTATATTGAATAAGAGTGGAGAGAGTAGACAGCCTTGCCTACTTCCTGACCTTAGTGCAAATGCTTCTAGTTTTTCGTCATTAAGGATAATGTTGGCTGTAGGCTTTTTATAGATAGTTGTAACTATCTTGACGAAGGTTCCTTCTAACCCTATTTTGCTGAGTGTCTTCAACATGAAAGTGTGTTGGATTTTGTCAAATGCCTTCTCTGCAGCGATTGATATGATCATGTGGTTTTTGTCTTTCCTGTTGTTGATGTGATCTATGATGTTAATTGATTTGCGTATGTTGAACCAACCTTGCATTCCTGGGATAAAACCCGCTTGGTCATGGTGTATGATCTTTTTGATGAAGTGCTGGATTTGGTTTGCTAAGATTTTGTTGAGTATCTTTGCATCTATGCTCATTAGTGAGATAGGTCTGTAATTTTCTTTTTTGGTGGTGTCTTTGCTATCTTTGAGAATGAGTGTGATATTAGCCTCATAAAAGGAGTTGGGGAGAATTCATGTTTTTTCGATGGTTTGGAAGAGCCTGTGAAAATGTGGTAGTAAGTCTTCTCGAAATGTTTGATAGAATACATCTGTAAATCCATCTGGGCCTGGACTTTTATTCTTGGAAAGTTTCTTAATTACATCTTCAATTTCCTCTGAAGTGATTGGTCTGTTTAGGCTTTCTAGGTCTTCCTCTTCCAGTCTAGGAAGATGGTATTTTTTCAGGAATCTGTCTCTTCATTATTGTTTGTCTCAAGGAATCTTTTTATTTCTTCTTGACTTGCTCTTTGAGACAGTTGTTGTTGAGCAGCATGTTGTTTAATCTTCAGTTATTAGTTTTTCTCCATTGCTTCCTCTTGCAGTCAATTTTGACCTCTGTTGCATAGTGATCTGATAGGATGCTTCTAATAATCCTTACATTTGTGGTCTTATATAGGTTAGATTTGTGTCCTAAGACATGATCTATTTTGGAGAAGGTTCCATGAGGGCTTGAGAAGAATGTGTATTCTGTTTTCTGGGGGTAGATGGCCCTATATAAGTCTCTTAGCCCTAGATATTCTAATTTTTCATTTAGGGCTCTTATTTCTTTGCTATTTTCTGTTTGGTGGATCTGTCCAGTGGTAACAGTGGAGTATTGAGATCTCCTACTATTATCACATTTTCCTTTATGTGTTTCTCAGGTTAGCAAACAACTAACTTACATAATTTGCTGATGCACATTAGGTGCAAAAATATTGATCAGGGTTAGTACCTCTTTACCTAGTGTTCCCCTGATTAGTATGTAGTGACCCTCTTTGTCTCTGATCACTTTCTCGAGGTTGAATGGAATTTGGTCTTATATAATAATGGCTGTCCCTGCTCTTTTTTGTTTTCCATTGGCCTGGAAAATTGATATCCATCCTTTTATTCTAAGTCTATGCCTGTCCTGTACTTGTAGGTGTGTTTCTTGCAGGCAGCAGAAGTCCGGTTTATGTTTTCTAATCCATTTCTCTACTATGTGTCTTTTAATGGAAGAGTTTAGTCCGTTAACATTTAGGGAGATTATTGACCGAGAGGGCTGTTGTGCAGTTGTGTTGTGTAGGGTGGTTGTTGTTACAATTGGGGGTTTGGATTGTGTAGTTCATCTTTGAGTAGGTCATTTAGGATCGGTTTTGTTTGCACAAATAATGCAAGATCATTTTTGTTTGAGAATGTTTTTAGGCTACCATCTCATATGAGACAGTTTTGCTGGGTATTGTACCCTAGGCTGGAAATTTCTTTCATTTAGTCGTTTAAATATTTCATTTCACTGTATTCTTGTTTGAATTGTTTTAAATGGGAGATCTGGTTTGATTCTTATGTCCCTTCCTTTGTACTTGAGGTTCTTATTTTCCCTTATTGTTTTAAGGAGTTCAACTTTCTCTCTCTTTTTTATTTTTTATTTTTTTTGCCATTTGGATTACTATATGTCTTGGTGTTGGTTATTAGAGTCTATTTTATTAGGGACTCTTTTCACTTCCTGGATTTGCACAGAGTTCTCTTTCCAAAGGGTAGGGAAGTGTTCTGCTATTATTTCCCTAACTACTTGTTCTTCCCCTTTCCTGTTTCCTCCCCTTCTGGTATACCTACAATTCTTATATTATTTCTTTTGTATTTGTTCATTAAGTACTGGACTTTTCCTTCCAGTGTTTTGCCTCTTAATTCCTTGTTGGTTTCCTCGTCATTTTTGGTTCGCAGTTTTTCTTCAAGTGCTTCTCCAACTCTGTGATTCTGCTTGTATGGCTTTTTACAGTGTCTGTTAATTTATTGAATTCCTTTTGTATGAGTCTCTCATATTCTGTATCAAATCTTCTTTAATTTGGCTAATTTGTTCTTCCATGTATTTTTGTACTCGGTGGCTAGCGATTTTCTCATTTTCGTTATTATGACTTGCATTTCCTTTTTAATGGCTGCTTTTAAATCTTTGTCTTTTGGATCTGTGCATTTTGGTGGACTTGGGAACTTACTAGGGTTTCTCTCCATGTCTCTAGCTGTTAGGGTCCTCCTCGGTTTACCCATGTTTCCTTGCGTTTATTGGTGTGGTTGAGAGAGCAGTGCCTTTCGATTTTGTCCTGCTTTTGCCTATTGTGATGTGGGGATGGGTGGGTCCCTTTTCTGGATTGCAGCTCTGGGTGGGACTATTGGGTAGGCTGGCTGAGGTTTGGCCTCTCGCAGGCCCTCTAATGGGAGCCTGGTTAGTTGTTCCACCTCTTGCAGCCAGCCAGTTCAGTACTGCTCCACCACAATGGTGGAGGGCGCTGTTGAGCCTGGCTCCTTTGACTTCCTCCCCTACCTGGAAGTCAGCTGAGCTTCGCCTCCTCCAGGCCTCTGCTGGAAACCACTCTTGATTGTAATTCCTAGCCCGTCCCAGTGGGGGTGCCAGAGACCTCAGATATGCGGTCGGGGGATGGGTGGAGACAGCGGAAGGTCACCTACCTAGTCTAGATCCGAGAAACCTCAGAGACATGGGTGGGAGAGGGGCAGATGTTCCGGGAGGTCCTCTGCCGGAAGTGGCCCCAGGAATCCTCACAGATGCGGGTGGGGGAGGGGCAGAGGCAACCGGAGTTCCCCTACCTTGTGTGGACTCAGGAAACCTCAGAGATGTGGGTGGCGGAAGGGTGGAGGCACGGGAGGTCCCCTGCCGTGACTTTTATTTTATTAAAACCCATAGATAATTAGACTATTCTGTGTCTCTCTCTCTCCCTCTGACTTATTTCACTCAGCATGATAGACTCCATGTACATCCATGTATAGGAAAATTTCGTGAATTCATCTCTCCTAACAGCTGCATAATATTCCATTGTGTATATGTACCACAGTCTCTTTTTGCTGAAAGTTTTTTTGTAAGGAATGGGTGTTGGATCTTATCAAATGATTTATCTGCATCTATTGATATGACCATGTGATTTTTATTTTTCTTGTTGTTGATGTTGTGTATTATGTTGATAGATTTATGGATGTGAAACCATTCTTGCATTCCTGGGATGAAACCTACTTGATCATAATGAATGATATTCTTGATGAGGTTTATCCTGTTTGCCAGGACTTTGTTGAATATCTTTGCATCTGTTTTCATCATTGATATTGGTCTGTAATTTTTTTTTTTTGGCAACATCTCTATCTATTTTTGGTATTAATCTGATGTTGGCTTCATAAATGCTATTTGGGAGTGTTTCTGTTTTTTCAATTTCATGAAAGAGCTTGGCCAGGATTGGTAGTAGTTCCTTTTGAAAGGTTTGAAAGTATTGATTCGTGAATCTGTCTGGGACTGGGCTTTTGTTTTTGGGCAAACTTTTGATTACGGTTTTAATTTCTTCAATAATGATGGGGGTGTTTAGATATGCCACATCCTCTTTATTCAACCGTGGAAGGTTATATAAATTCAAGAATTTATCCATTTCTTCCAGGTTCTCATATTTAGTGGCATAGAGTTTCTCAAAGTAGTCTTTGAATATTTTTTGAATCTCTGCAGTATCTATAGTGATCTCCCCCTTTTCATTTCGAATATGGGTTATCAAGTTTCCCTCACTCTCTTTCTTTGTGAGCTTTGCCAATGGTCTATCAATCTTGTTTATTTTTTCAAGAACCAACTTCTGCTTTCATTGATCTTTCAGATTGTTTTTTGGGTTTTGACTTCATTTATTTCTTCTCTCACCTTTGTTATTTCCTTCTGTCTACCTATTTTGGTTCCTTTTGTTGATCATTTTCTATTTTTATAAGCTGTGTCATTTAGCTATTCATGTATGCTCCTTCTTTCTTCCTGATGTGTGCTTGAAAAGCTATAAATTTTCCTCCGATTTTTCTGTGTCTCATAGGTTCTGATAGTGTTTTCATTGTCATTTGTTTCCAGAAAAATTTTGATTTCCTCTTTGCGACCACACAAACCTGCCCGCAGGACAGGGGTCACCAGTTATTCGTGGGTCACGAAGAGGACTTAACCTGTAAAAGAATTGGGGAGGGGGACAGACAGGACTCAAGTCAAGAATCTAATCAAGAGTCGTTTATTGCAAAGTTCACAGAGCTTATATACCAAGCCAAAAAGAGGCAGGGGGGTGTGCCTGAGGAAAGAAATGTGTAACATGAAGGCATTTACCATTAAAACATTTACAATTAGCCAATGCTTTTACTAAACATAAAGTTAAACCTAGATCTTAACTCATGCTTGAAAGGTCAGCAGGAACAAGGCTGGCAACATAGTTTAGCAAACCTCCTCAGGCATCCTGTTAGATAGCACAATTTGTGCTAACTTTTTCTTGATTTTTTTACTCATTTCCTAAGCCCCCGGGGTGGGGGGCCTCTATGGCAGTTATACCAGGAAGTTCTGCAAAGCAGCAGTAACAGACCAAGGGTGTGGGGCTGTCAGGTCCCTGACACCTCTTTGATTTCATCTCGGATTCACTGGTTGTTCAGTAGTAGATGTTTAATTTTTAGTTGTTAAAGTATTTTTTCTGTGTCCCTGTGTAATTCACATCTAACTTTAGAGCCTGTTGTTAGCAAAGGTAGCCTACAAAATTTCTATCCTCTTGATTTCATGGAGGTATGTTTTATGTGTCAGCATGTGGTCTATTCTGGAGAATGACCCATGCACATTGGAAAAGAATGTGTATCCAGGTTTCTGAGGATGGAGTATCCTATATAAATCTACTAGTTCTCTTTCTTCCATTTCTCTTTTAGGTCTAGTATATTTTTTTGGGTTTCAATCTGGCTGACCTATCAAGTGTTGACAGGCCCGTGTTGAGGTCTCCCACAATTATTGTTACTATTGATATCCTTCTTCATATTTGTCAACAATTGTATTAAATATTTTGCTGGTACCTCATTGGGTGCATATATGTTTAGGAGAGTCATTTCTTTCTGCTCTATATATCCCTTGATTAGTACAAAATGTCCATCTTTGTCCCTTACAATTTTTCTGAGTATAAAGTTTGTGTCATCTGATATTAGTATTGCTACTCCAGCTTTGTTAAGGGTGTTGTTTGCTTGGATGATTTTTCTCCAACCTTTGATTTTGAGTCTATGTTTGTTCTGGCTATTCAGGTGTGTTTCTTGAAGGCAGCAAAAGGTTGGGTTCAGTTTTTTGATCCATTTCACTACTCTGTGTCTCTTATCAGGTACATTTAGTCCATTGACATTGAGAGAGATAATTTTGATGTGATTTAATGCCATCTTTATGTAGAAGTTTGATGTGATTGTTGGTCTGTCTTGTTTTAAATTAGACCTTTCGGTTTTTCTTTTAAGGCTGGTTTTGCGTCTGTAAAGTTTCTTAGCTGTTGTTTATCTGTGAAGCTATGTATACTTCCTTCAAACCTGAAAGTGAGTTGGGCTAGTTACAGTATTGTAGGCAAAGCATTTATTTCATTGAATTTTGTCACTATGTCCCACCACTGCCTTCTGGCCTTGAGTGTTTCTGGTGACAGGTCTGCTGTAAATTTCAAGGATTACCCCTTGAATGTAATTATCCTTTTTGATCTTGCTGCTCTCAGTATTTTGTCTCTTTCTATGGGTTTTATCATTGTGAGTAGGATGTATCTTGGAGTGTTTTTCTTGGGGTCTCTTTTAGCTGGTACTCTTCGGACATGCAGTACTTGGTCACATGTAATCTTTAGCTCTGGTAGTTTCTCTGTGATGATGTTCTTGACTGTTGATTCTTCCTGGAGATTTTCTTCTAGAGTCTCTGGGACTCCAATGATTCTTAAGTTGTTTCTGTTGAGCTTATCAAAGACTTCTATTTTTATCTGTTATTTCAGTTTGGAGTTTTCTGATTTCTAACTTCATAATCTCTTCATTCTTATTAGTCTTCTCTTCTATACTTTCTTTGAGTTCTGTGAACATCCTCCATATTTCTTCTCTAAACTCCATATCTGAAAGATTGACTAGGTGGTTGGCCATTCTCGGATCATCAGAGTTGCCATCTTCATTCTCTATGCCTGATGTTGGTCTGCATAGTTTCCTCATTGTCACACTTGTATTGTGGGTTTTTTCTACGTGTTGTGGTGGTATTCATCGGCTAGGTGGAGTGTGCAGCCGAAAAGTGAAGCTCTCCTCTGCTTCCACCCCTTGTGGCTGGAAAACTCACCTCAGAAAGAGCGATCCCTAAGGGGATGGATGCCAGGGACAATCAAAGTTCCCAGGCTGGAGCCAGCACTGGGAAGCCTCAAAATGGCTGCTGTGCTTAAGGGGCCAGCATAGTCAGTATTATCCACAGTTTCCAAGCAGGAACAAGTCACCGCAGAAGGAGCAAACCCTGAGGGGATGGATGCCAGGGATGATCAAAGTACCCAGGCTGGAGGTTGCACAGGGGAGCCTCAAAATGGCTGCCGTTGGAACTTGGATTTTTTATGTTTTACCAGTGATTAATTTATTTGTGATATTATCCTTTTATCAGAGAAGTGCTGGGAAAATATTTTGCCCAGTCTATAAGGGTCACCATTTCCTTTGAAATGCAAAAGGAATTTTAAATTTTATTTAAAATTTAATGTAGTTCCATTTGCTTTTCTTTTTTTCTATTTGCTTGGCCAAACTCTATTGACTTTTTATAAATGTCTCTAACTTCAGTGTCATGAAGAATTGTGTCTATATTCTCCTCTTCATAGATTTAGATTCAGCCTAAAATTGTGGTATTTAATCTACTATAATTCGACATTTTTGCATGGTGTTAGCAAGAGATCTGAGATTTTTGTTTCTTTGGGTGGTTTTTTTGTTTTTGTTTTTGTTTTGTTTTGTTTTGTTTTTGCATGGGACTGACCAGTTTTCTCAACCACTTGTTGAAGAGGCTTTCCTAGATCCATTTCTTATTTGTGTTCCTTATCAAAGATTAATTATCCATATTGTTGACGAATCTCTCTCTGTGTTTCTAATCTATTCCACTGAGCTGAGAGTTTTTCCTTGTTCCAATATCATTTTCTTTTAATTGGACAGCTCTGTGGTACAGTTTGAGAGTGATGCCTCCCATCATCTTTAGGGTTGCTTTGCTTCTGAGGCCATAGTTTCCTCTAATTTTCTCCTTTTTTTTAAAGGGTTTTATTTGGTGGTGGGGGTTCCCTGGCAATGCTGTGAGTTGTCAGATCAATACCAGGGTTATTCTTCAAAGATCATACAGTTCTAAAGGATCAAATCTGGTGTTTATGAAAGTCAGCCAGGTATTCCTTTGAGTGTTGTCCCTGATTTCTGGTCTGACAAATATCCATATTCAATTTCTCCATCTTATTTAACTCTTAACTCTCTACAAGGTCCCTTCATTTTTGGGTTTCCAAAGGGCCTAGACCAAATATTCAACAAATATTTGGTGAAATAATAATTTGGTAGATGAAAAAGTGTGACAAAATAGAGAAAGGACTAATATAGGGCATCTGAATTTTCTATACCCTATGACCTTTAGCACTATAGACCTACCCATCTGGGATATTGACAATTTATGTTTCTAAAAATAGGGAAGTTCATGTAGGTTATTATAACATCTTTTCCATCCTAGATATTTTAATTCTAAAGTTCTTTATACTTGAGCAATCCACAAATGTTAGACTTTTGCCACTTGGGTCATGAAATGTCCGCCCTCTTCCCCTGCTAAATGTGAGTGGAAAATTGTTCTGATTATAGTTTTGCAAAAGGAGGTAAGAAAGCATGTCAAGAAAAATAATACTTGGCACACTATGAAAGAGATTTTAAACCAAATATTTTTAGGCTCCTTTTTCTCCTGTGTGGTACCCATTGTCTGATTCCTCTTTTCAGAGTTCCCATTTCAGATGTGATTTCTAGTTAATAATATGGAAAGAATTGAGCACCTTTGATTTCCCATTCTGCTATACAAAAAGAAGAAGAATGCAGACATAAGGTGATGAAGACAGGCATATGTCCCTTCATTTGATCCAGAGTAATGACTGTCGTGATTCTTTTTTTCTTACTAGCAGGACTGTCAGAATCTAAACAGGAATTTTTGTTATATTGGCCATCCCTAAAATCCAAATCTTTTGTGTCTCTGGAAGGCTCAGAATGTAGCCATAGCACATAGTCTCTCTTCTGACCTGGTTAAGCTTGGATAGATCAAGGAAAGAAAATATCTACTGAACCACTGTCATTGCTACAAAATACTCATTATCCAATCAGAGGAAGCAAAGAAAAGATAACTAAAAGTAGAATAAAATTACTTCAAATACCACATCTGTTCACTTTCCTTAACAAGTTCAAATTATCTATAGGGACAAGATGATCATTTTGATAATGGGTTTTTCCTCTAGCACCTTTGCCCATTTAAGAGGCTTATGCAATGCCAGGTAGTATCTTGTCTGTTTCCTCTGTGCATGGTTTTTGGTGAGATAATGAGCATAGTGTGGAGGAGAAATATTTTTATCACAGATTCTATATGTCCCTGTAGAGTTATCTTTCTCTTGCATCATTCATGTTATTCTTAGTCTGGTAGTTTTTTGTGGTGGCAGTTGTTCAAAGACCAGAGAATTTTCTGCAGCACCTCCTGCACTGGATGACAGTAACTACTGTAATTTCCATCTCCTCAAGATTCTCCAGGTATGGCATTGGGAGAAAGGAAAGAGAGGATGCAAGGGGAGCAGGGAATTGACCTAGAAGAGAACTCTCTAGCAGGAGACCTAGAATCAAATTACAGCTCTAATAAAGAAGAGTGATTTAGCTGGAGATTAGAGGGGAAATTGGGCATGTATTGTTCAGAACTTCCTGATTCTGTCTAGAATTTATTGATCTCTGGAGAATGTAATATGAATTTTCCTTGGTCTTCTGATAATGCCTTAATTATCTGGAGATTAATATTGGAG
Organism: Suncus etruscus; assembly: GCF_024139225.1. Lineage (NCBI taxonomy): Eukaryota > Metazoa > Chordata > Mammalia > Eulipotyphla > Soricidae > Suncus > Suncus etruscus. The sequence continues at coordinate 69,216,523 of NC_064858.1, forward strand.
GGTGGCTCATTTAAACAGGTATTCTCTTTCTATCTTTTCTTCCTTCCCTCCCCTTCTCTCCCCTCCCCCTTTCTCTCACTACCCCTTCCCTTCCCTTTCTGTCCTATCTCCTTCACACCCCTCCCCTCCCTCTCCGCTTCTTCCCTCCCTTCCCCTCTTCTCTCTTCCCCTCCCCTTTCCTCTCCTCCCCACACCCTCCTCTCCTATACTCCCCTCTCCTTTCCTGCCCTCCCCTCTCTTCCCCACCCCTCTCCTCTCCTGCCCTCCCCTCTTCCCCACCCCTCCCCTCACCTCCTCTCCCTCTCCTCCCCTCCACACCCCTCCCTTCTCCTCTCCTCTCCTCTTCTTTCCTCTCCTTTCCTCTCCTCTCTTCTATACTTTTTCCTTTACTTTTTCCTTCCCTACCCTTCCTTCTCTTCCCTTCTAATCTCTCCCCCTTCCCTTCCCCTTTTATTTTCTTCCCTCATCCTCTCCCTTCCCGTTCCCATTCCCTTTTTTTTTTAGTTTTTTTTTAATTTAATTTTTATTTTGATCATAGTGGATATTTTAGGTACATATTTACATAAAATCAGGGGGGATTTCCATCACCAATTTGTCCTCCCTACACCTCCGTTTTTGTCCTGCCTCCCATTCCCTTTGTATGACACAGCTGCAGTCTAGGGTTGCTCCTGGCTCAGCTGTCTGGAGGTAGCTCCTTGCAGTGCTAAGAAGAAACCATACAGGCAAGGAGTTGAACCTGGTTTTGGGCATTTACTCGCCCAACTGAGCTACTTCTCTGAGTGATGCCAGGGTCAACTATCTTTTGTAATTTAACGCAGCGATGAATAAAAATCCATGACAATTAAACTATGTTTATTTTTTAGCCTCAAACCAAATTCTAAGGTATCCATTTTTACCTAACTTAATGTTAGGTATATGAAAAAAATGTAAAAGTGCATTTCAGGTACTTTCCTATGCACATATATTTTAATGAATTTGTATATATTAACTTTAATTGATACAGCTGAATATAAAGTATATACTACTAATATCTATGTTTTTCTTAGATGCATATAGGAATCAGATACATTTTCAACCTCCAATTTAAATCTACAAACTCTGACTAAAGAGCATATGCATTAATCACTGTTCTATCTTCATTATTTAATTCATTTAAATAATAATTTTTATGGAAGTCTAAAACAGTTCTGAGACATGGTTGGAAAGGTTAACATTTTTCATGTTAAAATCATAATAACTAATTACAAAATAGTGGATATTTTAATTTTTCCATCAAAGTGGTATTAACTGCTATATGCTGTTCACATATTTCTATTAAATCATAACTTCTACCAGCATTTTGCTTTTATATATACATTTTGTTTTGTGGTTTTTGGGTCACAACTGGCAGCGCTCAGGGGTTACTCCTGGCTCTATGCTCAGAAATTGCTTCTGGCAGGCTCGGGGGACCATATGAGATGCCGGGATTCGAACCACCGTCCTTCTGCGTCTAAGGCAAACACCTTACCGCTGTGCTATCTCTCTGGCCCCTTATATATACATTTTTAAATTAAAAACATTTGGGGCTGAAGCAATAGTACAGCTAGCAGGGTATTTGCCTTGCAGACAGCCAAACCAGAACCAACCCAGGTTCGATCTCCAGTATTCCATATGGTGCCTAGCCTGTCAGAAGCAATTTTTTGAGTGGAGAGCCAGGATTAACATCTGAGCACAGATAGTTGTGGCTAAAATAATAAAATAAATTAATTAATTTATTTGTTTCTCTTACCTGGTACTGATAGCAATCAATAAAAAACGTTCCTTATAATATCAACTGAGAGGTAGGTTTTTTATCACACACATAAAGAGAAAGAATGAAAAGGAAAATAGTATTTACATGATGTGATAAGTGAAAAAAGATATCTTAGGCCAAGGGATTCCCGCTGTAATTTTCCTAATATTTACTGTGCTTATGTAAAAATAAATAAATAAATAAAAAGAAGAAGAAACACAACCCTTTTTTTTTTTTTTAAAGAAGTTGCTGGTCTGTGTTTTTTCTTCTTTTTTTGTAGCTGATGGTTTTGGCATTTGGTTTATTCTTTGTTTATTCTTTTCTTTTCTTTTTTTTTTTTTGTCTTTTTTTTAACCACACCCAGCGATGCTCAGGGGCTATTCCTAGATTTGCTCAGGATGCCTTCCTGGCATGCTCAGGGGGCCATGTGGGATGCTGGTGACCAAACTCAGGTCGAGCGCTTGCATGGCAAGTGCCTACCTGCTATTTTATAGCTTCGGTCCCTCTTTGTTTATTCTTGACATGAATACCAGGTCCAGAGACAACAACAACAGAATCTATACCCAATCTACAACAAGCTGTACAAGTGGGGAACAGTTGCACTAGCATTAGGGGGAGGGTAAAGGAGGGAGATGTGAGATGCATGCCGGGAACAGAGGTGGAGGGAGGCAACACTGGTGGTGGGAATGTCCCTCTCTCATTGTCACTATGTGCCTCAAATATTACTGTGAAACAATTGTAATTCACTTTGACCACATTAATAATTAAAAAATAAAATAAAATAAAAATATTTCCTTGGGATACTTGCAAAAAAAAAAAAGATAGACCCATTAGTTTGACTGTAGTCACTTCACTCTTGAGACATGCATCAAATGATCAAGTTCAGTGGTCATGGCCATATGACAGGGAAATGCTGAGAGAGACCTGAGTTTGAAGCATGCACCAAAAAACTCCTCTCCCAAGTGCTGCCATGTACAGCCTTAGAAACCCTGAGTTTGTCCACCAGGGTGTCCAGTTGGTCCCTCTACCTTGTGTCTGAGCATTGCTGGCATGAATATGAGCCCCTGGGTTGGGTTGGCTGAGTATAAGCAGGAGGGAGCCCAGAACACCTGAATGCACTCTATGCCACCAACACACACAGACCAAAATAACAAAGGAAATGAAATACTTTCTGTGTTAAAGTGTTATATATCAATTAAACCTCAATATCAATTATGTCTACAGTACCATGGGGAAAATATTGAGCAAACAACATAAAACGGGAATGCAACTTGATACAGTTAATCATATACCGTATGTTGCTTTTTCTGTATGTCAAGTTTTCTGCTGACTCTAGTACTCTAGATGGAAGAATGAACATAACATGGAGCTAGGCTGTATTCAAGAAAGAAGTTTGCAGGCATCTCTTCCCTGTGCTCAGACTCTTCTGATTATGCCTTATAGGGCCTTTTTAAGGACTAGACTGTACACTTTATTGGAACCATATTTTTCAGAGGCATTTCACATCTATAACAATAAAGAAAATAAAGAAAACCAGAAGAGTATATTCCTTATTGCTCTAGCTACAGTTATGGTTTTGATGTTTTTGTCAAAATTAATTTTTGTTGCAGGGAGTTAGGGGTGATTTTTTTTGAAAATACACTAGTAACTCCTGGAAATAGTACTATTTGTGATTATCAAAACATTTTTTTTGCAGGGAAGGTTTGAATTTTTAAAAGAAATACACCAATAACTCCAAGAAATGATCCTGTAACTAGTACACTAGTAACTCCTAAAAATTATCCTTAGCCTGCTGTGGCTTATTCATATTTTCTTGTCTGTTTTTATTGAGAAAATTATCTCCTATTAAAGAGAGACAGTCCTATCTATCTTCTTTGATATCACAAAAGAGGAAACATCTTTAATTTTTTGTCCCCCCATTCACAATACAAACCAGGCAAAGGGCCTGGTTTGAGGTATATATGGGGAGCATTTACTGTACTCCTCTTTCTATACAGTCAGTGTAAAGAACACAGCCTGTGGTAAGCTTGGGAGGCCTTATCTTTTCTTATTTTGATTTATACACACACACACACATACACACACACACACACACACACACACACACATATATGTCACCAGTGCAACATTCTCATCACTAATATCCCAAGTGTTCTTCCTCCCCACCCCACACTGGCCTGTACTCTAGACAGGCTTTCTACATCTTTCAAAGAAAGATCTTTCAAAGAAAATTAGTTACTATAGGCTTATTTAAAAAAGCATTCATTGGGCCGGAGAGATAGCATAGCAGTAGGGCATTTGCCCTGCATGCAGTCGATCCAGAACAGATGCTGGTTTGAATCCAGGCATCCCATATGGTCTCCCATGCCTGCCAAGAGCAATTTTTGAGCTCAGAGCCAGGAGTAACCCCTGAGCACTACCGGAATGTGACCCAAAAAGAAAACCGAAAAAAAAAAAAAAGCATTCATCATCCCTTGTTATTGGAGAAATACATAAAAATCAGAGTGACAATGAGATACCAAGGCACATCAGAGAGAAAAGCATATATCAAAAAGACTGAAAACAATTAGTGTTGGCAGGGAGATAGTGAAAAAGGGACCTTTATTCACTGTTGGTGGAAATGTTGTCTAGTTTAACCTCAGTAAAATTCAATATAGAGATTCCTTAATTAAATAAGACTAGAACTTCTATATGCAACAGTACCTAAGCTTTTGGGCATCTCCACCCCAAACACAAAATCATTAACTCATTCAGAAAGGTATATGCATACTTATGTTCAATAAAGTTTTTAGGCAAGAGATGGAAATAACCCAAATATAGATGGTAGATGAATTGATAAAGATCTTAGTTTATAGGTATAGATACATATGTCATTACAGGATAAGATGAAATTATGTTGCAATTGGAAGGTAAGTAATGTTAGTCAGAAGAGGAAGATCAAATATTAGTTATTTTTATAATATAATATATCAAAAATATACATAGAATTATATGATGTATACAATGTATAATCTGATATATTATAATCTGATAATATTTGGTAATTAGAGAGAACAAAGATAAGAGTAGCAGATTTGAAATGATGACAAACACTTGGCCCAAACTAAAGACCCAGAAATGTAAAGTAAGGAGGGAGACAGATTGTGAGATGTGGAATGTTGATTTGGACTGAAAATAATAAAAAGTCATGGGTGGTAAAGCTACAATTTTTTTTAACATTTATAAGAGCCTTGGAAGAGGAAAGCTGACATTGGTGGTGGGTGTGAAGTTGAAGTACCATTTATTTGAAAGTTTGGGGTCAGAGATTTAGTGTAGCTGGTAGGGCTTTTGCCTTAAACATGATCAACATGGGTTTCATCTTTATACCCAATTTGGTTGGCCCAGTTCCTGCCAGGAATAATCTCTTAGTATGTAGAACGAGGAGTCAGGCCTGAGCATTACCAGGTATTACCCTAAAAAGATAGTAGCAAATTAAATTATGGTGACTAAATAAAAAATATTTTATTAAAAAATACCGTTTTAAGACCAGAGAGATGGGATATGTTATTAAACATGGTCTCCACTCCACATACTCCTAAAAATTAGACTCAGTTTCCAATTCTATACCATGATTCCATTCATGATTAATGAATTTATATTTAAAATATTAAAAATTGAACATACATATAAACATAAAAAGTTCTACACATTATAAATATTATTTTAATTTTGGTGTTTTTTTTTTTTGGGGGGGTCACACCCAGCTGTGCTCAGAAGTTCCTCCTGGCTCTGCTCAGAAATCACTCCTGGCAGGCTCGGGGGAACCATATGGGATGCCGGGATTCAAACCACCGTCCTTATGCATGCGAGGCAAATAGCCTACCACTGTGATAGCTCTCCGGTCCCACATTATAAATATTTTTAACAAGCCAAGAACTTAAGCATATTCTAATTCATCCAAACATTTCAAGTGATATTCTATTTTATAAGAAATATACCAAGAATTTAAATCTTCATGTTCCTCTGATTTCTCTCTCTATATATTTTCTACTAAGCACTGTAAAATGCATGATAAAATTCTCAAATAACTGATGTATCAAGTTCCTTTTATTTGGCATTTGTTCCTTAATCAAGCATAATAAAATCATTTCTTTTGCTAGCAAAACTAGGCTAATCAAGGGCAGTCTTACATTGTCAGGTTTCTTTCTATATATAGCAATCCCTAGTAAGACCTTTCTACTTTGATAAGTCAATCTAGACATAACAACTGTTTTTATTTTTAATCCATGTATTCCTATCAGAAGCATCAAGAGGACAAATTATGTATCCACTACATAGCCTTCTACTGCTTAAACATTTGGAAAATGTTTAAGAGTTTCTCCATCTAAAGGAGCAAAGGAAAACTGAGTTAGTTACACATCACAATCAGAGTCCATTAATCTCTTTGCCAGCAGCAGAATGCAAAGGGGCCTTTGAAAACAAATGCCTTTAAGAATGGAGTCATGGTTTAAAGAGCACCTTGCTTTTACAAGCCAGCACCTGCAGCTCACCAAGTTGCTGTTTCAGGGAGCAGACTGGGCAATGATACTGATGACATTTATGGCCCAACAAATCAAGAATTAATTTACAATGGCAATGGTTCTCTGAGCACTGAATATATCATTGCAGCAAAACATTGACCTCTATTTTTTCAGCTCTAAACAATGTATTCCGTTGAATTTCTTTAGAATATAAACTTTACAGATATTACCTATACTTATTTGGATTTCATAATCAGTGGAAATTGACCCATATACAGTGGGGCTCAGGGATACTTCTGTGCTCAGGAGTCACTCCCAGTAGTGCTGGGGAGGGCATCTGGTCCCTGATATTGAATATTTCCTCCTTCATGCAAATGGAAGAATGTGGGAAACATGAAGTAAAATCACCAACATAGTAAAATCTAGAATAAAGAAAAAATATTTGAGAAATTGAAAGAGAGAAACAATGGAGGAATATGTCCTAGATGACTCTGGGCCTCTTTATCTGCTCATGTTTTATATGGAAAATTTGCTTTGTTTTATTTTTTATTTTAGTCACCATGATTTATAATACTACTGATAGGGTTTCATCCATATAACATTCATTTTGAAAGTAAAATTTTAAATGAAATTGCTATGAGATACAGTGACAAACTTGTTCACAATTGAGTTTCAGTCATATAATGTACAACACTCATCCCTTCACCAATGCACATTTCCCACCACCAAAGTTCCCAGTTTCAGTCTGTCCTCACCCATCCCCACCTGCCTCTCTCTCTCTCTCTCTGTGTCTATATGTCTGTCTTTTCTTTCAGACACTGTGGTTTGCAATAACGTTACTTAAGGGGTATCAGGCTTATCACTTTATCTCCTTTCAGCACCTAATTCTTGCCCACTGTGATCATTCTCAATTGTCATTGTCATAGTGGTTCCTCTCTGCCCTAATTGCACTTTTCAGCTATTTGTGGCTAACTTCCTATCATGAACCAGTCCTCCCGGCCTCGTCTCTATTTTCTTTGGGTATTATTACCATACTATCTTTTCCTTTATTATCCAACCAATGAATGCAATCCCTATATCTTATACCACAGTTCTTGTTTCATGTCACCATTGTCTCCTCACTCTGGTAAGCTCAGTTTCTTTTATATTAGGCCATTTGTTATTCTCTTACTATGCTACTTTGTATCCTACATATAAAAGATCATTCTGCATCTCTTCTTCTGGCTGACTTCATTCAATAAAATATATCTCAGTTCCATCTATGTAGCAGGACAGTGCATAATTTAAACTTTTCTTATAACCTTGTGGTGTTTGATTATGCATAACAATATACAATTGGATTGTTTCCAGATTTTAGTCATCATGAATAGTGTTGTAGTAAACAGGAATACAAATATTTTCTGAACAGAATTCTGGGCCCTTGGGGGAGATACCAGAATTAGAATTCTTGGGTCATATGTAAGCTCAGTTACTAATTTTTGAGAAGTTGTTCATATTATTTTTTTAAGATACTGAACCAATCAACATTCTCACCATCAGTAGAAAAGGTTATTTTTCCTCACATCTATACCAAAACTGGATGTTTTTGTTCTTTCTAATGTGTTCCAGTCTCACTAGTATTATTGTTTTGACTTGCATTTCCCTGATGATAAGTGATGTAGAACATATTTTCATAAACTTATAGACCATCTGTATTTCTTCTCTGAGGAAAGTTGTGTTCTCCTCTTCTCCCCACTTTTAATGAAACTGATTATTTTCTTATTCTTAAGTTTACAATTGCTTTATATATCTTGCATACTAACCACTAAAAATTTATTATTTCTTGCTCCAGAATATTTTCTTATTCGTATTCCACAGTAAATCCACTGCTTTAATTAGACAAATTTCAGAAAATAAAGAAATTAACATGAAGAATACATCTTTGTCATTTTACCGATTTCAGTAATACTTCAAAAGTCATTGTATAGACCCAAGTATTAATACTAGAACATCAGAGAAGATTAATCATTTACTAGTAATGAAATATTCCAAATGACTCTTGTATCTTTTATCAGGGAAATGACTGTCTACTCTACTAGATCAAATAGAAGGGATTTGGGACTGAATCTATAGCACACTAGGAGCTGGATTTATTCTTTATTTTTTTTAAACTTTACTGATTGATTGATTGAATGGTTTTGGGGCCACACCCAGCAGTGCTCAGGGGTTAATCCGGATCTGCACTCAGAAATCGCCCCGTGGAAGATAGAGAACCATAAAGGATGTGAAATCAAACAAACCCTCCCGGGTCAGCCACATGCAAGTCAAAAGCCCTACCACTGTGCTATCTCTCCAGCTCCTGGATTTAGTCCTGAGTCTCACAAGGATTGATTCCTGAGTGCAAATTTAGGACTAAATCCTGAACTTCACTGAACGTGGCTCTTCAAGAAGAAAGAAAGCAAGAAAGGAAGGAAGGAAGAGAAGAGAGGGAAAAAGGAAGAAAAAAATACAAAAATATCACAACAGACAAACAAGAAAACAAAAACAACAGAAAAAAAGGGGCCAGAGAGATAGCATGGCGGTAAGCATTTGTCTTGCATGCAGAAGGATGGTGGTTCAAATCCCAGCATCCCATATGGTCCCCCGTGCCTGCCAGGGGTGATTTTTGAGCTTAGAGCCAGGAGTAACCCCTCAGTGCTTCTGTTTGTGATTCCCCTCCCTCCAAAAAAAAAAAAAAAAAAACCAGAAAAAAATCAAACAAACAAACAAACAAACAAAAAACCCGAAAAGCACCAAAGCAATAAAGACAACCAAACAATAACCACAATCCTGAAATAAAAACTAAACTTAAAAAAAAAATTGTGCTTTGTGCAAAAGTCCAATCTAAAAAATAATGGATTGGATAATGTTGTTAGTAAAAGAGTGTATAGGACAGGAGTGATAGCACAGTGGGTAGGACATTTGCCTTGTACATGACTGACCTGAGTTTGTTCCCCAGCTTCCTATATGGTTCTCTGAGCACCACCAGAAATGACACCTGAGCGCATAGCCAAGAAAAGCCCCTGAGTACTGCCAGATATGACCCAAAAACAAACAAACCAAAGAAAAGAGTTTATATGTGTTTTATGGGATGCTTTATTTATTAAAGCATCCACTTAGAAAAAAAGAAAATAATTTTCTAAAAAGAAAATTAATTTTTGGCAATTATGTCCACAATTGCCTCATTGAAATTCATGGCCATGTTTCCTAATTTCTAGGAATAGCTACTAACGTATTTCATGAAAGTTTGATCTCAATATTTTATATGGTATAAGAATTTGACTTAACATTAACTTTACACTAATATAAATACTATAAAAGTCATTGGAAAAAATAAGTACTACATACACATAATAGTAAAACATTTTTAGTAACTTACCAGCTAATGATAAAGCTCAAGGAATAAGGCTAGAATGAACAAGCCAGAGTAGTAGTAGCCCAGGGGGTTAAGGGTGGAGGTATGGGATGCAAACTGGGAACAATGGTGGAGGGAGGTCAACACTTGAGGTGGAAATGGCTCTAATTCACTGTCACTATATCCCTGAAATACAACTATGAAAGACTAGTAATTCACAATGGTCTCAATAAAAACAAATTAGCCTCAAGAGAAAATTAGAGTAACAATTTGAAATCTGTGTTTTAGTTTAGTATTTTTTTTTTTTTTTGCTTTTTTGTCCCCACCCATTGACTCTCAGGGGTTACTCCTGGATATGTGCTCAGAAATCACTCCTGGCTTGGGGGACCATATGGGACACAGGGAATCAAACCACTTCTGTCCTAGGTCAGTGCAAACAAGGCAAACGTTCTATCACTTGTGCCACCTCTCCCCTATCTGTTTTAATTTTAAGGAGTCACAAGTCTTGACACTATCTTTATTATTGTTTTTAAGAGGATGATTTTTCCTACCATATTCAAATGAGAACTAAAAATGATCTAATATTGCCTTGCCATTTAAACCTAGATAGATTGAAGAGCAGATGATTAAAATATGATTACAGATTACTAACATTAATCAAATAGAAAATTAAAAAATTTAATTTAACTAATTAAATAATTTATTAATTATTAATTAATTTAACTAAAGTTTTTTCTAAAACCATTGGATAAAAACAAGTTTTGTCATATATTTATTAATATGTAAGAATTTTTGTTGTGTAAAATTATATCATCAATAATAGATAAAAATGAAGGTAAACTCAGAGGAAAATGTTATAAAGTTACTAATGTTGAAATTTATTATTGTAATATAAAATTTACATAAGTATATATATTTATAAATATATAAAATTCATAATGTATTAGAGCATCAACGTGATTAAAAATTCTAATCTGTCAAGCTAATTCTAATCTGTCAAGCTAAATAAAAAAAAACTCACTTGAGGTTCCAGAGTGATAATACAGAAGGTAGGGCCTTTACCTTACATAGGGTTGACCTGGGTTTGATCTGCAGCTCCCATATTGTTGCCTGAGTCAGCCAGGAGTAATTTCTGAGTGCAAAGCCAGGAGTAATCTCTGAGTGCTACTGGGTTTGGCTTGAAACAAAGAAATAAAAATTTCATTTGATTTGAGTTAAATATTTATTGCTAAACACAAACAAAAAAAGGTATGTTTGCACTTTGCTTGGAACTACATAATCTTAAATTAAGATTGTAAGTACTAATCTATCCATATTGATGAAATGTTCTTAAACCACGCTATCTATGTCTTCTTTAGCCAACAGTTTCTCAGATCACCTGATGAGTAATAATTAACATTTTGGGAAATACATCTCAGAATCCCATGTCCAGCATTTTATATGAATCCTGTGGACCATAATGGGTAAAAATAATTATTTCCAGATATGGTGTGCACTCTGTATTATGAATTGATTTGACTGCTTGATAACACACATTATACTTAACTAAGCCTTCATTTATAAAGTTTGATACTAAAAACTTTCTTAGGATTGGGGAAAATAAAGCTCAGAGTTGAAAATCACCTGTAACTTTTGTTTTTTTTTTTTTTTTTGGTTTTGGGGCCACACCTGACAGCACTCAGGGGTTTCTCCCAGCTCTGTGCTCAGAAATCACTCCTGGAAGGCTTTGAGGACCATATGGGATTTCGGAGATCGAACCCCGGTCCGTCCCAGGTCAGCCGTGTGCAAGGACTTACGGCTGTGCTATCACTCTGGCCACACCCCATAACTTCTGAGATGGGAACTGGGGACTTGGCCAAGGTCATTCACTTTTTCTTCCACTGAAACACATACTGTTTCTGACATTTTTCATACTAGATCAAAAAAAAAAAAAAAAAAGAAAATCCATAAAAGTCACTTTGTGAGATTGGCCTAGGGTGGGTCTTGAGCTCTGGTCCTTGGGGCCTGGGAGGGCTTTCCTCCCTTCCTGGGGCAGGATTTTCAGCCGGCATGGGCTGGCTCCTGGCAGACCTCCGTATGTGCCAGGGGCCACTTGGCCCGGCCTAGGGTAGGGGGGCCCGGACCTGGGTCACCCGACCCCCCTCTCCCCCTTTCCTCCGGATCTCCAGGTGGGTTCTGGGAGGACCTGATGGGGCACCCTGGGTTTTCCCCACTCCCAGGCCAGCTGCGGAGATTGGCCTAGGGTGGGTCTTGAGCTCTGGTCCTTGGGGCCTGGGAGGGCTTTCCTCCCTTCCTGGGGCAGGATTTTCAGCCGGCATGGGCTGGCTCCTGGCAGACCTCCGTATGTGCCAGGGGCCACTTGGCCCGGCCTAGGGTAGGGGGGCCCGGACCTGGGTCACCCGACCCCCCTCTCCCCCTTTCCTCCGGATCTCCAGGTGGGTTTCTGGGAGGACCTGATGGGGCACCCTGGGTTTTCCCCACTCTCAGGCCAGCTGCGGAGATTGGCCTAGGGTGGGTCTTGAGCTCTGGTCCTTGGGGCCTGGGAGGGCTTTCCTCCCTTCCTGGGGCAGGATTTTCAGCCGGCATGGGCTGGCTCCTGGCAGACCTCCGTATGTGCCAGGGGCCACTTGGCCCGGCCTAGGGTAGGGGGGCCCGGACCTGGGTCACCCGACCCCCCTCTCTCCCTTTCCTCCGGATCTCCAGGTGGGTTTCTGGGAGGACCTGATGGGGCACCCTGGGTTTTCCCCACTCTCAGGCCAGCTGCGGAGATTGGCCTTGGTTGGGGCTTGAGCTCCTGAGATTGGCTTGGGGGGTGGTGTTTGATCTGTTGGGTGGCAGATAGTTGTTCAGTTATACTCAGGCTATCACTGGCAATTTCATACTAGTCTACATGATGCAAACCGCGCGGGGGCTAGTATTCTAACGTATTCTCCTCCCAACCATCAGTACCCCCGATTTACCCTTCTTAACTTCAATAATACACAGTTCTAATCTCAGACCAAAGACATACAGTGGATCTAACAATCCCAGAACTATTTAGAATGACATAAATTGCACACATATATCTTTTGAATATTTTATGTATATTTTCTTTAACGGCTGTAACTCTCTCTATATTCTTCTACTATGGTGTTTCTATCCACTTTTCATCTTTTCTTTTCTTTGTAAGCTGTTCAATAAGGATTGTTGGTGGAACTGTCCCTCAGTTTAATGCCTATGATTGAACTATGTCATGGAAATTGCTGGTCTTGTTCCTATTGCCTCCAGATGCACCAGTAACGCTTCATGGCATTGATCCTTCTTTGCATAGACACATTAAAATAGGAAAACACTATACCTACAGATAAGTTCTTATCTAATAAATCTCAGTACAATGTACCTTACACCCTGAACATTGATATAATGCCCTGGCACAGGCCTCAGAAGAATGGGCATCCTCCATTCCCGCCAGAACCAGGCAAGCTATCTACGAAACATCCAAGGTCTTTTATAGCAACAGCTGGAAGCAGTCCTCTACCAGGAAAGACACTACCAAGGGTCTGACATAGACCTCCTAAAAAGAGACTTCCGTTTACACTGAGAAGAAGAGGAAGCAGTCCTCTACCAGGAAAGACACTACCAAGGGTCTGCCATCGACCTCCTAAAAAGAGACTTCCGTTTACACTGAGAAGAAGAGGAAGCAGTCCTCTACCAGGAAAGACACTACCAAGGATCTGACATCGACCTCCTAAAAAGAGACTTCCGTTTACACTGAGAAGACTTGACAACAACAATGACCTGCTCCTCAGGACATGGTTCTCTCTAGTGCCCCTTAAGTGTGAGGTGAAACGAGAGGATGCTCTGCACCATCCTGACTGCAATATGGGATATGCAGACTCCAGGACCTTTAATACAGAAACATGATACCAACAACAGAGACTATGTGAGGAATGAAGGTGTATTGCCACTACAGACGATGACTTGAATTGGACAAACTAGTTTGCCTGGAGCCTAGAGTCAGTCCTGTGCCGGGAAACGTCAGGGGTAGGGTCTCCTTGTATTTAGACCATGATTTTTCTTTCCATGTCCCTTATATTTTGGTGGGCCTATGCAAACAAATGCCACTCTAACACCATTTTTTACTATTTTCCCTTGACTCCAATCCTTAAGAAAAACAACCCACTAAAACTTTTGAGGTTAACTTAAACTAGTAAGCATGTGCATGGAACTAGATAAATGTACTTTGCCCTCAATGTTTAAGGAGTTACATAAGTCTAATCTCTTTGGATTATATTGTGTGCTGCTAAGAAATAGTATGTAATACAACTGGGAATTTGAGGGACAAATTAATTGTATTGTACATGGGTTCAGTTTTGTTTTTCTTAATTTTCTTTGGTTGAAAGATCAAGGCTGGGATATCATCGTTGGGACTACCGAGAATTCTGCTTATGGGTGATTGGGCTTCCACTGTAACTTTACCATGTCCTCTTTCTTTGCATCTTTGTTGTCATAATTAAAATTAATAAAGAGAAAAAAAAAAGAAAAACAAAGTCACTTTGTGATTAAACAGTTTTTGGACTGTCAGATCACATGTTGAATTCAGTTGACAGAGCTACTTTACTTTGATTTTTGTCAACTTAATATTATTATTGTGTCTGATATAGTATATATAGCATATATACCATACTATAACATAGCATGATATAATATAATATAAATATATTAATAAATACAACACAACATATATCACATAGTTTCCATAAATTGAACATTTTTGTCTTGTTTTAATTGTTCCTCTACTTCTTATACTAGAACAGCATATTTACCCTTTCTGTCCTGGCCAAAAATCTAATTGGAACTATTTTACTTCGTGGCTCTATTTTTGATTGTTGAAACTATTCATCCTGTTTGACATTGTTGTGTGATGTTGCTATGCTTATTTTAACCAGCTGGCACATTCCAGCTCAGGGGTGGGTGAAATGATTTTTGTTACCATATAATTCTCAAGTGGGATTTTAGACGCTTTGAGTTGGCAAAATGTTGGTGTAAAGACCAGCATAGCTTGTCTGAAAGACTTTCATTTTTCTTTGTGAGACTTTATCAACTTTCTTTCTGCCTTTCAAATGTTGGCAGAATGTTGTGCAGTTGTTCTTTGCTCTATTGTTAGTCTGTGATTGTAAAGTGATGTCTTGGAGGGATAGAATCATGTCTTCATTTTGAATTGATTCTAAATTTGGATGAGCTATTCATACTGTACATCCTGTCTTTCTGAGAGAGATTATAACTTTTACAACAGGATGGATCCTCCGAACTACATTTAGACATAGAATTTGAGCCCCTCCAATAGAGGTATTATACATCATTATTACATATTCTATCTATGTTGTATTTTTGTATGCAGATTATGTGAAAATTTAAAATGTATTAATTGATTATTTATTATAAAATATTTATATAATGGAATTAAGAGTGAGAGCTAAGAATATAGAGAATATATATATTTAGGATATAAGAAATCAGTAGGGAAAAACCTATATTTAAAATTACTTAGTTTAAAATTTATATTTTTTCCAAAAATACATTAATAGCTAAGTCTGGAATTTTTAAGTTTAGTTATTTAGTAGTTCATGCCAGTTCCCCTGTCACTTTCTTTTGTAGATAATGCTTTTTGCCATTTTTTAGCCTGACTTTTAAAATGCAAGGCCAACTGGGTGATTTAAAGTACAACTTTAAAATCCAGTAATTCTTTTCAAGGAAAATAATAGGAAACTAGAAAACACTAAACTTATAACAGGATCATCATTTTGCATATCACCCCCCAAAAATAATCTCCACATAATCAAAAAGTTGTACATACAGTTGTAACATATAGTTGTAACATATAGTTCACTTCTCACTGAATCAGCTTGCATTTGAATATAAGATAGATTTAATTAAGAAAGGATAGTTTTCATTGATAAGCTAATATTACTTTTAAGTTAAATTTCCCTTAGAGATAATTTTAGAAGAAAAAGTTTGTAATTGTTTTTATCTACTACCTAATTGTCATGATTTTATTTAAAAAAATTGGGATCTCAAAATACAATTTTAATTAAAATTAGCTGTTTGGGAAGCTAAAATTTTCTTTGTGTGAACTGAGTATGGTATTATAGTGTTTCACTTTTATATCGAATTTTAACTGCCCAGAAGGAAGGTATTAACATTTAATTGTCTGTGAAACATTTTCAAGAAAAATGTTTGATGTGAAAAAATAATAGTTACTCAGAGAATAGTAATGCTGTAAACTTGAGATACCCAAACCAATAAAAATTCTTCAAATAAAGAGGAAAATTTTAACTTGCATCTCTAACCATATGAAGTTTTTATTTTCTTCAGTTTGTATTAGTTCTCACATACCTATTTTCATTTAGCTTCTCTACAGCATTTACATTTTAGTGAATCATCAGCATTGGTAACATAATTACCATCCCCTCATTAAAAAGCAAGGAGTACTCATTTATGGGATATTAAAAAAAAGATAGTATGGTAATACTATCAAAAGACAATAGAGATGAGGGCCAGGAGGACCAGTTTATGGTAGGAATCTTGCCACAAAGAGCAGGGGAGTGTAGTTAGGGCAAAGAAGGGACCACTGTGTAGTTGAAAATGATCACTCTGGACAAGAACTGGCTGCTGAAAGCCAATAAAGTGATATACATGATACCCCTTAAGTAACAATACCACAAACCAGTGTCTAATAGGTGAGAGAGAGAAAGAGAGAGGAAGAAAGAGAGAAAAAAGAGAGAAGAAAAATTATTTAAAGGCAGGTTGGGAGGGTGAGGACTAAGGATGGGAGGGAAATTGGGGACCTTGGTAGCAGAAACTGAACTGGTAAGGGATGAATGTTGGATATTATGTGACAAAAACTCAACCCCCCAATTTTTTGTAACTGTATATCTTATGGTGATTCAATTAAAAAAATTTCAGGGGCCAGGAACTGTGGCGCAAGTTATAAGGCATCAGAATTGTCCACGTTAGCCTAGGACAGACTAGTTCGATCCCCGGCGTCCCATATGGTCCCCTAAGCCAGGAGCGATTTCTAAGTGCATAGCCAGGAGTAACCCCTGAGCATAACCGGGTGTGGCCCAAAAACAAACAAAAATTTTTTAAAGGCAAGTAATAGACACTGGCATATGTTCAAGTTGGATTAATTAATTAATTCATCTGAATGAAAAGTGAAAAACTTGACTACTAATCCACTGAAAGTTTTATGTTTTATGTGATGAACTATCTAACCCTAACATCTGGATGACTAGATTGTACTCTTGTACCAAGATATCTGGCACCATGCAGACACAATTCTAGTGATTCAGGTTTAGCGGTAGAAGGAAAAAGAACCTTATAATGTTCATTGGAATATAACTATTTTTTTGAATATGTGTATGTGTTGACTAATTTCAATAGGGTTTTGTTTGAATTTTCTTAATTGCTAATAAATGCTCTTCTTTAAATAGAATCATCAGGAATTACAAAGTTGTCATGTTATTCATGATTGAGTTTCAAGCATACAATGTTTCAACACTGATCCCTTCACCATTGTCCACTTGGTTCTACCAATGTCCCCAGTTCCCCTCCCACCTTTCAGCCTGCCTCTGTGGTAGGCACTATATTTCTCCTTACTTACTAATATTTCTCATTCTTCTTCAGAGTGACCACTACTGCCCACTAATGTCATATATTCCTCTTCCCTGACTGCACAATTGTTACTCTTCTAATATGTCTCATTATATCCAACAAATATGAGAGATTATTCTATATCCATCCCTCTCTTTCTGACTAATTTCACTCAACATGATATGTTGGTCCAGATCCATCTATGTAGTATAGCAAATTGTATGATTTCCTCTTTTTCTAAACAATTGATTTGTATTAGTTTCTCTATCTAATCATCTGTTCTTTGATACATGGATTATTTCCAGATTTTGGCTATTGTGAATAGTTCTGCAATAGATATAGGAATTCAGGGAGATTTTTCTGCACTGTATTTTGGGCCCTTAGGGTATATTTCAAGGAGTGAAATTGCTGAAACATTCTTAGTCAAAGGTGGCATTGAGTCTTCCAGGAAATGTTAAGAGGATAGCTTAATGTAAACATCTAAAAATCTGAATGACAATACTGGAATATCAACTTTTCTGAGGGAAAAGAATAATAATGAAAATGCAGCAATGTTTACTCTACCACAATATATCCTAATTTTCCCTTATTCTTAGTGTTAAATTACACTTTATTTTACGTAAAACAAAGATCATCCCTGGTTCCTTTGTATGTTTGTTTACAACTTGAATTTACCCCAAAACAGAGATTATTATACCTGGTGGGACTGGCTCAGGATAGCCTGAGCTATCTGTCTTTATGGCTCCATCCAGGGGTGGTCTCTGGTGGAGAGCCGAGGTAGAAGACTGCCAAACTACATATGTTTCATCTTCAGCCTGGTCTGGATTATTTCTTGCACAACTCTGATCAGACTCATTCACCTGGAGTTGGAGATAGGAGTGTGGGGTTATATTACACTCAGTGATATGGGGCTGGTTTAGTAATGTGATTGTTTAGGAAAATGTAGAAGGAGTGTTTGGGTACATTCATGATAGATCAAAGAAACCCTGTAACTTCTTTCTATGCTGTGCAAGTCAAGGACCCTTTCTTATCTCTCTGAGTCTCATATATAGGCTATGAAGAAATCATAGTGTCTTTGGGAAATTAGCAAATATTTAAGCCTCAAACTATTTATCCATATAAGCTTCAATAATTGCTAATTTTTGTATATTGTTACCCACTTAATATGTAGTGAATTAAATGTACATGAATATAAATGTATATAATATCTGACTAATTTTTCTCTTTAAAATTATTTAATAGGGGCCGGTGAGGTGGCGCTAGAGGTAAGGTGTCTGCCTTGCAAGCACTAGCCAAGAAAGGACTGCGGTTCGAACCCCCGGCATCCCATATGGTACCCCCAAGCCAAGGGCAATTTCTGAGCGCTTAGCCAGGAACAACCCCTGAGCATCAAACAGGCGTAGCCCCCCAAAAATTTAAAAAATTATTTAATAACCTTAAAAATATAATAATCTTAGTGATAATGATCATATATTATCATCAGTTTTAATTTCCATTCATATATAGAGCAAATATAATTAAAAAGAAAGAAGTACATTGTTTTATATTCCATTGAGGCTTTAAATTGAATTCTGAATCTTTTGTTTAGTAGATGTTCCATGTTAAACATTTCAAACCCAGTCACCTTAAATCTCTATAATCACAATTACAAAGGAAATATTTTTGATTTTCTGTGATTTTTGTGATGATGTGGAAATCAATCCTGGCAGGCTTGGGGGACCATATGGAATTCCGGGATTCGAACCACTGACCTTCTCCACGCAAGGCAAACACTTTACCTCCACGCTATCTCTCCAGCCCCTGACCTAGGTTTGATACCTAGTATCCGATATGATCATCCCAACTTGTCCAGGAGTCATGCTTGAGTGTTGAGCCAGAAATAAGCCTTTAGCACTGCTGGGAGTGATTCTAACAAACAACAAAAACAAAACAAAACAAAACAAAACAAAGACCTCTTTGTTTATATTGCAATTTGCTTTTGAAGAGTATTTTCCAGTTTCCACACCATCTCCTGACAAACTTTTTTAAAATAAAATCTTCCAGTTTAAATATCCCAGACTTGAGGATAAAGAAAACTCTTTCAGATTCTTATTTTCTGAGAATCTACTCTTCATCTAGAAGAGTTCTCATAATGACTCCTAGAACTGTGTTGTAGGTTGCTACCTGCAAGGGTAGTTAGCCAGCTGGACACAACAGGGGAGCAAAAAAAGGCAAAATCATGTCCTCACTTGAATATGTTGGAAATCTACTTATTTTATTCTTTACTCTCCCTGAATTCTTGGATAAGGAAAACTTTTAGTGTTTGGACTACTAGGATTCAATTCCTTAAAAACTTCAGGTATAATATGTATATATATATATATATATATATATATATATATGTATTTATGTAAATACATATATAATATGAGATTGTTGAGTTGAGATTTTATAGAATATACAGACAACCTTCAGTGTTCATCCATGAACTTAGTAGGGGTTGTGTATTAGTTGACACATAAATTGAGTAAATTACATTTATTGAGAAATCTGTTATGGAAAGTAATGCCTTTAATTGACATACAAATTATATTAAATGTAGATGACTGAAAGGTCTAAATACTTTGGGAATTATAAAATAGTTAATACTGAATACATTGTAATTATTGAGGTAACTTTTGTTTTGTTTTGTTTCGTTTTGGGGTCACACCCAGCAGTGCTCAGGGATTACTCCTGGCTCTGTGCTCAGAAGTCACTCCCGACTTCTGAGACTATATGGGATGCTGGAATTTGAACCACTGTTTATCCTGGATCAGCTGTGTGAAAGGCAAATGCCCTACTACTATGTTATCTCTCTGGTCCCTAGAGGTAACATTTTAATGTAAAAGTTAATGCTTACTTACTTGAATTAAAAATTATCTACATACATCATCTAATTTTAATCACCTCTTGTTGCTGTTGCTGTCAGTTTTATTTGTTTGGTTTTATTTTTGGTTTATTAGCTTGTTTGGGATTTTTTTTTTCTTTTTAGACTCTTTTTGGAGGATACTTCTGGTTCTGTGCTCCAGGAGTCATTACAGAAAGTACTGAAGGTTATGATGACCAGGGATCAAACAGATGCATTTTCAGGGGCAGTTTTAAGATTCTTATTATCCAACCTCTTTGAACAATAAAGATAGAGAAAATCTACCTAGTTCAAAACGTAACCAAACATGTACCAAAGCTACGCAAGAATTTAAATCATGCCCAATAAATTTTTATTCTGGAAAATTACAAATAAAGACTTACTGATGTGCTAAAAATAATAATTTAGGAGTCTAAAAGATGGGGCAGGGGTAAGAGTTTGGCTACAGACAACCCTGACACCACATTTAATGCCCTGACTCCAGATCCCAGAATAAGCTTGAACACAGCATGGTGCAACCCAAACCCTCTATACACAAAAGAGAAAGAAAACCATACAATTTAAAACTATTCTACAGTTAATGGATATGACCATCTTCTTTATTGTTCTCTTTGAGGCTTCAAGAAATGAGTGTTTATATGTAGCATCTTTAAGGACCCAGGGGAAAAACATTAGAAAAATTCACAAACAGAAAATTAGGGCTGTGTATCAGTCACACACATGCACAGCCAATGTGACCAATAAATGGCAAGACAGAAGAAGTTTGCTTCATTTTAATGCCATTTGTGCACTTTCTTATTTTTAAAACTCACGGCACATTTATTTGGAAGTCTGTGCTTTCCTTAGGAATTTGTTCTTCAGCACTTTAATAATAAAAAATAAGTCAACAACTTGACATATTTTATTGGCAATACAATAATGGTACAGATATTCTCAGGCAAGTAGATAAAGCATAATTTAACCCATATTTTTAATGTAGTCATTAAAAGATCATAATCTTAAAATTATTTTTCAAGCATATTAACCTGAACAATTTCTAGACCCCTTCATACAAATGCAACTTAACATGATATATACCCACTATAGAAAAGAAACATTTTGGCAGGCTCCCTTGAAGTTTGTTTCCAAAAAAACAATCTGCTTTTATCATGTGACATCCACATAATCAAATATGAGTCCATAAGGTACAAATATTCATACTTCTTCAAAGTCAATATTTTATAATAGTTTTAGTTTCTTAATGATATATCAATGACATCTAATAAAATTAGAAGTTTTTTTTTTTTTCAAAAAAAACTTAACTAAACTCTTTTTCATTTTAGCAATTTTATTTATGGTGGAATTAACAAATTTTTTATATCTTAAAATTATCCACAAAGTACTAAAAGATACATTATCAGCAAATACCAAACATATAGCATTAGGCAGTATTGTTAGTTTTATTTAACACAATATGACCCAAAGGTAAAGGGAAAAGCCAAAATTAAATATATTTAAATTTCCCTGTAATTATGTTTTATGTATTCTAATATTTTAAAAGAGAAAAATAAAGATCTAAATACAAGAGATAATATTTGATAAGCAATAATTATAAAATATAAGTTAATATTGCAACCAGCTAATTTCCATGAATTGCCCCTCTCAGAAATATTGCTGAAACTAAGTTATCTAAAGAGAAAAGGGAGGAAGCAGAGGAGAAGGAAAAGAAGGAAAGATCTAAAGCCTTAATGGCCACAGTGATGTTTTCATTAAATACATTTCCTACTAAAGTGGCACAAGAATTATTTACACATGTGCAGCTAGAAATTGTGTATCTACAGTGTGTTTTGCCTTCGAACTTTGGGGTTCCTCTGCCTCCTGGCAGAAGAATGAAGGCTGCACTTTGCAATTCATAACACATGATAGATGAGCCTAGCACTGGCAGTGCCTGGAGTTGCAAGCTGTGAATCAGTGCTACCAACTGAGAAAGACACAGGCTCCTGGGGAGACAGTTCAGGCTGTTGGGAGGTTGTGATACGATCCACGATGCTGGACAAGCAATCCAAGCTGGATAAGGAGCTTTTATCTGTCACATATACTACAAACACAAACACAAGTGGGGGGGGGGAACGACACATTAGAAAAATCCACAAATTGACAAGCTTTTGTTAGTCTCCAAATTCCTTGGACATCCAGAAAGTAAGATGGAAGATCATCATAGCAAGTTCATTGCAGAAATTTTCAGTAAACACCTAATAATTTATGGGGAACATGCTGAAGACTGGCTAAGTCAATAGTTCATTAAAGATGCACATATCTGATATGTTATATATATATATATATATATATATATATATATATATATATATATATATATATATATATATATGCTAGAGGCTTATGAGAGGATGGTGTGACTTGATTTTGCATTGCCCAAACTTCCCCCTATGAGTTATACCTTCCAAACACTGCCTGCAAGTACCTTCCGTTTTTGTTAGCCTGAATTGTGAGGTTGAGTAGATTTTTAAACTTCTCTCAAGTTCTGGATTCTTACCATTTGGTAGATCAGAACAGTAGATGCTTTCAAAACTGCTACTTTTTCTGGACCACACAGGACTGTTACACTCGGGCTATAACAGAAGACACAACAGACATCTTCATTCAGGTCTCTGCAAATGATGCTAAGACATAGATAGGGGCAGACAGTTCTTGCCCTAAATTAGGTATTTTCCAATGCCTAATCTGTTGCCTGGAATTAGGAAGAGTTGATCTTACCAAATTGTAAGGGCCCTGATTGTATGCTCAGATAATAAATTCAACAGCAAAGGAAGAGGGGGGCAGAGAAAGAAGTATGGGGGTTGAAAGGGCAGAAAGGGTGGAATTCAGCAGCAATGTGCATTTTTAACCATGGAAAATGGATTTAAGTAGAAGGAAGCCACACTAATTCAGGGAGAGAATACTTTCCCAAGGGCGAGCACAAGTGCTCGCGCGCGCGCGCACACACACACACACACACACACACACACACACACACACACACACACACACACACACACACACCTGGCACTAAAACCTGGCAGTGTTAGCCCAAAGGCCTTCCTAACCTTTCAGAATCTCTAAAGATAACAGCTATGGGGGTAATTCTCTCTACTTCTTTATGTCAAGCTAGGGAGAAGAGCAAACTTCACATAGCTATTGTCTTTTGAGATTCTGAAAGGTGGGGTTCATTGGAGCAGAGGACTGGGGTGGGGTGGAGAGGACTCTTAGAAATGAAGGAAACGCTCAATGGATCAGTCACAACTACCTGTGTTGTTCTTGTGTCCTGGAACAACCCTCTCTTACTCCTCGAACCAAATCAACTCAACTCCCTCGTTGATCCTAGTTGTTTTGCCATCTAGAACCCCTCTTCTTCAGACTGCCTTCCCATTGCCATCCCTAACTCGTCATCCACATGACCTGGTTGGCTACCACACCTTGGAAAGACTTGGAAAAACCAATGGAGAGGCCCCATTCAGCACTTACCATGCCATCCGAGCAGTTGGAAGTGGGACTGGTAGGTACCGAACATCTCCGGCCTGGCAGGCTGTAGAAGTTTTCCACTTGCTCCCTCAGCAGGTCTTGTAGGCTCTCAATGTAGCGAATTGCATTTCTGAGGATTTCCACCTTGGGCAGCCTCTGGTTGGGATTGGTCGTGGTGCACCTCTTGAGTGTCTCGAATGCCTGGTTGACTTTCTTGAGGCGCCTCCGCTCGCGCATTGTGGCTGCCTTGCGGCGGTCCACAGTGCTGGCCTTCCTCTTGCAGGCTTTGCAGGCCCACAAGAGGCAGCGACCGGCCTGGTGGTGGCCTGTCGGGGCACGCACGTGTTCGTCTTCCTCAGAGCCTTGCAGCTCAGCTTGGTGCTCGCTGAGAAAGGCCGCCCCTGTAGACTCAAAATCCTCCCTGAAATCTCCATCCGGGGACGGGATGCTGGAGGAGCGGTCGTAGAAGTACTGGGAAGGGGAGAATGGGCAGCCGTCAATCAAGTCCATCCTCTGAAGAGCTGGGCTGTGCACCCACAAGACAGCCAGAAGTGTGTGTGTGTGTGTGTGTGTGTGTGTGTGTGTGTGTGTGTGTGTGTGTGTGTGTGTTTGGGGAGTGAGACAGACAGACAGCAGAGCCTGGAGCAGCACGCTGACCCCAGGCCCCAAACCCTAGGCCTGAGCTGGGTCTCTTTCTGCAAGGGCAGAGGCAGAGGCCTGGGTCTGAGCTAGGGCTAAGGCTCTTTATAGATTCTGGGGGAAGGGAGGCCGGCCCCAGAGGCCCACACTATTAGCATATCCCACTGCTACCCCCGCCAAGACTGTCTGGGCCAACCTCTCCCTGGCCTCTGGAGGCAACTTGCTGTTTACTTACTTAGAGTCCCAAGGGACTCTAATGGTTTTTACTAGATTTCTGCTGGGGCACCTGAGGGCCAAAGGAATTGACTCCTCTTTCTTCTTTGCACCCCAAAATCATCCAAAAGCCAGCCTCTGGGACCGCAGAATCAGAGAGGAAAAAACCCAGGAAACGAGATTTTATGAGAACTCAGTTCATGCATTACAGGGGATGCTCAACCCCACCAGCCCCCACCTAAGTGAGCTAGGGGTCTCCTTATTGGGAGGTATTTCTCTTTTTTCAGGAACTTGCATGGTCTTGAAAATGATTTTTCCCCAACTTTTCCACCCCACCTAGCAAGAGTTGCTGAAACCTTGAAGTGATTCTTTGCATGGCCAAGTATTTCTGTTCTGTGATCATTTTGGATATAATATGGGTTTTGACCAGAGAACTGTATTATCCACCCACCCACCCATACCCAAAGTGGACCCTTCCTCTGAGTTGTCTCTCTGCTCATCTTGAAGGTGGAAGACTCCAGAGAGTCAGGAATAGCCTCCCTAATAGTTCCTTCTCCCCTTTGACTGAGCATTGCTGCTTCCTTTGTATCAGACTTTTGCAAGACCCCAGGCTGCCAGAGAATCAAGCCAACTACATTGCTTAAGATTTGACTTTCAAGAAATTTTTACCCAACTTACTCCTGCCGTTTAAAAGATCTTCTCCTTTCTCTTGCTGCTCCGCCCAGGCATTGCTACAGACTAAACAGCCTTGCAGGGCTTTGGGATCGCTAATTTTCTGCTTTCAGGCAAACTAACACCGTTACAGATGCGTCCCAGCTGCTGGCTCTGCCAGCCTTCCAGGCCCGTGTAAAGTTTCCAACACCTCAAACTCCAGAAACTTCACACAGTTTCATGACAAAAGCTTACCCCCAAAGAGCACTCCAAACAGGATCTTTGAGACTACCTGGGGAAAAGGGAGAGTTGCGGTTTAAGAAAAAAATACATCTATTAGTCAATTTTTTTAAAAAAATTTAAGTGTTTACTAGCCTTAATGCATTTTCAAATCCTTGAGGAGGGGGTAAGGATGTGTTTTGGGGATAAAAGGAGGCTACTTTTTATGATTTAGGGATATCA
Organism: Suncus etruscus; assembly: GCF_024139225.1. Classification (NCBI taxonomy): domain Eukaryota; kingdom Metazoa; phylum Chordata; class Mammalia; order Eulipotyphla; family Soricidae; genus Suncus; species Suncus etruscus. The sequence goes on from NC_064858.1 coordinate 69,242,145, forward strand.
GCTGATGGTAAAGCCTGGGCTTCTCTCTCTAAGTGGGCTCGGCTTTCAAACCCAGACTTACAGTCCTGTGAGACCAGGAGGGAGCATGACCAGCTATGTCATCCATGTTGACTATGAGCACTAAAAATATTTTTATGGCATTTGGAACATATTTCTTTTCAAATACCTTTGAATATTTTTATTTTTTTAATGTCACCAGGGCTGACCCTACATCCATTTAGGAACTAAAGAAAAGCAAACTTTGACCATGGCCTATCTGCTCTTTAAAGAAAGTATCAGAAATTAAAGGCTGGTAAGCACCAGCCATGATAGTCAGCTACAAAAAATTTCTGGGTCTCCTGGGATTAACAGATAGATACACACACCTGAATGCTAGGCTCTTTCCCATCAGCAGCCCCCCCTTTTCTGGAAGCAGGAAAACCTTTTGAAGTGCATGTAGAACAATGAGCAGGTTGATGCTTTGGTTGTGGACACTGAAATCCATGACTACATTGGATAAAATTCAAGTTGCTAAAGAAGACACTGTTCAGAGGTGAGTATATTTTAATGCTGTGCATTATTGGTGCCACTGAATCACAGCACAGGACTTTTTTACTCAGAAACTAGAAGTCACACCCTTTGGAAAAACAATTCTTATTGTTCATTGATTCCAGAATTAGAAGCCTGGCTATAGCGCGCGCGCGCGCGCGCGTGTGTGTGTGTGTGTGTGTGTGTGTGTGTGTGTGTGTGTGTGTGTGTGTGTGTGTGTGTGTGTGTGTGTGTGTGTGTGCGCGCGCACACACAAATAGACGTGCCCCTGGAGGCTCTAAAAGAATAGAAATTATCCTTCTATTTGCCTTTCTGGTTTTTTCCCCCTCACCAAATGGGCTTTTTAGCCAGTTTCACTATGTAGAGATATATCTGCAGCCAATGATGGAGTGCTCTCAGTTCCAGGCACTGTTCCTTTTCCTTACCAGGTATGCTTTTAATACTCCTGGCGACTTTGCAAGAACTTTTAGAGTCATCTTAAAGATCCCCAGTACTCAGGGAGTTGGTGATTTGTCCCGGATCAGAAAAGCTGGGCCTGGAAGCCTGGGGCACACTCTGGTCTCTGGAGCACCCGTTCCTGAAGGTGATCTTCAGTCTTGTCTACATTCTTTAATGAGGGCTCACGCACTGCCGGGCACTCAGAAAGCAAACCCAGCTCACTCCAAGCCTGCAGTGCCGACCTCTGGGCTCTGGTGGTGGCCTAGACGAGGCCGTCACTCCAGGGCTCTGTCAGGAGGTCGTGCTCAGAGGTTAGGGCCAGTATCGGTAAGGTGATCCCCAACAAAGTGGTAGGCGCGCCGCGGCCCAAGCAACTAAAGAAGCAGAGAAAACATCGGCGCCCGCTGCTTAATAGGAACTGCTGGGGGTTGCAGGCCAGGGTCAGAGAGCCCAGGGGACTCAAGTGCTGAAAATTGGCTCTCAGAGACCCAAAGTAAAAAAGCAAGGGGGAGTGGGGGGAGAAAAAGAAGCAGAAGCAGAAGCATTTGTACTAGGGATGGGAGGAGAAAGCGATCCTCCGAAATGAAGAGTAAAGAAATTCAGATCTCCGAAATTCAGGTTTGGTTCTGATTCTTTGGGGGCTGAAATTATGTCGGAGATTAGGGAAATGCAGAAAATAGTTTATTTCGGGTGGAGGAACGGGGGAGAGCAGCGCCTTGGGACTATTGAATAGGGAAGCATGAAATAGTTTAAATCTGGTTAACATTAACTATACATATATCTATATATGTATATACATAAATATACATATATAGGAAAAATGGATGCAGCAACATGTCTACTCCTCCTCCAGAGAAGTAAATTCTTGCCTATATAGAAAAAATACAATTATTTAGAGTGTAAGCAATCTGCCTCTCAGTAGGCAGATAAGGAGGTGATATTTAGTCTACCCAGGTATGAGGAAGGCGATAATTAAAGTAGGTTTGTTATTTTGCATTCTGAAGAATAAATACATGCTTGATGTTCGGAGATTTGGACTTAGCAGCTCACTTAAATGGCAAAGACCTTTAAGCAATATTTTATTTTGTTTTATTTTGTTTTCCAAAGAAACTATTTTCATTCAAGCATTATGACAACACTATTAGGGTGGATGGTCAGAACACATAAATAAAATGAAATCCAGTTTCTCTTCCCACTAAATTTTGCCTAACCTGGGCATTTTGTCATAGTGAAAATTCTACATCCTTCGAATAGTGGAAGAAACTAGATTTCCACAGACAGTTCACTTTAATTCTCCTGTTTTCTACCTGAGAGACCTTTTCCCAGCTCTAGGATAAAGGCAGTTAGTTGTCCTGGACATTTTTTACTTATTATATATGACTTCACATTATGCTAAACAAGCTGAAATTGCTCTTCGCTCTGGGAACCAGCACACCTAAGTAAACACATTAATACCTACCAAAGCTGCTGGAAGAATTTGTGGAGAAGACAGCTGAGGAAGACATTGGTCTCTGCTTGAATTCCAAGGCTTCCAGGAGAGATCAAAGGCCTAAGTAAGGACAGCATCAAGAGTGGTTAAAGTAGCCAGTCCTTGTAGTTGTCATTATCCTTGGTCTAGCACATGGCATAGTTATTGCATATCAGTCTGACTATGAATAGGACTCATAAAAGCTGCCCTTGTCAGAATGAAACCAATGGTTGCCTTTTCTAAAAGTTATTTTTTATAGAAGAGGGGATGATTGAATGTCAAATGTGACTCACAATCTAATGTCTTAACTCTTTCTCAGAATATATTTAGTTGCTAACTGAATAATGCATTCATATAGGACACTAGAAATTCAATGCTAAAACTAAAATACTTTTGAAAGACATATTATGCTTTTCCAAATATGATGTTGTGGGCGGAGATTTTTGAGATGAAAATAACTTTTGCTAAGAATAACTCAAATAGGTAAATCCTAACTCTAAATGCTAGGGATAGATATCACTTTAGCAATATAAAGCTTCTTTTCCAAATGTTCAAAAACAATTCTAGGGTAGTTGGGCAAATTAAATTTTAGCCCCATATTCCCTCCCCCCAAACATATAATACTGTGTGTGTAGAGGGAGGCAATCATGTAACTAAATTTCTACTACATTGAGGCTTGGGTTTCAAGTCTCAATACTATTGTGAACTATTAAGATTATAATTATAATTATTGTGAACATTCAAATTAGTCTGAGAAAGCTAATAGTTGAGTTTTTCTCAAGTTACTTTTATGTTAATATATAAAAATAATTATTTTATACCTGGTAACTTTATGCTTATCTCTTGGTTCAGTGAAAATCCCAACGTGGTTTTTCTACCTAATTTGCTACACTTGATTGTTTTCATAGGCCTATTTATTTGGACTTCAGCCTTCAAGACTCTCATCATTAATATCTAATAAATATATTTAATTGCAAACACATCAAGAATTTTATGTTAGTGGCTTCATATATGTGTGTTCTTGTGTGTGTATGTGTGTGGTGTGTATGTGTGCAGGAGTTCACTTGAAGTCTTTGAGAAACACTTGATCTATTTAAGAAAGAGATTTCTATAGGCAAATGTAATTGCAAACAATTTCTCAAGTTATCCACCTAACAGAAATGGTTTTGTAAAGACTGAATAAATGTAAAGACTTTGTTAAGACTGAATAAAAATCTATCAAGTAAAGTCCATCCATTGGTAAACTCATTAAATTGATAAGGAGTTTATTATGGAAATCTTATTATAAAAATAAAAATGTATGTGATCCTATATTAAATGAGTTCAAAGGCTAATTATGGTATTTGATTGCAGGTAGACCATGAGTCTAAATTCATTTTAGTATAAACCTCTATTGTCTGAAGAAGAAAATCATAGATATCTAATAATCATAATTAGTGACTGCAGATACTTACCATTAAAATATTTCAGAGGTGTTTTAATTATTGTTTTAAATGTTTTAATTTGTGATTCATTAGCTCATTCTTCTTTTTTTTTTTTTTTTTTGGTTTTTTGTTTTTGAATTTTAGGTCACATTCGGCAGTGCTCAGGGGTTACTCCTGGCACTACACTCAGAAATTGCTCCTGGCAAGCTCGGGGGACCATGTGGGATGCCGAGATTTGAACCACCATTCTTTTGCATGCAAGTCAAACGCCTTACCTCCATGCTATCTCTCCAGCGCAGCTCATTATACTTAAGAGGATTTAGAAAATCATTTCCAAAGAACACCCAATACTTTTATAGAAAATAAATGCTCCTTTTTTAAATATCCAAGTCTCTCTTTCAGGATGCCTGGTGGCTGAGATAACAGTTTTGAATCCATTTAGAATCCCTGGCCCTGAGACTGAGCCCTCCACTAAGAAATAAATGCAAATACACCTCTGTTCCCAAGATTTTTCCTTCTCTAGAGAAGTACTAAGAGCATTTTTCCTAACTGGGATTCTAGAAATGAATATATAAAATAAGAAGAGTAGCTCTGTCATGTCCCTCTTGGCCTTTTTGTTATAAAGACTTTCCCCAGTCAGAGTTAGCAATGTCTGGAAAATGAAATCTGAAGGAACTGAAAACACTTTGAGTAGAAGAAAAAAAAAAAGGTCAATTTAGATTGACTAGAAAAAAAAATAAAGAGGACTGAGGAAAGTGTTTATTTGGTGTGAGATTGTGACTTAAGCACTCACACATGTAATCTCTCAGTGAATCTTCACAACCCCATGAGTTAAGCACTGTTATTGTTGTGTCATTCTATCTCATTCAATTCAAATGAATTGAAGCTGGGCTGAGCTGGTGGGGCCAAGATTGAGTCTAGATATTCGGAGCCCTAGGACTCAGCACTTTACCTCCACCAAAACTCCCCCTTGATTCTTTCAACCCTCAGATTGGAATTAAGTTGTTTTTGTCACTTTCATCAGGAAACATTTCTGTACAAAAAGGTTTTAGGGAAATGCACTTTTTTTCTGTATATAAAACAACAGAACTTATTACCCTGAGAAAACGGGGGTGAGGGGTAAAGCCAAATGGTCTCAGTTGCATAGATAAAGATTAAAATAAAGTGGGGGCAGAACTAAATATGCAACTCAAAGTCAACAACAATGGAATCAAGAGACCCAAATTCTAACAATCTAAACTAAATGGGCCTCTTATATAGGCAGGCTGGGAGGCAAAGGGTCGTGGTTGGGACACACTCTGGGGATTTGGTGGAAAGAGGTAGACACTGGTGATAAGACTAGCCTTGATTCATTGTATGTCAGAAACCCAATGATGAAGGACTCTGTAAATCACAATGGCTTCAATAAAATTAATATTTAGAAAATAGTTTTTTGAGATAAAAAAAGAAATAAAAGGCAAGGTACTGTTATGGGGCTGCAGGGAATTGTCTATCATGGACTCTGGAAGTTTTGGGTGCCTCAGCTCTTATTCAAAAGGAATTTGGGGACTAGGAACTGTTAAATTTATTCGATTTCCACATTGTTGGGGAATGAAGAATTATCAGTGTCCTGGAAAGAGGGGAGGAAGAAGTAGCTAAGTACAGAGGAAACAGTGGAGGTGGGGAGTGAAATTACCGGAATAGTGTCAGAGAGCAGCAGCAGGTCTAGAGAAGTACCTCTTTCCTCTCTGAGCCTCACTCCCCACTGTGCTTCTTGGTGGTCGAGTCTCCCTGGGGTCACTGGATAATCGACCTCCGCACACATTGTAAAATCCTGGGACCAGCGCTCCTGGGGTTTCGAACACCTCTGGGGCCTGGCCAGTGGGCAGAGCTAAAAGGTTTCAGGTGCAGAGCTGTTGTCTGAGCCTCTCCCCTTTTAGCCCTTTGCTCCTTGGAAGAAAGTTATCCTCCCAGCAGCCCTCAGAAAACAGTGTTGACAAAACAATCTCGAGCTACTGGATGCCTGGAGCATCCTGGAGCAACTAGTCTGATTCAATACCACTGGGTAGATATTATGGCCCTAAGTACCTCAGAGGATGGTTTTTCTGACAAGATAGGTCCTGATGAGTCAAAGAAGGAAAGGAATTTGGGCTAAATTAACTGCAGGTCTTTTAGGCAATGAAGCAAAATTTTGTGTGGCGATTCTTTGCAACAGTAAAGGTTTAGTGGGTGAAAATTTAGTTTAGATTTAGGAATTGGCTAAAACAATCTCTAGGAACAAACAGTACAGTTAAAAGAGAAAGCAAGAAAGCAAGCAGAAAGATTGAAGGAAAGAGAAAGAAAACGAGAGAAAACAGAAGGGGAGAAAGAAGGAAGGGAGGAAGGACAAAAGGAAAAAAGAAAGCAAGAGAAAGAAAGAAGAATGAAATAAGAAACAAGAGAAGGAATGGAAGAAAATGGAAAGAAAATGATAGGAAATAGAAGAGAAAAAAGGTGAAAAGAAAGAGAAAGAAAGAAAAGAAAGGAAGAAACGAAGGAAGGAAAGAAGGAAGGAAGAAGAAAGACATGCATAGATGGAGGAAGGGAGGGAGGAAGAGAGGGAGGGAGGAAGAAAAATGTCAGTGGGAGAGAAAAAGGAAAGAATTTCTTCTGGGTCCTCTTCACTAGTACCCGAGTTTAAGTATCTTACTTAAGGTCAGGAAAAGGCATCTTGATCCCTTTACATCATTCTTTCGAAAAACATCCGGCTACATGGGTTTGTGTGGATGTAAGAACCTGGCCCTCTGTGTTCATGCGCACAAGCCCTCAAAAGGCTTTTTTAGTTGAATCAATTTAGGACCCACTTGACTCATATAGAAATTCATCTTTTAATATTACAATGCCAGAGTCCTCCAAGTTTGACATGTCATTCCACATTTAAAATATATCTCTTGGGTACTCACTTAAAAATAAACAACAAAGTACTAAGATTATTTACAAATATTTACATTCAATACCACTATCATTTCAATTAACGCAGCGTTCCCACTTTGATTTAGTCAGGAATGAACTTCTTTAGAAACACACACTTAGGGACCTTTAAAGAGCCCTATAAGAGGATCGCGGTCAGAAAATAAACTATTTTACAAAATCAACCATCAAATACACAGGAGTGAGGCTGCTAACCCTCGGCTACTCGCTCTCTCTTCCACCAGTCAAAGCCGCAAAGCGAAAGGTTTTCTCCAGCGGAGCGGTGCGGGGCAGTTTCCGAGTTCTTTGGTGTTTTTGTCTCCTTCCGGCTCTGGATTCCTAAAAATTCCTGAACGGAACCTGAGCTAAAGGATTAAGCAAGGCAGGCGGGGGCGATTGCTAGCTGCGGGGAGAAGGTCCGGCGCCGGCACTTCACTTCTCCACCGCGTCCTCGGTGCAGGTGGGTGCGCGGTCCTCGGAGGAGATGCTATCCACGATGGAGGACAGGCAGCGCAGGCTACTGGGGGCCGAGGGGTCCACGACCGGCCCTCCTGCCAGAGAAAGGGGTTCAGGCACACACACACACACACACACACACACACACACACCCCGATACTCCCTCTTCTGCAAGAGAAACAGCCCCAGACATACACACAAACATGCATACACGCACTGATGCTCACCTCTCCTGCTAGCAGCACTCCCATCCCCATTCCCACCCCTCTCTCTGTCTCTCTGTCTCTGTCTCTCTCTGTCTCTCTCTGTATCTCTCTCTGTCTCTGTCTCTCTGTCTCTGTCTCTGTCTCTCTGTCTCTCTCTGTCCCTCTCTGTATCTCTCTCTGTCTCTGTCTCTGTCTCTCTCTGTCTCTCTCTCTGTCTCTCTCTGTCTCTCTCTGTCTCTGTCTCTCTCTGTCTCTGTCTCTCTGTCTCTGTCTCTGTCTCTGTCTCTCTCTCTCTCTCTCTCTCTCTCTCTCTCTCTCTCTCTCTCACACACACACACACACACACACACACCCTAAACCTAACTTAACTTTCCCTCCTGCAAGCTTGTGCTCAGACGCGCGCGTACACACAAACACTGACATAGACAGACAGACAGACAGACAGACAGACAGACAGACAGACAGACAGACACACACACACACACACACACACACACACACACACACACACAGAGACACGCAACCTCCTTGCAGGGGCAGGGAGGAGGGACCTCCACTCAGCCCGCGCGCGCCCGCCCGCCCGCCCGCCAACCCGCGCTTGGAAATCAGGCCCAGTCTTGAAGCACACCCGCCCGAGTCTCTTTATCTTGGGGCGCGGCCCTCGAGCTCGCAACAAGACCCCAAGCCCACCAGTCGGGAGCTCCGGAGGTCGCGCCCGTTCAGTCCCTCGCGTTTGCGTTACCTTCCTTGGCGCTGAGCACGAGCCCCCTGGAATGGTCCGAAATGCTTGGCCATTGGGCGCTGCAGGGGCTCAGGAAATCCGCGCGCTCTAGCTGCGGAGACACAGCAGATTAGCAGAGAGACTTGGATTAGGGGTGCGGGCACCTTTGCAGAGATGCCCCCCAACTCCCACCCCATCCCATTCCTGGCTCCTGTTTCCCGGGCCTGGGGTCCGCTTGCTTCCTGGATCTTGCAGGCACCTTGTGCCAGGTTCAGAAGGGAGCGGTGGAGAGGGGAGGGCGAGGCAAAGCTCCGAAAGCCTGGCCTGAGGCCTGGTGGCTGGACTCACCTGCTCCTGCTTGGGTGTGTAGCTGAAGGCGTCGACGCCCGGCTCAGGCCCCTTCTCCTGCTGGTCCAGCCGCTGCAGCAGGCCCTGCAGCCGCTCAATGTAGCTTATGGCACTCCGCAGAATCTCCACTTTCGGCAGCCTTTGGCTGGGATTGGCCACAGTCCTGCGCTTCAGAGCCTCGAAGGCCTCGTTGATTTTCTTCAGCCGTCGTCTCTCTCGCAGGGTGGCCGCTTTGCGTCTGTCCGTAGGGGCAGATTTCCTCTTGCAGGTCTTGCAAGCCCAGATGAGACACTGGCCTGGGCAATGGGGTGGCTGTAGGCTGGGGGGCGCCAGGACATGTTCCTCCCCACTACTGTCGCTCCCAGCTTCTGGGGGCATTTGGTCCTGGCAGGGAGACAGGGTACCCTCACTGCCCGGGTACAAGGGAGAGCCTTCGGCCACTTCCAAGGGCTGCAGGGTCACATTTTCCCCGTCCAAATAGAAGAAATAGGAACCAGTTTCGAAAAGGTCCATCATCGTGTTCACCTCCTTGGCCTTTCTGCCTCAGTCTGAACAGGGTGTGACGGGCTCAGAACACCACCAGGAGACACCCAGATGGCATTTAATTAGTACGGTGACATAAGTCGCCCTGGCTTTATATATAGTAGCTCCTGAAACTCAATCCAACGTAGTGCGGTCATGGAGTGTCCCTCTCCCAGTGTTTATCAGAGCCAGGGCTGTCCAGAACGTGAACTTGGAAAGAAAACGAAGATGTGACACCCCCATCCAGGAGTGGGGAGGATAAAGGGACCCTTCTCTAGGTAGAACAGGTTAAAATACACCCAGAGATTCGTATCCTCCAAACCAACCTTTGAAGGCTGCCATTTGCAGGATTTCAAGGCCACTTCAAAACAACTGGGGATTAACACCACCGCATTCCCCTCCCCCAGGCTCATCTGAATTTCTAAATTTAGACTCATGATGAAAGATTTTAAAGGCAATACTATTCGTTGCTCCAAAATAGCTTGGTTCAGATTTGCAGGGAGCTTCCGTTCTTTGCTCTCTCCTGCCTGTCCAAAAAAAAAAAAAAAAAAAAAGATGCTATTTATTCATCTTTGATTAAAACCATAGCAGTCTTCCAAATCTGTCAGGCTGCAGCTTCAGTAGTGGCAGGTAAATCTCTTTGCTTTTGGACTAAGGTTTTTAGAGGGGTAGTAGAGGATGGGTGCTGAGTTACCTTCATGAACTATCTCTTTTCTTGCAGAGGAGGGTGGTGGCCATTAAGACCTGGGTTCTGTGACCCTCCATGCTGAAACAGAGGGACCTGTGACCTTAATAGTCTTCACTCATCAGTGCCTTGGTTGAAGCTACTTCTCTAGATACAGAAGTCCTAGTATCTAGATACTGAGGTCTCAGCTTTGTCCTTCTGCACTTTATCCCTGCAGACTCACCTTTCTTGTTTCAAGAGGATTCAGGGGGCAAAGGAATCCAGGAAGGAACAAGCATGGCCAATTGCAATTTGTAATTGTAGCGTTACTCCACACTGGCTTGGCACTTGGGGAGGTAGAATAGCACCAGGATGAGATACAGAAGCTCTAGTCAAGAGCAACCTAAAGTCAAAGCTCAGTTTATTTCTCTGTATATGGAAGGACGATGTTTGGGTTTTGTCAAGACCACAGTGGTTACCTTAAATAATTTCTGCAAGGGTTTGTTTTGATTTTATGGGACAGGCCCAGCTGTTTCATGGGACAGACTCAGTGGTCACCCAGTGATACTCAGGCTTACTCTTGGTTCTGAACTCAGAGGCCACTCCTGGACGGGATTTGGAAATTATGGGATGCTGGGGATGGAACCCAGGTTGGTACATGCAAGGCAAATGCCCTCGCTGCTGGCCCCTCAGCGAGTATTTGACTAGAGGGTAGCAGGCAGATGAAATATAACCTCATTAGCTTGATGAGTATTGGTAATCTTTATAAGGCTGTGTGAAGGTAAGAGTGTGTGTGTGTGTGTGTGTGTGTGTGTGTGTGTGTGTGTGTGTCTATGGTACTGGAGACTCAACCAGGGCCTCACACATGCAAGGCAAATGTTCTGCCACTGAGCTACATCCTTAGTTTGAATCCATTTAGTATTAAAGAAATAAAACATGGCTGGAGCCATAATACAGAGAGTGATACACTTGCCTTGCATGGGGTTGACTCGGGTTTGATCATCCAGCATCAGCTAGGGACCTCTGATCCTCACCAGGAGTAATTCCTGAATGTAGTCAGGAGAAACCCCTGAGCACTACCAGGTGTGGTCTAAGAACACTCACATACTTGGCTGTGATACTCCCAGTGGTCACACAATGTGATTCTGATGATGCACAGTCCTTTCTCAGGCTCAACTTCCTTTACTTGTGCTCTGTCACATTCTTTTTCAGGAGCTTTTTTGTTTGTTTTGTTTTTGGGTCACACCTGGTGGCCTTCAGGGCTTACTCCGGGCTCTGCACTCAAAAATCACTCTTGGCTGCCCCGGGGTACCATATGGGAAGGCAGGATTCAAAACACGGTTCATTCTGGATAGGCAGCATGCAAAATAAACACCCTACTGTTGTGCTAACTCTCTGGCCCACTCTGTCACATTCTAATTGCAATGTTTGCAAGTGCCAAGGGCCAGGATGCAGTGTACATTCTTCTACTCATTTTTCTGTTTTCTAGAGTAGTACTTCAGAATTGCACTTCTCACATACACCTGGTGCAGTGCCAGCTCGCCTTTTTTTTTTTTTTTTTTTTGGTTTTTGGGTCATACACAGTGATATTCAGGGGTTACGCCTGGCTATGCTCTTAGAAGTCACTCATAGCTTTGGGGGACCATATGGGACACTGGAGATCAAACAGAGATCTATCTTGGATCAGCTACGTGCATAGCAAAGACGTTATTGTTTGGCCCCTGGCCACCTTTTTTTTTTGTCACTTCACTGTCCCCTGTATTCCGTCTAATTTTCTCCACCTAGACTTTCTTTCCTTGTTTTATTTTCCTTTCATTTTATATTTTTTCGTTAATTAATTACGTTACTTAAACACTGGTGGTACAAAGTTGTTCAAAATATACTGTTGTTTTTTTTTTTGCCACAGTTACAGAATTGTTCATGATTGAGTTTCAGTTATGCAATGTAAACACACTTTACACCTTTTCCCAGCACCATTCTTCCAATTTCCCTCCCCAAAACAGACACTGTGGTTTGTAGTATTGTTAATGAGAAGTATCATGCCTATTACTTTCTCTCCCTTTCCCTCCTTTCAGTTCTTGTTCAGAATGATCATTCCAACTATCATTGTTCCTTTTTTATTTTTTTTTATTTTTAATTATGTGAACAATGATGCAAAGAAAGAGGACAAGGTAAAGTTACAGTGGAAGGACACTCACCCAAAAACAGAGTTCTCAGAAGAAATCCCCCTGCTGCTACCTTAATTTTGAACATACAGTCAAAGGACATTAAGAAAAATAAAACAGAACCCATGTACAATTACTTTGTCCCTCAAGTCCTCAGATTGTAGTACATTATAAAATTTCTCAGTGGTACACCAATTAATCTAAAGTCATAAAATTTATGTAACTCCTTAAACTTGAAGGCATGGTAGTTTTTTTACATTTCCATGCATATGCATATTAGTTTAAGTTAACCTCAAAAGTTTAAGTGGGCCTTTTTTTTAAGGTTTAGAGTCAAAGGAGCACAGCAAAAACGGTGTTAGATATCATTGTTCTAATAGTCCATCTCTACTCTGCCGTAACTGTACTCTCCTACTATTTATGGAAAGCTTCTTACACGAGCTAGTCTTCCTGTCTCTATTGTTTTTTATATGATTAATGTACTATCTTATTTTTTGTCTTTCATTTTCCATCACCAGATTTCTACCAGTTCCCTCCCACCAATAAAGAGCTTTTATGATTAATAATTGAGATTGGTTTGGGTCCTTATACTCTAAAGAAATCATTGTGCTGCCCAACATTATTTTCTTGGAAACATAAGGTGTTCTTACTCTACTTCAAACTATGATAATTATATGCTCAATAGAACACTAAAAATGTTCTAATGACAACACAAGGAGTCAATAGTCAGATAACAGAATAATGACTAAGTTAGAGTGAAATCAATTATTCCAAAATATAACATTTTATTATTTCTATGTTCTGTTTTGAGTTCTTTTTGTGTGTGTGTTTTTTTTTTTGGGGGGGGGTGGGTCACACCCGGCAGTGCTCAGGGGTTACTCCTGGTTCCATGCTCAGAAATTGCTCCTGGCAGGCACGGGGGACCATGTGGGACACCAGGATTAGAACAGATGACCTTCTGCATTAAAGGCAAACGCCTTACCTCCATGCTATCTCTCCGGCCCCTTGTTTTGAGTTCTTAACAACACTTTATGTCACATCTTATAATGAATAACAACTAAAAAGTCATTTTATCACCAGAATAAAAGATATCACATTCCTAAATGAATTAAAATAACAATGAATAACAGTTAAATACCGTATTTTCCTGTGTATAAGACGACTGGGCGTATAAGACAACCCCCTAATTTTGCAGTTAAAACATAGTTTAGGCCTATATTCGCTGTATCAGACAGAAAGTTCCTGTGCTGCAACTGTATGTACCACAGTGAGCCAATCACAACAAGCAAAGGTTCAAAGGTTATACTGTTTAGACTTCCTCTCTGACTCTGGCCAATCTGAGCAGGCTTTTTTACAGTGTAGATTCGGGTCCAAAACATTGTCTAATTTGCATGCATAAAAAGCCTGCTTGGATTGGCTGAGTTAGAGAGGCGGTCTGAACAGCCTTGCAGTGATTGCTCCCTTATCATAGGCACCTTTTCTGGCAATTCCCTGGTGGCGTCAGTTAATCTCCCCCACTACATGAACCAAACAACACCCCATCCTCGGACCCTAGCACTGAACCACTAATACAGTTAGCTGGGTTTTGCCAGAAGTGGCCCCCTGATCTCCTGAGTACTGTTTGGGAGCCCCCAAGAAAGAGATTTGGAAACTCTACGACCTGATTTTTTTTTTTGTTTCTTTAGTGGCATATTGAAACATTTTTCGGGATATACTCGGAGTATAAGAGGACCCCCAATTTTTGATTGACTTTTGACTTATTTTTTTGTTTCAAAAGTCATCTTATACGCCGAAAAATATGGTACTTAACATACTTTTTTTTTCCTTCAACTTATTTAAGTCCCAGATAAGGGTATATTCTGAGTGAGAGAGACAAAACTGTGAAAAATCTCTTTTCTCATGGAATTTGAACGTACAAGTAGGGTGATGGATTTGAATAAAAGTTGGAAAATGGGAGAAATAACCTTGAAATAATACTAGGATTATATGGATTACTTTGGATATAATTTTTGAAGAACTTTAAAAATTTGGTCAGCTTTAACACCTCAAATTTACTTTCTATCTATAAGACTGGTATCAGAGACATCTATAGCTTCAAAAGTTATGATAAATATTTAAAACTGTGAAACTAATTCAAATATAGCATAAAAATATAAATCAGTGTGTGTGTGTGTGTGTGTGTGTGTGTGTGTGTGTGTGGCAACCCATATGCAGCAATGCTCAGAGGTTACTCCTGACTCTATGCTCAGAAATCTCTCCTAACAGTACTCAGAGATATGGGATACTAGGATCAAACCTCAACCCAGGTGTGCCTCATGCAAGGCAAGCTCCCTGCATGCTGTGCAGTCTGGCCACTAGAAGTAATTTGATTACTTAAAATAGGTTTAAGGAATATGAGTTAAAAATATTATTTCTAGGGATTCTTCTAGGGCTGGATCATAGAAATTATGTTGACAAAAGTGACATTCTGAGATTCACCACTAATTTTTCCAGAGTATCACATTGATTTAAGAGTGCCTGAGCATTGTGAACTTCCTTAACATAGTAAATATAGGGACCGGTGAGGTGGCGCTAGAGGTAAGGTGTCTGCCTTGCAAGCGCTAGCCTAGGAAGGACCGCGGTTCGATCCCCTGGCGTCCCATATGGTCCCCCCAAGCCAGGGGCAATTTCTGAGTGCTTAGCCAGGAGTAACCCCTGAGCATCAAACGGGTGTGGCCCCCCAAAAAAACATAGTAAATATAATTATTTTCCTTCTTTATTTTTTCATTTAATTGTCACCTCTGGATAAAGAGTGAGACTAAGATGTACACATCAAAGATTCTAAAAACATTTAGAAATTTTGTTGTGCTCTCAAGTGCAATCAACACCAAAAGTGATGATATTTTTCACTTTTTTTGTAAATCAAACATTCATTACTAAATTGTTGTTTCTTCATAAATTCCAGAGCTCTTTTCTTAACTCTCTCTAGAACCTAGGCCAAAATCAGTGTTGTTATTCACATTGGTTTAAATAGATTTTTTTCCTTTTGTTGTTTTAAGGATTGGGTTAGGAATAGGAGGAGAAAAAAGGAAATGCCAGCTTAGAAATAAACATCCTTTATTAGATTAGGTAATGGGAAAATACACACTGATTCCAAACAACTCACTAATGAACTCTTGGAACTCAAAGCTGTTTATAAAATGTGAGCTGCCTGAAATTGCAATTACATTATTTCTCTGTAGAATTTGTGGGACACAGACTTTGACAAGTGGTCAAAACAGGTTTATGTAAACTGAGATTCTCCAAACCATAGGAGAGTTTAAATGCACATTTTAAAAAAGTAAGTAATAAGAAAATAGTATTATATTCTTAATGAATAAACTATGACAGTGACATGCAGTTCATTCATAACCAAACCTCAATGTAAGTTAGTGAGATAATGAAATGCATTCAAATGGTTGACCACTTCATTTTTATGTGACTCTGCTCTTAATATTTTTTTATATCTTCTAAAAAGTTAAATGATATTCAGTTCTCTGTGAAAGGAGTGGGAGGAAAAAGAATTTGGCTGGTCTGTCAATAGGGGATTTTAGCAAGAAGTCTTTAACAAGGTAGTATATATGATAGAAAGGAAATAGAACTTTGAAGCAAGATGAACTTTACTTTCTAGTCATTAATAATGATATGTTCAAAGATTTGGTCTTGTAGAAAAGAAATTTAACTTGCAGCAAAAGAAAGATCAATTAGAAAAACTAGTAAGGAGCCCAAAGAAAATAAGGTGTAGATATGACTAGCTGAATTAAAGGATTCACATGAAGTGAAGCAAATGAATGCGTTTGAAAAGTACATCTATAATACATAGATCAGAATCTTTTGTTGGCATAAAATGACATGTTTGAGTTCATACTTTAGAATAGGCATTCCACAAATGCTAATTTCCCTTCTTTCCCTAAATTTTAAGCCATAATAATTAGTTGAAAACCTAGATTGGTGAGAAATATGAATAAGATACAACTAAGAATTTACTTGAATTAATAATATAATGAAAGATAAAATGTTGAAGTTAGTGACTCCAGTAATAGTGTTCAATTTATTTATGGATGAATTCTTCAGTTTATTGGAGGACAAATCACTAAGATAAAAAAACACACACACACAAATGAATAATTAAGGTAAACACTTTTAAGAACAGGAATGTGCCTTATTGGATTGTGTAACCATGAAACTCTGACCATAAACTAGAACTTCGATAGAGGAAGATCTGAGAACAGACTAGCCTGAAATGTTGCATTAAATATTTCTTTTTCTTAGCTTTTGGATCACATATGGCAACGTTCAGGAGTTACTTTACTCTGGCTCTGCACTCAGACATGACTCCTGGCAGGCAAAAGGGAACACACGAAATGTCAGGAATCGAACCTGGGTTGGCCACATGCAAACCCCTACCCACAGTGTTATTGCTCTGGCTCCTACATTGATATTTCTAGTGAGAAAAACTGAAACATATTAGCAAACTTGTAGACTGGGACAAAGAAGAAATACTTACAGATGAGGATTTGTCTGAGCTAGTGAAGCTATTTTTATGTTGAAGGACATGACTGAAAATTTTTTATGTTGAGGACTTGACTTATTGAAAATTTGAGTTCAGAAAAGCACTTACAGCTCTCTCAGAAAAAGTAGATCCAAATCCCAGACAGAAATTGATTATACTTTCCTAATGCTGAAAAGAAAGAAAAAAAAAAGAGTAGGAAAGGGAATAGGAGGAATAAAGAAAGACAATAAAGAAACTGAAATTGAATCTAACTTGCAGCAAAAGAAAGAGCAATTAGCAAAACTAGTGAGGAGCCCAAAGAAAATAAGGTGTAGTAGATACAACTAGCTGAATTAAAGGATTCATATGAAGTGAAGCAAATGAAAACTTTAAACTTATGTCAGCCAATGAGTAAGATGAGCCCATGAACCTGTAATTCACCTCATCTGCAAACATTCTGTGCCCAGAGATTCCCAAACACGATGATAAAAATAGTCTCACACTTAGACTGACAAAAACATTAGAGTCACAATGAGGATATAGAGAGGAATGAACCAAGCAGAGGAAAAGACAAGTTTTAAATCCTCTAAAAACTGGGAAGGAAAGGGAAGGGAAGCCAGGGTCTCAAGAAGAAGGTAAAGGAAAGGAAGGTGTGGGAAGGGTCTCAAGAAGAAGGTAAAGGAAGGGAAGGGGTGGGAAGGAGGTTTTTGGGAGAGAGGTAGGAAGGAGAGAGGGACAGAGGGAAAGAGAAAGAGGAACAGAGAGACAGAGACAATGAAAATCTGTCTAAGGCAAGCAAAGAAGAATCCAGAAATGTCACCAGATCTTTCAAGAAATAATTTTTCTGCTCTCCTGGCGAAATTCCTTGAATGTGGGAAGCTTCCATAGAAACTTGTGTTCAATCATCTTTATTTCTTTTATACATCATTTCCAAGGAAACAAATATTCTCCTACATTCTTCATTGGTGCTTAAAATATAAAGCTGTAGGAACAGAGAGACAGTACAGAAGGTAGGTGCTTTCCTTGCTTATAGCCTGGGTTTTATCTGCAGCACTATTTTTAGTTCTCTGAGCCCCTACAAGAGTGATTCCTGAGCACGTCCAAATGTGGCCCTAACCATTTTCCCAATCTAGAAAAACATGAAGTCTTTATAGTTTTATAGTCTTCATTTTTCATTTAGTTTCTGAGTAAAATTTAAGAATCATTAGAATTTTTTTCCAGTATAAATATTGGTAAGAAGTGGGTGGCCACTATCAAAGATTTTTTTATATCTGACATTCATGAGGTTTGAATTTTAATCCTAAAACTGGGGAAGATCCTGGGCAAATCAAAAAGCAATGGTCACCCTACTGTGGAAAAAAAATAACAAAACAATATACCAGTAGACGTTTACAAATTATCTATTCATACATAAGAACATTAAAATGAGTTCATATATATACAGTTTTCCCATAAAATATATAAATATATAAAATATGTAAAACGTATATACAATTTTCCTATAAAATATTTTAGATCAAAGAATTGATGCTAAATCCAAGTGCTAAGGCTTGCTTTATTACTTGCTAATATTTGGTCTTAAATAAGTTATATAAGATTTTAGTCTTAGTTAACTAGTCTATAACATAGAAATTAGTATTATATTATGGTGGTATTAAAACACCAAAATTGATTGCTCAATATACAATATATAGCTCATCATAAAATATCTAAGCATATTGGCACTATGATTTCTAATTAAGGAAAGAAAAAAAATCTATATATCACCACACCAAATTATTTTTTCTGTATACCCCAAAAGTTAGCTAATGTAATAGTACATTCTGTAAATTTTACATATATAATACAATGGAAATTTATACATTTATAATGCATACTTTTCACTTAAAATGTCACATCTAAAATAAGTTGGATGCCTATGTAGTCTTGCTTACATCTCTTAAAACTAATTTGTGGTGATAAGAACATGTTAACCACACAAATGTATCAGGGAAAAATAATTAGTCAAGGATATGTTATTCTCCTCCAACTGGCTGGTTATGACATGTTGTTCAAAATAGTAGGTATTTTAAAGCATATGTTAAAGTACACTGTGACAGTCACCTCCGTACAAACACATTTGTTCCATAACATTTGTCTATCAGTTTAAAAAAAAAAGTTGTTTAATAGACATAATCATTTGTCTCACTTTTGAAGAAGGTCAGAAAATTTTGCCGTCATGTTAGTGTTTAGGGTAGTAGATATTGTAAAAATTCCAAATTTGTCATGTTTTAATTGAATATAATCTGGAATTACATATTCAACATGTTATAGGGACTGGCAATATAGTATAGTGGGAAGGGTGCTTGCCTTGCACACAGCCCACCTGGGTTTTATCTTGGGAATCCCATATAGTTGCCCAAGGACCACCTGGAGTAATTCCTGAGTGGAGAGTTGAATAACCCCTGAGCATTACTACGTATGGTCCCCAACACACAAAAAACAACTACCACAAAATTAATAATATTAGATTAGATATTGATTTGATGACTTGAGAAAATTGTGATTGCGAATATCCCTGCTATGCAATATTACAAAATAAATTGAGACTTTTGTTAATATATTTGAATTGGAATTTTATTTTCTTATATTTAGCTATAAATATGACGTTTAAACTAACAATATAGTAATAATAAATTGGAATTTTAATATACAGAACAAATTCATATAGATATAAATCAAAATTATTTATGCTATGTAATAAATAATATATAATAATGAATATAATTTACATTATGTATTGCAAATATAGCTGTATAAATTGATAGCTCATATTGAAAAAAGTAGCGAACCCTGATTTGAAGCGCTTTTAATGTATTTGCTTTACTTTTTGGCAGTGCTGTGGATCAAACCAGTGCCTCACACATTTAAGGCAAGTGCCCTGGCATTAAACCACATCCCTGTATATTTTTTGAAGTGTTTTAAATGAGTGATCTCATTCCAACTTCACACTTTTTGCTACCAAGTATATCATCTACACTTAACACTTTTTTGAGAGGGAAACAAAAACAAAAAAGGAAACAAGAGAGAAACAAATTTTTGTCCATAAACATGCTAATAATTAAATTACCGAGCATATGAACAGTGATTTGTATAATAAAAACAACAAGATATAATTCTGAGACTCCTTAGAGTGATCAATAGAATATTCTGTTATCTATAAAATACCTCTGGACAAACAAATTAGAAGACCTTTCAGTGTTTATTTGGGTCTCTATAAGATAACTTCTATTTGTCAAAGTGGCTCAAAGTGTCATCATTGATAATGTATGACTGAGATTTAGACTTGCCATCTGTCCCTTTGGGAAATGAAGAAATAATTGCTCCAAATGCTTCATGTCACTGAGCAGGCAGCATGTCTTGATGATAAAATTAAACTGTTCAAAATTCATGGTCTATCTCATGGTTTGAAACTATAGATAGTCTCAAGAAAAGGAAGAGATGATGCCCTTTACTACATGTAGGAGAGAGTAAAAGTGGAATTAAGAGACCACACTATCCAACTAGTCCCTAGTTAGACAATGTTTATTATCTCCTATCTCTCTTCTTTTCTGCTCGTCCCCCACATATAATAGTTTCAAGGGAACACTTGGAATGAGCACAGGATTTTAGCAAATGAATAGTTCTGAAACGAATTTTATAGATGTTCTATACATTTGGTCAAGTACGAAGAGCTTAATAAACCTTCTGACAATGATTTAAGGGCCTCATTGAGATACAATGATAATTTTTATAATTTGTATTGAGACCAATGTGAATTACAAATCATTCACAATTATATTTACAGTGTTGAACTCCCACCATTCCTGTTCCCAGCATGTGCCATATACCTCCACACTTAGCCCCCTGGACTGCTAGTGTAACAGGTCCCTTTTGTGTATAGATTGCTGTAGTTTAGGTCTTGTGATTCTATTGTTACTGAGTTTGAGTTTGGTGCTTGGGTCTGATCAATTTTTATTTCTACTCAATCTCATGAGACTGCTTTGTCTATAGTACCATCCATTTTTCCCCTGAAATTAGTAGGAAGACGTAGAGATATGAGGCAGATGATTCATGTTCTATGGTTCTGAAAAAGGAAGGAAGGAAGGAAGGAAGGAAGGAAGGAAGGAAGGAAGGAAGGAAGAAAGAAAGAAAGAAAGAAAGAAAGAAAGAAAGAAAGAAAGAAAGAAAGAAAGAAAGAAAGAAAGAAAGAAAGAAAGAAAGAAAGAAAGAAAGAAAGAAAGAAAGAAAGAAAGAAAGAAAGAAAGAAAGAAAGAAAGAAGAAAGAAAGAAAGCAAAAGAGAAGGAAGGAAGGAAGAAAGAAAAGAAAAAGAAAGAAGAAAAAAGAAAATGAAAGGAAGAAATAAAATAGAAAGAATGAGAAAGAAAGAAAAAGAAATAAGAGAAGGAAGAAAATAAAAGGAAGAAAGAAAATAGAAAGAATGAGAGAAAGAAAAAGAAATAAGAGAAGAAAATGAAAGGAAGAAAGAAAATAGAAAGAATGAGAAAGAAAGATGAAAAAGAAAACAAGAAAGAAAAAGAAAGGAGGAACCCCTATTTAGAAGCTATAAATTTAAATTTAAAAGGAGAAAAAAAAAGAAAAATAGGACATACTGGCAAGTTTTATTGTTTGTTTGTTTGTTTGTTTTGTATAGGCACAGTAAGTGTTGGGGAAATTTGAAAGAAAATTCCCAAATATAAGGGTGTCTCCACAGTTGAAGCATACTGTTATGAGATTAATTACATGCTATGGACATGTTCATTGTCAAACCCCAGGTCTTTATGGTGCTGGAAAATGTTCTGCTCAGTTGTGGTTGTCAAAGTCAGTCCTCTGTAATTGAAGATCTTGTTTTTGCACAGATCCTAGCACAAAGTCTAAGGATAGAGTTTTTCTTTATGGTTCCAGACATTCTGCTCATCATGGTTGTTGTAAGTCAGTGTTCTGTATTTAGTGATCTTGGTTTTTATAGAGATCAAAGGCCTGAGTGTCTTCTGATTTCATAGCACCGTTAAGTGATGAGGTAGGGCAACCTGCCCTTAGATCTCAATTATTTTCTGTCATGTTCCCTAGGAAGTAAAAACATTTTTCGCGCCTCCCCCGCTCGACTGTAAATTGTATCTTTATTAAAAAAACTTTAACCTGCAAAACAAAAATATATAAAATAATTTGAGCTAATTTTTTAATCAGAGGTGATGTCTGGATTAATGGCTACAATGAGCACCTTTTGCAATGCATAGCTTTTCGAAGCGGGGTTTGAAGCAGGACACAGAAACTCTCAGCTCCAGAGACATAGAGAGACATTAAACACGGGACTTAGCTTGCTATGACAGTGTTTGCGAGGTCAAACTCGCCCCTCTTTACGGAGCCTCGCGCCCCCTCCGGGGGTGCGTCCCACTATTTGAGAAGCACTGCCTTAGCTCAAGTTGTTGTTGTTTCCTCGTTGACAGGATGTCCTATGAACTTATCCTGAGCTATTTGGTGCCAGCGCAGTATTAAGGACTCTCCGGGGGAGGAGGGTTAATTCCTGGTGCTGGTGTAGGGAACTGTGGCAGTTTAAGGTTGGAATCCGTAGTTAGTGACTGGACAGTAGATGTTCTATCACATGAGGTCTAAGTCAAATCCCAATGACAGGTGCTCAGAGTGGAAGGTGCCCCTGCATTATGGGTTCTTATCCCTAGTAGATAAGAATTTGTTTCTATACATAAGATTTCCCCATTTTAGTGTGCCTGTGCAAAAAGGAATGATTCCCTATTATATTGTTGGTGCACTTGGGGGTAAAAATGACTACTTATACAATCTCTGTGCCCTGGTTTTGACCTGAACTTTTATCCCAAGCAAGACTTGCTACTCGAATTTTGTACTAAGCAAAACCACAACAAAAAATATAATAATGGGATGAAGGAGGCTACCTTTACAATTGGAAATAAACACACTAAGAGGTATACTAATCAGAAATTAAACATACAAGGAAAATATAGATATCTCCATTAAGTCTTTTGAGATAGTCTTTGTGGGAGTGATGATTCAGGGCACATTTTCGTACCACATTGTGGTCTTAATCAGTTTGAAAAATGGTTTGTGATATACAATACATTTTACAAATTTCTCTGCTGCTGTACTTTTTTATTCTTTTTTTTTCTGTCTTTCTTTAACCTTTTTCTATTTGAATAATTTTACCCACACCTGAAAACATGTAATATGATCAACTATGTGATATATGGCCTTTAAATAAAAGAATTTATTTTTTTAAAAAGCTCTAGTTTATATATCTACTATATTGTGTAGTTTAAATCTTTATTTCTGAGGATCAAAGTGAATTTCTCCAATGAGTCTTCAGTATACTACTTTTTGAATATAAAATACTTAATTATTTTATATTTTACTGATTCCCCATCATTCTTATGCTAAAAATATGAATCATAATTTTTATCTCTAAAAACTTGTTTTCCAAGCCATTTACCTTTATATTCAGTATCATCTATTTTTATTTTTCCAGTTTATGTCAGATATCAATACTTTTATTTACTTATTTTAAATAATATTTTTATTTAAGCACCACATTATAAACATGATTGTAGTTGGGTTTCTTTTTTTTTTTGGTTTTTGGGCCACACCCGTTTGACACTCAGGGGTTACTCCTGGCTATGTGCTCAGAAATCGCCCCTGGCTTGGGGGGACAATATGGGACGCCGGGGGATCGAACCGCGGTCCTTTCTTGGCTAGCGCTTGCAAGGCAGACACCTTACCTCCAGCGCCACCTACCCGACCCCGGGTAGTTGGGTTTCGATCATAAAAAATACAACCTCCTTCACCAGTACAATATTCCCACCACCAATGTCCCACCAGCTCCATCCTCCCCCACCCCTGCATGTATTTGAGGCAGCCATTCTATTTTTCTCACTCATTAACATTGTCATGATAGTTGTCAGAGTAGTTATCTCTCTGACTGCATTCACCAATCTTTGTGGTAACTTTCATATGGTGAGCCGATCCTTCCAACCCTCATCTCTATTATCTCTGGATATTATTACAATAATGTCATTTCTTTTTTCTTTTCTTTCTTTCTTCTTTTTTTTGAGGGAAAGAGGGTACACCCAGTGGTGCTCAGAGGTTACTCCTGGCTCTGCACTCAGAAATTGCTTCTGGCTCAGGGGACCAAATGAAACGCCAGGGACCAAGCTTGGTCCATCCTGAGTTACCTTATCAATTTTGATAGATGAGCACATGGAAAGGGGCTTTCTGGAATTTGGAAAGAGCTTTTACATATTTTTAATGTTCCTATAATTTACATGTGCTGAATAAATCAAATTTTAAAGGTTTTTATTTTTTAAACTAATACTAAGGTGGATTTTATTTAAATTGTTTTTTTATTTTCTTTATTTAAACATCTTGATTACAAATATGATTGTGATTAGGTTTCAGTCATGTAAAGAATATACCCCTTCACCAGTGCAATATTTCCACCACCAATGTCCCAAATCTTCCTCCATCCCACCCCAACCCCAGCTGTACTCTAGACAGGCTTGAGTTCCCTCATTCATTTACATGATTATGGTAGTTCTCAGTGTATTTATTTCTCTAACTGTACTCACCACTCTTTGTGGTGAGATTCATGAAGTGAGATGGGTATTTCAGCCCTCTTCTCATTGTCTCTGAGAATTATTGCAAAAATAACTTTTATTTTTCTTAAAACCCATAGATGAGTGAGACTATTCTGCGTCTCTCTCTCTCCCTCTGACTTATTTCACTCAGCATGATAGATTCCATGTACATCCATGTACATTTTAATGACTTCATCTCTCATGACAGCTGCATAATATTCCATTGTGTATATGTACCACAGTTTTTTTAGACATTTGTCTGTTGAAGGGCATCTTGGTTGTTTCCAGAGCCTGGCCATTGTAAATAGTGCTGAAATAAACATAGGTGTGAGGAAGGTGTTTTTGTATTGTATTCTTGTGTTCCTAGGGTATATCTCTAGGAGTGGAATAGTTGGGTCGAATGGGATATCAATTTCCAGTACTTGGAGGAATCTCCGTATTGCCTTCCATAGAGGTTGGACTAGACAGCATTCAGAACAGCAGTGGATAAGAGTTCCTTTCTCTCCACATCCCCGCCAGCACTGATTGTTCTCATTCTTTGTGATGTATGCCAATCTCGGTGGTGTGAGGTGGTATCTCATCATTGTTTTGATTTGCATCTCCCTGATGAGTAGTGATAAGGAGCATTTTTTCATGTGCCTTTTGGCCATTTGTATTTCTTTTTTTTTTTTTTTATCAAAGCGTCTGTTCATTTCTTCTCCCCATTTTTTGATGGGATTAGATGATTTTTTTTTCTTGTAAAGTTCATTCAGTGCCCCGTATAATTTGGATATTAGCCCCTTATCTGATGGGTATTGGGTGAATAGTTTCTACCACACAGTGGGTGGCTCTTGTATCCTGGGCACTATTTCTTTTGAGGTGCAGAAGCTTCACAGCTTAATGTACTCCAATCTGTTGATCTCTGCTTCCACTTGTTTGGAGAGTGCAGTTTCCTCCTTGAAGATGACTTTAGTCACAATGTCATGGAGTGTTTTACCTACGTGTTGTTCTATATACCTTATGGTATCAGGTCTGATATCAAGGTCTTTAATCCATTTGGATTTTACCTTCGTACATGAGGTTAACTGCGGGTCTATGTTCACTTTTTTGCAAGTGGCTAACCAGTACTGCCAGCACCACTTATTGAAGAGGGTTTTCCTGCTCCACTTAATATTTCTTGCTCCTTTGTCAAAAATTAGGTACTTCTATGTTTGGGGAACATTGTCTGAGAACTCAAGCCTATTCCACTGATCTGAGGGTCTGTCTTTATTCCAATACCATGCTGTTTTGATAACTATTGCTTTGTAGTACAGTTTAAAGTTGGGGAAAGTAATGCCTCTCATTTTCCTTTTCCCTAGGACTTCTTTAGCTATTCGAAGGTGTTTATTGTTCCAGATGAACTTCATAAGTGTTTGATCCACTTCTTTGAAGAATGTCATGGGTATCTTTAGAGGGATCGCATTAAATCTGTATAATGCTTTGGGGAGTATTGGCATTTTAATGATGTTAATCCTGCCAATCCATGAGCAGGGTATGTGTTTCCATTTCTTTGTGTCCTCTCTTATTTCTTGGAGCAGGGATTTATACTTTTCTTTGTATAGGACCTTCAAGTCTTTGGTCAAGTTGACTCCAATATATTTGAGTTTGTGTGGCACTAACGTGAATGGAATTGCCTTCTTGACTTCCCTCTCCTCCCTATCATTATTGGTGTATAAAAAGGCCATTGATTTCTGTGTGTTAATTTTGTAGCCTGCCACCTTACTATATGAGTCTATTGTTTCTAGAAGCTTTTTGGTAGAATCTTTAGGGTTTTCTAATTAGAGTATCATGTCATCTGCAAACATTGAGAGCTTGACTTTTTCCTTTCCTATCTGGATTCCCTTGATACCTTTTTCGTGCCTGACCACTATAGCAAGCACTCCCAGTACTATGCTGAAGAGGAGTAGTGAGAGAGGACAGCCTTGACTTGTACCAGAATTTAGAGGAAAGGCTTTTAGTTTTTCTCCATTGAGTATAATATTTGCCATCGGCTTGTGGTAGGTGGCTTCAACAAGATTGAAAAAGGTTCCTTCCATTCCAATCTTGCTGAGAGTTTTGATCAAGAATGGGTGTTGGACCTTATCAAGTGCTTTCTTTTGTCTATTGATATAATCATGTGATTTTTATTTTTCTTGTTGTTGATGTTGTGTATGATGTTGATAGATTTACAGATGTTAAACCATCCTTGCATTCCTGGGATAAAACCTACTTGGTCGTAGTTTATGATCTTCTTGATGATGCATTGGATCCTATTTGCCAGGATTTTGTTGAAGATCTTTGCATCAGCATTCATCAGGAATATTGGACTATAATTTTCTTTTTGGCAGCATCTATGTCTGGTTTTGGTATCAAGGTGATGTTTGCTTCATAAAACAGTTCGGGATTGTTTTCGTTTTTTCAATTTCATGGAAGAGCCTGGCTAGGATTGGTAGTAGCTCCTCTTGAAAGGTTTGAAAGAATTCATTAGGAAATCCATCTGGGCCTGGGCTTTTCTTTTTGGGAAGATGTTATTACAGTTTCAATTTCCTCAATAGTGATGGGGGAGTTTAGATATGCTACATCCTCCTAACTTAACTGTGGAAGGTTATAAGTGTCCAAGAATTTATCCATTTCTTTTAGGTTCTCATGTTTAGTAGCATAAAGTTTCTCAAAGTATTCTCTGATTACTCTTGGATCTCTGCAATATCTATCATGATCGCCCCCTTTTCATTTCTAATACGGGTTTTCAGGTTTCTCTCTTTTTCTTTTTGAGTTTTGCCAATGATCTATCAATCTTGTTTATTTTTTTAAAGAACCAACTTCTGCTTTAATTGATCTTTCAGATTGTTTTCTGGTTTTCCTCTTATTGATTTCTGCTTTCAGTTTTGTTATTTTGTTCTGTATCCTTATTTTTGGTTCCTTTTGTTGGTTTTCTAATTTTTTGAACTCCGTCATTAAGTTATTCAGGTATGCCCCATCTTCCTTCCTGATGTGTGCTTGTAGAGCTATAAATTTTCATCTCATGACCACTTTTAATGTGTCCCATAGATTCTGGCAGTTTGTGTCTTCATTATCATTTGTTTCCAGGAAAGTTTTCATTTCCTCTTTGATTTCATCTCGGACCCACTGGTTGTTCAGTAGCAGGGTGTTTAATTTTCAATTGTTAAGGTTTTTCTTTTGTGTGCCTTTGTAGTTCACATCTAATTTGAGAGCCTTGTGATCAGCAAAGGTAGCTTGCAAGATTTCTTTCCTCCTGATTTTATGAAGGTATGTTTTATATGTCAGAATGTAGTCTATCCTGGAGAATGACCCATGTACATTGGAGAAGAATGTTTATCCAGGTTTTTTGAGGTGGAGTGTCCTATATATATCTACTATCCCTCTTTCTTCCATTACTCTTTTCAGGGCTAGTGTGTTATTGTTGGGTTTCAGTCTGGTTGACCTATCAAGTGTTGATAGGGCCATGTTGAGGTCTCCCACAATTATTGTGTTATTATTGATGTCTTCTTTCAGATTTGTCAGTAATTGTACTAGATAATTTGCTGGTCTCTCATTGGGTGCATATATATGTTTACTAGTCTGATTTTTTCCTGTTGCACATATCACTTGATTAGTACATAGTGTCCATCTTTGTCCCCTATTACTTTTCTGAGTATAAAGTTGGTGTCATCAGATATTAATATGGCCACCAGCTTTTTTAAGGCTGTTGTTTGATTGGATGATATTCCTCCAACCTTTGATTTTGAGTCTATTTGTTCTGATTATTCAGGTGTGTTTCTTGTAGGCAGCAGAAGGTTAGAATCATCTTTTGACCCATTTTGCCACTCTGTGACTTTTTATTGGTGAATTTAGTCCATTGACATTGAGGGTGATGATTGTCATAGGATTTAATGTCATCTTTGTAGATAAATTTGCTGTGTTTGTTGGTCTCTCTTGTCTTAGAGTAGACCTGTCAGTTTTTCCTTTAAGGCTGTTTTTTCATCTGTGAAGTTTCTAAGCTGTTGTTTTTCCATGAAGCTATATATCTTACCTTCAAACCTGAATGTGAGTTGGGCTGGGTGCAGTATTCTCAGTGAGGCATCCATTTTATTCAGTCTTGTCACAATATTCCACCACTGTCTTCTGGCCTTGAGAGTTTCTTGTGACATGCATGCTGTAAGTCTTTGGGATGTTCCTTTGAATGTAATTTCCCTTTTTATCTTGCTGCTTTCAGTATTCTATCTTTTTCTGTGGGATTTGCCATTGTAACAAGGATGTGTCTTGGGGTGTTTTTTCTTTGGGTCTCTTTTAGCTGGTACTCTTCGGGCATGCAGGATTTGATTGCATGTAGTCTTTAACTCTGGGAGTATCTCTTTGGTGATATCTTTGACAGTTGATTCTTTCTGGAGATCTACCTGGGCTTCTGGGACTCCAATGATTCTTATGTTGTTTCTGTTGAGTTTATAAAAGACTTTTATTTTCATCTATTCACATTTCTTGAGTACTTTTTCCATTGCCTGATTATTGTCTTAAGGTTCTTTTCCAATTTCTTCTGCTGTTTTGAGTTTTTCTGCATCTCATCTTCCAACACGCTTATTCTGTCCTCAGCTGCTGTTACCCAGCTGTAGAGGCCATCCGCTGAGTTTTTCAGTTGAGCTACCATGTTTTTCAGATCTGTTATTTCAGTTTTTTTTTTTAATTTCTGTCTTTGTGTTCTGTTCAGATCGATCTATGCTTTCTTTGAGTTCTAAAAACATCTTCCATATTTCTATTCTAAACTCCTTATCTGAGAGGTTAAGCAGATGGTTGGATTTTTTTTAGGTCATCAGAGCTATTGTTTTCATTCTCTGTGAATCTGTTTGCCTGTGAGGCTCCCCCATTATCACACTTGTGGTATAATTTTTTTCTGCGTGTTGTGGTGGAGTTCATTGGTTAGAAAGAGCACACGGCGAATACTGCAGGTAGTCGGTTTTCATGGTCAGACAGAGTTCCTTTGTGTTCCGGCCCTTGGATGAGCCTCTGGGATAGCTATTTTTCTGGGACCTTTTTGGCCCACTCCCACGAGGTTCAGGAGACAGGACAATGGAAAAACACGCACAGGCAACACTCACAGTTTCTCACATTAGGGAACCAGTGGGCAGGCGTAGTATTTAAATTGTTTTACTTATGTCATGTATAAAGAAAACTCATCCATTTCTCTTTACTCTCCCTGATCCCTGGTTGTTTTCAATGGAAAAATGTATAGACTAAAAATATTTGAGTTTCACATATTTTATTTATTTATTTATTTGGTGTTTGGGGCCACACCTGGTGTCACTCAGGGGTTACTCCTGGCTCTGTGCTCAGAAATCATTCCTAGTTAGAAGCACCTCATGGAATTCCAGGGATAGAACCTGCTTCTGTCCTGAGTCAGCCGCCTGCAAGGCAAATGCCCTACCACTGTGCTACCACTCTGACTCTGAGTTTCACATATTTTTAAATTTATTTAGCAAATAGTTTATATTTGAATGAGTCTATTTTCTTGAAAAGGTTTTTGTGTGAGTATGGATGTTTGTGTGAGTCACACCCCACAATGCTCAGAGGTTACACAAGAATATTTCTTTGTACAGGAATCACTTCTGATGGTACTTGGGAAACTGTAAGAATACTTGATTTGAAACCTGGATTGGCCACAGGCAGAACTTGCCCCCTCCCTACTCTAAGTTCTGTACTTAAGAATTACTGTTGGTGGAACTTGGGGAACCATATGGAATGTTGAGGATCAAATTCAGGTCAGCCTTGTTCAAGTCAAGAGTGCTCCTTGCTGTCCTAGACTGATCTGTTCCCAAGACAAATGCATTTTTATATAATGATTATCACATGGGCAGAAGGTAGAATTCTGTTCTAAATTTACTTCTAATAAAATAATCATAAGTTATCCAAGAGCATCAGAATTCAGTTCATCTGGGCCTGGAGAGATAGCACAGTGGCGTTTGCCTTGCAAGCAGCCGATCCAAGACCAAAGGTGGTTGGTTCAAATCCCAGTGTCCCATATGGTCCCTTGTGCCTGCCAGGAGCTATTTCTGAGCAGACAGCCAGGAAAAACCCCTGAGCATCGCCAGGTGTGGCCCAAAAACCAAAAAAAAAATTTAGTTCATCTGTAGACTATACTAAATCATTTTCTTACTGCTAATAGTCTAATGTGACCTGTGACAAGCGTGAATTTTATGATGGATATTTAGTAAAGAACAATCTCTTTTTCATGCAAACAAGGGCTTTATAAACATGGATTTTTCAACTCCATTTCTCACTTCCAAATCCTCATAATTAACATTAACTGTCCATTTTGACAGTGTTCATTAATTTTCCCACAGTAGAACAATTTTCTACTCTCAGCTGTTGTAGCAATTTGAGGGTCTGCAATCTACAGGCCTAGCCCTGTGTTGAACTTTCTTTGTGTTCAGAAGATTTTATGTAACTCCAGACTCTGAAGAATGTAAGTTTTTAGCACATTTTGCCACTATTCTGTTACCACTTTAAAAAAAAGGGGAAACTTTAGCCTGATGTCATAAAAAGTGAAAAAACCAAAATCATCTCACTCTTGATCAACACCCAGGAATTTTGAAATTAGTAAATTTCTAACCTGCTTCTTATCATTCACCTAGCCCTAACCTGATAGATTCCATGTTATAAACATCTTTTTAAAAATCTTTTTTTTTTGCTTCATATTGGAAGGTGTGTGTGTGTGTGTGTGTGTGTGTGTGTGTGTGTATGTGTGTGTGTGCACAGAAGTGTGAATGAGCTCATTTTGAAGCCATGAAGATAGAACCCAGGAAATAGAGAATGACTTGAAATCCAACCGGACATGGTAATTCTTACTCACGATTGGAAAAATCTAGAATTTTGAGGATTAAATAGCATGACAAGAAATATCAGGCATGACCTAGACTGTAGTACAATAACTTTGCCATGGCAAAACAAACTTTTCTTGTGTGTTTGTTTAGGTTTGAGGTTTGTGATAAATTTCACATCACGTAGTAAGAATGTGAGATTCATGGGGTTACTTTGCACTTTACCAATCTAGTATGTTATTCCTGGAAACACTTGTATTTGACATTTGAAAAGTAGCAATTTTTGTGTGATTTCTAATGCTTAATAGTAGTATGAGTGTAATAGTACAACCACATTGTTTATTTTCTTTAATCTTTTTATTTGATCAATAAATATATCTTAATTTTTTTTATTTTAGTTCTTTTATGATATAATGGTTGTAAGTTCATTACTACATTTTAAATGGATTCATTCCAAGATATTAATTTTATGATCTATTCTGAAATAGCTAGAACCCTTTGTTACCAACTTTTCTTCCTTTTTTTTGAGCACTTGGTAGTATATATGGACAAAACCCACCAACCTTTGTGCTCACTTCAGCAGCACATATACTAAAATTGGAATGATAGAGACAAGATTAGCATGGCCCTGGTGCAAGGATGACATGAAAATTTGTGAATCATTCCATAATTTTTTTTGAGTAGAAAAAAATGATCAGACTTAAATACAAGACCAAAAGTCAATGAAAACGGAACCAATACCCAATCTTCAACAAGCTGTACACAGAGGGGACCAGTTATACAAACAGTCTGGGGGGGGGGCAAAGAAAGGGGATGCTGGGAACAGGGTTGGAGGAGGACAGCACTGGTGGTGGGAATACCCCTGATTCAATGTCACCATGTACTTTAAATATTACTGTGAAAGAATTGTAAAAAAAAAAAAAAAAAAAAAAAAAAAACACACACACACACTATAAATGTAAAAAAAAAAAAAAACACCAATTTTTGTCTTTAATTTTATCCATTTAAATTCACACAAAAATTAAATTTTTTTTCTGACTGAAGAAAATCCCAGGATCTCCATTGAGTAAGTTGTCTTTGAAGATTAGAGTGATGATTAAAATCAGTTTTTGGACATATACATAATACTCTTTTTGTCAGCCTTGTGTTACTTAAGTGTTTTTATAAAAATATTATCTTAACAATAAACTCAGCTACAGGAGAATATGAATCTTATAAGATTAGAGGGAGATTTCCTGAGGGTGCAGCCACTTTATTCTGCCTTCAGAAGTGCATAGACTTTTCTGACTCCGTAGCTTTTGATAGTTTAGCTAGAGGAGTAACCATTAATGGAGTGGGGAGAAAAGAACATTTGAAGTGAAATAAAAGACAAGAAAGAGAAAGGAAAATCTAGTAGGTAAAATTAAACCTATCAAGTCATTTTTAGTTCAGAACTGACAACTACAATTTTATTAAAGTCAACTCACTTCGGGACCTGAGAGATTGCAAGCAGCCGATTCAGGATGGACAGTGGTTCAAATCCCAGCATCCCATATGATTCCCTTGTCTGCCAGGAGTGATTTCTGAGCACAAAGCCAGGAGTAACCCCTGAGCACCACTGGGTATGACCCCAAACTCTAAATAAATAAATAAATAAATAAATAAATAAATAAATAAATAAATAAATAAAATCACTCAAGATTAATGTCATGAAAATCAAGACATTGTTTGAATTTTAGTGATTAATATTTTAGATGAACACAAAGGCCTTAGGGTAAAATACATATTTTTTTATACTGTGGGTTTTTTTTGGGGGGGCGGGTAGAAAGACAGGAGTTTTGAGCCACACTCAGCAGTGCTCAAAACTTCTTGGGCACTTTGTGCTCAGGTATCACTCCAGGCCGGGCTGGGGGGTACTTTGTGTGGTGTGGGGAATTGAACTTGGGTGCTGGAACTCAAGGAAGCAGCTTACCTGTTGCACTGTCTCTCAGATTGTATCTTGGTTTTGGTTCTGATTTTGCTTTTTGTGTTACACTCAGCTGCAATCAGGATTTGTTCCAGGCAGGACTTGTGGACCATATGAGGTACTGGTAATT
Organism: Suncus etruscus; assembly: GCF_024139225.1. Lineage (NCBI taxonomy): Eukaryota > Metazoa > Chordata > Mammalia > Eulipotyphla > Soricidae > Suncus > Suncus etruscus. The sequence goes on from NC_064858.1 coordinate 69,275,021, forward strand.
AAACAAAGTCAGGTTTATGCAAAAAATTAATTTTCTTTCTTGATGCACCTACAGCTCCTACTTAATGGTAAAGTTTCCTAGAAAAAGTATTGAATCACAGAAATCAGAAAAACACTTGATATGCCTTGAACACCTCTGTGTAAAACTGGTACTTGTTGGGAAATAATCATAAAGACACTCGATTGAGCTTGGATTATCACACTTATACCTATGTCTTTCCACTCATTTTATATTGACCAAAGTTATTATTTCTATGACTATTCAGAATGATGACCTATCCTATTGCATTGCTTTATATTTCTTTCAATACAAATGAAAAGTATTTGAGGTTAGGTGTGATAGGATAGTGGGTAAGGAGCATGCCTTTGTGCTCAACTGACCCAGATTTGATCCTAGCTCAACTTAAATTTCTCAGAACCCTGCCAGGAGTGATCCCTGAGCACAGAATTAGGAGTTAGCTCTGAGCACACCAGATATGCCTCCTCTGTCTCAAATATTTGAGGTAGCTCAACTGGTTGATGGTGTGTTTTGTGTGCAGGAAGCCTGGGTTCAATTTCCAACACCACCTAATCTCTGGAGCACTTCCAGGAAAGACTCATAAATATAAAGCTAAGAGTTGTCCCTGATACTTCTTGGTGTGGCCCCAAACAAACAGAGCACATTAGTGTTTATGCATGCCATTGTCTCTACAGAGTAATTATAGTGTAATTGTGTTTAAAAAAGACTACAGGGAGAAAATAGGTACTATGTCACTTTTCTGAGTCATCATTGTCAAAACTATAATTTGTATTTGAAAAATGTATCTTTGAGAAGAGATATCCTTTTTCTTTTTTAAAGATTTTTTAAAATTTTTAAAAATTACTTTAGACATTGCGGTTAATTTTAGACACTACTTATTTGTAAATAATACAGATGGGTTTTTCTTTCCACAATTACAAGGTTGTTGATGATTAGTTTCAGTCATACAGTCATTCTTCACCAGTGCAAATTTTCTGCCACCAATGTCCCCAGTTTCCCTTCTGCCCCTTTCCCTGTAAGACAGACATTCCCTCCTGCCCCATTTCTTTCATTTTTTCCTGTTAGAGGTATCATGCATGTCACTTTCCTTACTTTCAGGACCCAGTTCTGATCCAGAGTGATCATTTCTTTGTGTGTGTGTGTGTGTGTGTGTGTGTGTGTGTGTGTGTGTGTGTGTGTGTGTGTGTGTGTTTTGGGTCACACCCGGCAGTGCTCAGGGGTTACTCCTGGCTCCATGCTCAGAAATTGCTCCTGGCAGGAACGGAGGACCATATGGGACGCCGGGATTCGAACCAATGGCCTTCTGCATGAAAGGCAAACGCCTTACCTCCATGCTATCTCTCCGGCCTCAATTAAACTGGAGAAAAACCAGATACTCAGGCTATGTTTTTGAGACCAGGCATATAGTTGACTTGTTTTTCAAGTATTATGGAGTAACCTTTTTTGAGTTAACCAATTTTTGAATGTCTAACAATCCTTGATCCTTGATTTCCCAGTGTCAAGGTGAGTCATACTTTTTCTACGTACCCCTGTCAGTTGAGCAGAACTTACCTTTGGCCTGGCTTCGAGACACTCTCTATAAATCTAGTTTGGGTTTTACCTTTTCATCATCGGAATCCTGGTAGACATGGTGGTGTTGCTGTGTGTCTAAAACTAATGAAAATAGTACATAACCATAGTGGTGAACAATAAACCTTGATTCACTGTTTCTGTCCTAAAACTTTCTGTTGTTTTGCAGTCGTGTGTGTGTGTGTGTGTGTGTGTGTGTGTGTGTGTGTGTGTGTGTGTGTGTAGGTTTCAGACCATCCACAGCATAGGCTTTGTTCTATACTTAGGAATCACTTTTGCTGGGATTTGGGGAAAAATACTCCATACTGGATTCTGAGTATTGAACTCATATAGGATGTGTGTAAGGCAAGCGCTCTACCATTGCTCTGGCCCGTAGAAAATAATTTATGGGGGGTTGTACTTGACTTTTTTTCTTTATTTAAGCACCATGATTACATACATAATTGTAGTTGTGTTTCAGTCATAAAAAGAACACCCCCTTCACCTGTGTAACCTTCCAACCAACAATGCCCCCATCTCCTACCTTCCCCAATCTTCTAATATTATTGTATTGCTATTGATGTCTGTCAACAATTGTTTTAAATATTTTGTTGGTCCCTCATTGGGTGCATAAAATGTTTATGAGTATTATTTCTTCCTAGTGTATTCTTTTATTATCAAAAGGTGCCCATCTCAGTCACTTATTGCCTTTTTTTAGCCTAAAGTTTGTGTCATCTGATATAAATATGGCCACTCCTGCCTTTTTAATGGAGTTGTTTGCTTGAATGACTGTTCTCTAATCTTTGGCTTTCAGTCTATATTTGTTCTGACTATTCAAATGTGTTTATTGGAGGCAGAGAAATGTTTTTTGATTTATTTTGCCACTCTGTCTCTTAACATTGACATCGAGAATGATGATTGCTATGGGATTTAAGGTTATCCTCTTGTAAGAGCTTGGTGTATTTGTTGGATCTACCTTGCATTAATGTAGGTATTTATTTTCTTTTAATGTTGGTTTTTAGTCCCTAAAGTTCCTCAGCTGTTGTCTATCTCTAAAGCTGTGTATCTTTCTTTCAAACCTGAATATAAATCAGGCTGGGTGAAGTATCCTTGGCAAAACATTCATTTCATTGAGTTTGTTACTATATCCCATCACTGTCTTTGTGCCTTGAGGTTTGTTTGTGCCAAATCAACTGTAAACTTAAGGATGTACCTTTGTACATAATGTCCATTTTTTTATCTTGTTACCTTAAATATTCCATCCCTAACTGTGGAATTCATCATTATAACTAGGATGTACCTTGGATTTTTTTTTTAAGTCTCTATTAGCCAGTATTCTTTGAGTATGTAGTATTTCATTGCATGCACTCTTTAGCTCTGGGAGTTTTTCTGCAATGATGTTCTTGACAGTTGATTTCTTTTTTGTGGGTTTTGTTTTTTGTTTCTGGGCCACATCCAGTAACACTTAGGAGCTATTCTTGGCTATGCACTCAGAAATTGCTCCTGGCTTGGGGGACCATATGGGAAGCTGGGGGAATCAAACCACTATTGGTCCAATGCTAGTGCAGGCAAGGCAGATGCCTTACCCCTTGTGCCACTACTCTGGTCCCTGGACTATTGATTTTTTATAGAGATTTTCTTTGTAGGACTCCGGTACCCCAATGATACTTATGTTGTTTGTAATGAATTTATTGCAGATCTCTATTTTCCATTGTCTTATCATTTGTTTTATAGCCCTTTCCAGCCTTTCCTATAGTATGGAGTTATTATGCATCTCATCTTTCAGCTCACTGATTATGTCTTTAGTAGCTGTTTCTCTCTTAGTGAGGCTTTCCAGTGAGGTTTTCATTTTACCTACCACCTATTTTAACTGATATTTCGGTTTGGAACTTTCTTATTTCTACTTTATGTCTTCTTAATTCTTAGTTGTGGTTTGTCCAGTTTGTTCCATGAATTATTTGAGTTCCTTGAACATCCTTCAAATTTTCACTTAAAGTCTTTCTCAGAAGGGCTCTGTAGCTGGCTGGTACTTGTTGGAACAGGCACTTATCCATCTGTTTCTTAGGGCTTCTACCAGCCTTGGCCTGAGCTGGGGTTTTTGCTGCTTTTGTGTGTCTGGTCAGGAGAAGCCTGTGTTCTTTCAACAGAGAAGGGTTGTTGCCTCTCAGGTTAAATATATATTTTGGGATGGGGGTACTTACCCCTCTGTTTCTCAGGGCTTCTGCCAGTCTTGTATCAAGCTGGAATTCCTAATGCTTTTGTGTTGCTAGACAGGAGAAGAGTTCAGTATATTTTAAAATAAAACCACTTATGACTTTACTTGTAAAGTACTTTACTTTACTTTACTTGTAAGTGTGTATAAGCCTCAGTATTAGAAATCAAAATTATCTGACAAGATGCAGAGGAATAGAAAGAACCAATTCATGAGGCCAGAGTGATAGCACAGCAGTAGGGTGATTGCCTTGCACAGACCCAATCCAGGATGGACTGTGGTTTGATCTCTGACATCCCATATGGTCCCCTGAGCCAGGAGTAATTTCTGAGCATCACAAAGTGTGGCCCAAAAAGAAAAAAAAAGATTCATGATCAATAATAGATGATGAAGTGTTGCAATTCCAATTAATAGAATTTAAATTATTTTTTATAATTAAAATACCCCACAATGACATTCTTTACTTTTCTAATGAGAGGAGTTTGACATAAATATCATTTAAGAATATAAAATAACAGCAGGAACATAGGCAACACTAGAAACTTATTCTTGGTAAATTGGGCAATTCTTAATTTTTAGAACCAAGTAAAATGGCCCATGGGAGGTCTGCAAAAAAGTTCTTCTCTTGAAATTTTTCATAATTATTGAAGAAATTCTCTTGAGATTAACCAAATTCTTCCCAAAAGCTGAGCTTTCTGCTTGACTTGCACCACTTCTCATTTACATAATTGATTCCTTTTTCATTCACAGAAATGATGACTGTGGGAGTAAGGAAATAGTTGACTCTGAATAATAAGTTTAAATTATATAGGAACTTAGGCATGATATAGGAAATTAGATTCCTCCAAAAAGCAACAGATTAGTAATGTTATATGCTACTTTAAGTTTATCAGACTGGGAAGTAAAGTTGTTTAAAGCTGTTCGATAGTCTAAATTTTCTGTTTTATTTCTGAAATAAACAATTTAAATTCTAATAAACTGTAGAGAAAATTGTAAAAGTCTTGCCTTGGTAAATTAGGAGGCTCTAGGTATTAGAAATTGGGTGAATGACATTCTTAGAAGGTAAAATTAGTCATGAACTTTAAAGAGAATAAAGTCATACACATACTTAGAATTATCATATCCAAAATTTATATTAAATTTTGGTGAAAGATAAATTAATAATGAGTTCATATTCCCCCAGTAGCTCAAATTACATATTGCATTTAATATTAACAATTCTTTTTTCAACTAATGGTGATATTTTCTCTTTTGAGGGGGACCACACCCAGAAATTCTCAGGGCTTGCTCCTAGTTCTGTGCTCCAGGAACATTCCTGGTGGGATTGAACCTGTGTCAATGGCATGCACAGCAAATACCATATATGCTGTACTATCACTCTCAAAGCTGAATGATATTTCTTGCATTAACGAGATATTATGTCTTCCAAAATTCATTTTATATGACTGAAACTAAACGATCAACAACTTTTCAACTTTGTATCTTATGGTGACTTAATAAAAACTATTAATATAAAAACCATTTCCAATGTGTATTGTATTACTTAATTACAATAATCACCTGAAGATTAATATTCAGATAATGCTTAAGATAGAGACTAAAACATAGCAAATGTTTTGATATATAAAGCTATTTTTATAGTCAGCATAATTTTCAAGACTATTCTATGACAACTAGCCATATCCAAATATCAATGTATTCTTCAAAGCACAAATGCACATCCTTTCAAACATGCCAGTTCATAGAGTGTTAATCCTGTTGGCGTGCCTCTCCTTAATAAATGCAGTGCATTCAGACCCGTGAAACTCTATGTTCCAGAATGGGAATTAGGCAAGTGAATTCATCATTTGTTCCAAGGCAATTCACCTGGCTATAAATACTAACTGAATAAGAACTGAGTGAATTCTGTGGATAGCAATTGAAGTAAGTCAAGTTTTATATTTAATGTTTAAAGCACTGGGGTTGTTAGCACTATTGAAATGGAGTAAAAAGTCACAATAGTAAGCAAGTATTTTTATCCATAATTTGCAGTCATCCAAGCAGAGCAAGAACCATTAAAAATAATTCGCTATAATGTCATGCCATTTTCATAATTTATTCTTGCATTCACAGGGAAAAAATATTTTTAAACGAAGTGATTTTTTCACACTTCTCAATCCCCTAAATTGTATGACTTGCTAGTTTGTCTTCCAGAATTTAAGACTAATTATGTTCCATCAGAGACCGATTATCATGGATCTTTGTGTGAGTAACCTTTGTTCTCCAAACATCAAATCTATCTTCCAGAGACACACATTTGCAAGCACTGGGGATGTTCAAAAGACTGCTGCATGGTCTGAAGTCTCCTCCTCAGAAGACAATAAACAAAGAAACTTTAAGAAATAATATAAGGGCCCGGAGAGATAGCACAATGGCATTTGCCTTGCAAGCAGCTGATCCAGGACCAAACGTGGTTGGTTCGAATCCCGGTGTCCCATATGGTCCCCCGTGCCTGCCGGGAGCTATTTCTGAGCAGACAGCCAGGAGTAACCCCTGAGCATCGCTGGGTGTGGCCCAAAAACCAAAATAATAATAATAATAATAATAATAATAATAATAATAATAATATAATAGGGCTTCCTGATTTTCTGCATGAGGCTGCTGAGGAAGACCCCAGTGAACTTTATCTCATCAAGGCTCACTATCTAGGTAGACTGTCCTAGCACACAAGGGTGGTGCCATTGCATCATGGCCATGCACATCTTCTAGCCAATGAACTCCACCATAATTTATAGGAAGAAAAAAAAACCACACTACAAGTTAGACAATGAGAAAATAACAGAGGCCAACTCCATGCATAGAGAATCAAGATGGCAGCTCAAGAAGAACCCAAGAAGAACCAAACACCTAGCTAGTATCTCAGATAAGGAGTTTAGAGAAGAAATATGGAGGATGCTCATAGAACTCAAAAAAACCATAGATTGAGCTAAACAGACAACAAAGATAAAAATCAGAAAACTCCAACTGAAGTAACACGTCTGAAAAACTCAATAGATGAAATGAAAACGTCAATGGAAAGCCTCTCCAACAAATTAACTGAAGCTGAGGACAGAGTCAAAGAGCTAAAAGATGAGATACATAACAACTCGATACAACAGAAGAGACTTGGAAAGAACCTTTAAGCAAATGATCAGACAATAGAAAAAATACTCAGAGAATGGAAACAGATGAAAATAAAAGTCTTTGATAAACTTAACAGAAAGAACATAAGAATCATTGGAGTCCCAGAGACCCAAAGAGAATCACCAGGAAGAAACATTGAAGGACATCATTGCAGAGAAACTCCCAGCATGAAAGATGCATGCAACAAAATTCTGCATACAGAAGAGTACCAGCTAGAAGAGACTCAAAGAAAAACACTGAAAACACATCCTAATTACAATGATAAATCACAAAAATAGGGATAGAATACTGAAAGCAGCGAGATAAAAAAGGGAAATTACATTTAAAGGAGCAACCTTAAGATTTACAGTGGGGGGCCGGTGAGGTGGCGCTAGAGGTAAGGTCTGCCTTGCAAGCGCTAGCCAAAGAAAGACTGCGGTTCTATCCCCCAGAGTCCCATATGGTTCCCCCAAGCCAGGGGCAATTTCTGAGTGCTTAGCCAGGAGAAACCCCTGAGCATTAAACAGGTGTGGCCCGAAAAACCAAAAGAAAAAAAGAAAAAAGATTTACAGTGGACCTGTAACAAGAAACTCTCAAGGCCAGAAGGCAGTGGTTGGATATAGTGAAAAAACTCAGTAAAATGAATGCTTCACCTAGAATATGGCACTCAGCCAGACTCACTTTCAAGTTTGAAGGAAATATACATAGCTTCAAAGATAAAGAACAGTTTTGAAAGAAAAACTTAAAGGACTTCTTTAAGACAGTACAGTCCAACAGCCACAACAAACTTCTACACAAAGATGACACTAAATCCCATGATAATTATCTCTCAAATCACTGGACTACATGCACCTGTTATAAGATACAGAGAGGCAAAATGGATAATAAAGATGAACCCAACAATTTGCAGCCTACAAGAAGCACATCTGAATAGACAAAAACAAACAAAGACTCAAAATCAAAGGCTGGAGGAAAGTCATCCAAGAAAACAACTCCATTAAAAAAGCTGGAGTGGGCATATTAATATCAGATCGCACAAACTTTAGACTCAGAAAAGTTATAAGGGACAAAGATGGACATACCGTACTAATCAAAGTATATGAAAAAGAGGAAGAAATAACAATTCTATGATATATATGCACCCAATGAGAAACCAGCAAATTATTTAATACAATTGTTGACAAATATGAAGAAATATATCAATAGCAACTCAATAATAGTGGGAGAGCTCAAATCTATCCTGTCACAAATTGATAGGTCAACCAGAGTGAAATCCAATAAAAATATTCTAGCTCTGAAAAGAGACATGAAAGAAAGTGGACTAGTATATATATATATATATATATATATATATATATATATATATATATATATATATATATATATATATGGCACTTCATCCCCAGAAAACTGGACACACATTTTTCTCCAATGTACATGGGTCATTCTCCTGGATAGACAACATGCTGGCCCATAAAACATATTTCCATAAAGTCTAGAGGATAAGAATTGTGAAGACTACCTTCTCAGATTACAAGGAACTGAAATTAGAAGTGAGCTACAAAGGGACACAGAAGAAAAACTTTAAAACCTAAAATTAAACAGTTTACTACTGAACAACCAGCAGGTCAGATATGAAATCAAAGAGGAAATCAAAACATTCCTGGAAATAAAAGACAATAAAGACACATAAATAAAGAATTAATGGGACACAGCAAAAAGCAGTACTAAAAGGAAAATTTATTGCTTTGCAATAAGAAAGGAAGAAGGGGCCTATATAAAAAGCTTAGTGACACTGCTTATAAAATCAGAAAATGATCAATAAAAGAAACCAAAAATAGGTAGCAATAAGGAAATAACAAAGTTTAGAGCAGAAATCAGTGAAGTGGAAATAAAAATATAAAAGATCAACAAAAGCAAAGCTTATTTACTTAAAAAAGTAAACAAGATTGATAAACCATTAGCAAAACTCACAAAGAAATGGAGAAACTTAATAAACCAAATTAGATATGAGAAGGGGGAGATCACTACAGATTCTGCAGATTATTCAAAAGGTAATCATAGACTATTTTGAGAAACTCTATGTCACAAAACATGAGAACTTGGAAGAAATGGATAAATTCTTGGACTCTTATAATCTTCCACAGTTAAAGCAAAATAATCTAGTATATCTATACAAACCCATCACTACTAACTAAATTAAAATGGTAATCAAAAGACTTCCAAAAAAAAAGCCTAGACCAAGATAAACTCAATAAATTATTTCAAACTTTTCAAGAAGAACTACCACCAATTCTTTTCAGGCTCTTTCATGAAATTGAAAAATCAGGATCACTCCTAAATAATTTTTATTAAGCTAACATCACCTGGATAGCAAAACCAGACAGAGATGTTGCTAAAAAGAAAATTCCAGACCAATATCCCTGATGAACACAGATGCAAAGATCCTCAACAAAATTCTAGCAAATAGGATTCATTGCATCATCAAGAAGGTCAAACACCATGACCAAGTAGGTTTCATTTCAGGAATGCAAGGAAGGTTTAACATACATAAATCAATCAACATAATATACCATATCAACAAAAAGAAAAATAAAAATTTTATAATCATATCAATAGATGCAGAGACAGCATTTGATAAGGTCTAACTCCCATTCTTGACAAAAATACTCATGAAGATGGGAATGGAAGAAATATTTCTCAATATATTTGAGGCCAGCTACCACAAGACAATGGCAAATATTATTCTCAATAGAAATAAACTAAAAGCCTTTTCTCTAAAATTTGGTAAAAGGCAAGGATGCCTTCTTTCACCACTACTATTAAACATAGTGCTGAAAGTTCTTGCCATAGCAATTAGGCAAGATAAAGATATTAAGGGCATCTAGATAAAAAGGGAGAAATCAAGCAGATGACATGATAGAAAACCCTAAAGACTCTACCAGAAAGCTTCTGGAAACAATAGGTTCATATAGCAAAGTGGCAGGCTACAAAATTAACACACAAAAATCAATGGCCTTATTGTATACCAATAATGATAGAGAAGAAATGGTCATTACAAAAACAATCCCATTCACATTAGTGTGACACAAACTTAAATATCTTGGAGTCAACTTGACCAAAGAGGTAAAGGATCTATACAAAGAAAACTACAAAACCCTGCTTCAAGAAATAAAAGAGGGCACATACCATGTTCATGGATATGAAGGAACATCATTAAAATGGCAGTACTTCTCAAAACATTTTACAGATTTGATGCAACCCCTCTAAGGATACCCATGACATTATTTAAAGAAGAGGCTTAAACACTTCTGAAATTCATCTGGAACAAAAATCACCCATGAATAGCTAGAACAACTCTTGGGAAAGGAATATGGGAGGCATCATTTTCCCCAACTTTAGTCTGTTTTACAAAGCTATCCTCATTAAGTATTGTAATAAAAACAGACCGTGAGATCATTGGAAAGACTTGAGTATTCCGAGAATGTTCCCCAGGCATACAATCAATTAATCTTTGATAAAGGGGCAAGATATGCAAGATGGAGCAAGGAAAGCCTCTTCAACAAGAGGTGTTGCGACAACTGGTCAGCCATTTGCAAAAAAGCGAACTTTATCTCTACCTAAGACCAAGCACAAAGGTCAAATCCAAATGGATTAAAGACCTGGATATCTAACCCCAAACCATAAGGCATATAGAACAGCACGTAGGTAAAATGCTCCATGACATTGAGACTAAAGGCATCTTCAAGAAGGAAACAGCACTCTCCAAACAAGTGGAAGCAGAGATAAACATATGGGACTATATTAAGCTGAGAAGCTTCATTACCTCAAAGTGCCTAGGATACAAAAATCACCCAAATAATGGGTGGCTAATGTCAAAAATATACAATACTGACAGAACTTAACAAGAAAAAAAATCATCTAACCCCATCAAAAATGGTGAGAAGAAATGAACAATTTCTCAAAGAAGAAATACAAATTACAAAAAGACACATGAAAAAAATGTTCCACATTACTAATCATCAGGGAGATGCAAATCAAAACAAGGTATCACACCATCAGAAAAAATAAGAGCTATCAGTGCTGGCAGGATGTGGAGAGAAAGAAACACTCATTCACTGCTGGTGGAAATGCTGTCTAGTACAGCCTTTATAAAAAATAATATAGAGATTCCTCAAAAGACTGGAAATTGAGCTCCCATATGATCCACTATACCACTCCTAGGAATATACCCTAGGAGCACAAAAACACAGTTAAAAATGCCTTCCTCACACCTATATTTATTGCAGTGTTATTTTCAATAGCCAGATTCTGGAAACAACCAAGATGCCTTTCAACAGATGAGTGTCTAAAGAAAGTATTGTACATGTACACAGTGTAGTATTACGTAGCCATCAGGAGATATGAAGTCATGAAATTTTCCTATATATAGATGTACATGGAATCTATTATGCTGAGTGAAATAATTCAGAAGGAGATAGACACAGAATAGTCTCAGTCATCTATGGGTTTTAAGAAAAATAAAAGACATTATTGTATTAATTCCCAGAGACAATAGAGATAAGGGCTGGAAGAACTAGCTCACGATATGAAGTTCACAGAGTGGTGAGTGTCGTTAGAGAAATAACTATATTGACAACTATGGTAACAAGGTTCATGAGGGAGAGAAGTAGTATGCATGTCTTTTATACAGGTGGGGAGGTGGAAGGAAAATGGGGACATTGTTGATGGGAATGTTGCATTGAGGAAGGGGGTGTTATTTTAATGACTGAAATCCAACTACAATCATGTTTGCAATCAAGGTATTTGAATAAAAATATTTTAAAAAAGAAATAATATACATATTATTATTGACTATTATAAAATTAGTATTGCTATCAATGCTTAGAATTTTATAATAAAACTTACAGATGTATTTTAAAACGTGTGGGTTTCCTGTTTTCATGGTAATTCTTGTCCCTACCTGCATTCTTCCAGGTCAAAGGAAATAAAAATTCTGATGTCTACATTCCCATTCATAATTCTGCATATACTTTAGTAAAAGAATCCATAAAAATATAAACCACCTGCTATGATTTTAAAACATTACATAAAAGACATCTTAGAACTATTTTTTTCATTACCTAATTTTTAATTAAACATTTCAGTTTACAAATTACATAATATAAAATTGTATTTATTGTATGTATATAATTTCAATTATTTTGAGACATGCATGTACATAAATATCACTCCATTCTGATAAAAAACACTTTTACCTTCCTCAAAAAATATCTTTTGTACTCTAGAATCAATTCTCCAGATATATCCCACCATGTGTAAACATTGAATAGATTATAGATTAGTTTAGAGTTTGGTTAGTTTTGCTTGTTCTAAAAATTTTTACAAATAGATTATTATATATTATATATCCTTTTTTATAAGGTAGCATAAGGCATAATATTTTTAGTCTCTCACCTGTTTTTTATAATTCAACAGTTCACCTCAATTTAAGTCCAAATTCTATTTTATTGCTGTTTTGCTCATATCCTGGTAGGCACTTACACTATAATTAAAAATCTTTATTTGTTGGGCCAGAGTGGTGGCACAAGTGGTAAGACATCTGCCTTGCTTGTGCTAGCCTATGACGTATCCCCCACCATCCCATATGGTCCCCCAAGCCAGGAGCAATTTCTGAGCGCATAGCCAGGAGTAACCTCTGAGTGTCACCGGGTGTGGCCCAAAACCAAAAACCAAAAGCCAAAAAATGAAAATGTAATATTTTTATAGTCAGTAATTCAGGAATATAGAGTGAAGTCAAACTGCATGAGTGCATATACCGCCTACTAAATATATTCTGAAGAAAACACTTAAAAGACTACAATGAACATTACAGAGTAAAATAATCTTTAACTACGAATGGCCTGTATGTAGTATTTATGAGTAAGATAATATACTATTTCAAATAGTATCCTTTATAACATTAATATAATATTTACATGTGTTTGTTTTAGACACAGAATAAAGAAAAATTACAGAAGCTAAGCTGAGTTCTAAATAAGATCATTGAACCTTTTCTTGAATGACTATAAATATTCTCAAAGATTTCTTTGGAGGAAAGTAAATATGTGACTATGTGTGCATATACATTATAACATAAAATTTAAAACAACTCAAGACATTTTTTTATCCTTTCAACTTTATTTTCTAGGTCAATATTTACAAAATTGACATTTGAAAATAAAACAAAATAGACGTAGAAAAAGATTTATTCTATCAGTAGTATTATATTTCTATAATTGTAATTTTAAATTATTTTAAGTTTTATTCTGAGTATTGCTGTATTCAGAGATGGTTTTAGTAATTTAAAAACCCTGTTTAGAATACTAATCCTTATAAAACCTTTAAACTTCTTTAAGGCACAATGTACAGAAAAACAATAAAAGCTTACTTTCTATGTTTGACATTACTTAGTAGGAAAAGAAATTGTATGTCATAACCCAGTTATTGAAAATTTGAGAAAAAGAAAAAATAAAGGTGAAAACAAAGTTAAAAAAATGGTTGAGGCTTTCAAAGATTAAAAAATAAATGCAGGCTTCTATTTAGAAACTATGCCAGTCAGCAGACATTTTAATGGCGTATTTAAAGTTCTGAAAGTATCTCCAAAACCTGTGTAGGATCAATTACTAAAACCCTACAGCTTAATATTATACCTTGTGTTTAAATAGTGAGGGCCTTAACTCTAAAATATAGAGGTAAAAACGGCAAAACTTATCACAATTCCTATTCAACATTGTACTACTGTTTCTAGATTATAAGACAGGAAAATAAAATAAAAATAAGGTTTGTAAAGGAAGGTAAAATTATATAGGGTATATAATTACATATAAAAGCATTTTAGACATATACCTTCTCAGAAAAATTGCTCAGTATAAATAGTTGCAGAGGGTTTTTACAATTAAATTACAAAATATATTAAAAGTTAAAAACCAAATCCACATAAAACCAGTCAAGTGGTTTTCAAAAATAGGGACAATAGCATTGGAAAGAGTCCAATGAGTAAGGCTCTTGACTTGCATACCAGTGACTTGGGATCAATCCCTAACACAAGAGGTGAAGAATAAACCACCACTTAGGAAGCGAGCAATATATAATTAGGTTTTTACTTTATTTTACAAATTATTCATGTATTGTAAAGCAGGAGGAGAGTAGAGGTGATGCCCACACCTGCTGTTGGCTCTGGCAAACTTTTCTAAGACCCTAGCTTCATATGGATCAGATGAAACACATGTGGCTCATTCACTGTACATGAGCTTCCACGTATTTTGACAAATCTAATCTAAAAATGTTACAGATATTCATGATTACTTTAATTTTCACTTAAAGCCACCTACAAAATATGGTTAAAAATGGCCTTTTTAGGGGCCAGAGCAGTGACATAGCAGTAGGGCGTTTGCCTTGCACATGGCTGACCCAAGACAGACCTTGGTTCAATCCCCAGCATACCATATGGTCCCCCAAGCCAGGAGCGATTTCTGAGCACATAGCCTGGAGTAACCCCTGAGCTTCACTGGGCGTGGCCCTCCCAAATAGCCTTTTCACAATGTAATTAAGAGAAAAGTTAGCTATTATTAGTATATAAGTACAATTACATTTTAGATTTGTGATATAGCTAGAGAGCTAAGAATCACATTTAACAGTTGTTTCCATCTTTTTAGATAATGAAGCCAAATAATTTATACATATTTCAAATCATTTCAAGTAGCATAAATTTGTATTAATGGATCCTTACTGGCTTTTTAAAAACTTGCTATTCAGTGTATGGTCTCATATAGCAAAGAAGCATGCCACACAATCTCTACCCTACACCAAGGTCCTTTAAACTTTTCCACTCACAACTTTTTTATCTAAGAAAAGCAGAAATTAAAGAAACACAGAAAGGTAGCAACAAAGGACAAAAGTCAACACGGATCTACACAATTGAGATAGTGGGGTAGGGAGTTGTAGCGGAGAGAAGTTGATGTCCTTAAGGGAGGTAGGTACACTGGTGATGATATTTAATATGGTATTTAAATTATGTACATGTAAATCTACCATTAACAGTAAATCGCAGTTTAATAATTTAAAAGTAAAGTCTAAAAAATAAAAATAGAAAGTCAGGCTCTAGAGCAAGAGCAGAATGTACATTTTAACATAATCTCTATATAATTTATTAAGTACTGCTTTAGAGACATTATATTAAAACTCTAACTTATACACATATATGCATATACATATAGGCCAAACTTCAATGTCTATGTTCTATAGACACATTTTTCTGCATAGATATTATAGAAAATCAACAATCCTGAAGATGGTAATGTTTATCCCTTTATCCCTTAATACACTAAATATTCCTCTCACCAAAGCCTTCCACAGCTATTTTCAAGGAAGGACAGATAGGAAGGAAGGAGGGAAGGAAGGAAGGAAGGAAGGAAGGAAGGAAGGAAGGAAGGAAGGAAGGAAGGAAGGAAGGAAGGAAGGAAGGAAGGAAGGAAGGAAGGAAGGGAAGAAGAAGGCAGGAAAGAAGGAAGGGAGGGAGGGAGAGAGGAAAACAAGTAAATAAGAAAAAGAAAAAAGAATGAAAATTGAAAGTAAAAAGGAGAAATAAGAAAGAAAAGAAGAAAACAGAAAGAAATAAAAAAAAAGAGAAAGAAATAAACAGAAAAAGAAGCATAGAAATTGTGGATGCCCACACATTATCAATGACTAAAGAAACAAACTGAAAAAATTACAATTTTAACTTGAATCTTCTAGAATTTTTATCATTTTAAAATAAGTTTTATAACTCACAGCCTTAAATGGTTGGTTGGAACTGCACTTTCTTGCATGTAAAAAGGAATGAGGACTTGCAAGATTAAAGAATTAACATCTTAGATGGTAAATTTTATATTACAATTTGTAGATACCTTAAAAATTATTATACCATAGTTATTTATATTGCATTACATTACATTTATCTATAACACATTAGATTATTTTAAAGAATTATCATCATATAATAAAACATGGAAAAAATTGCATTTATAAGGACTCCTTAAGTCATGCTGAAAAATAACTCAATTCCTTAAAACAATTTTATTGGCCTTCACATAATATGCAGGAATGAGCATAAGATAAATTTCTTATTATAGAATTATGAGAATAATATATATTATTTTATTGCTGCACCCCATATTGCAATCTGTGGCAGATAAGAAACACTCTCAGAATATTGTCATCTAATAAAATGTAGGTGAAAAGACTTAAAAAATATCTTGACTCTATGACACAATTCATTTCTTTGTTTTCTCACCCACTAAATATTCTAGTTATCCTGGGGAAATTAAATAAAGACCATTTTATGGACGTTCCCATCTCCATTGGCATCATGCCAGAACATCGTTAGTTGATGATCTTGTAATTTTTGTTATTCTGAGCACTTTTGTTAAATTAACTGCTTTAGTAATACTTTTGTTATTCAGCATTTTGCTACACTGTTTTTTTTTCTATTTTTAGACATTTCTGTCAAAGAACTCTTCAAAACTGTAAACAATAGATTAATTATATATGTGCTGGTCAAGCACTCCAAATATTGGATGAAATGCTTTGTATTTAAATTCATAACATAGTGGTAAAGTTTGGGATTAAAAACATACAAACAAGCCATTCTATAAAAGTACTTTATAACTCCACATAAGCAACTGTTCTATTTTTCTATTTGCAAGGCGAAGTTCACAATCCAATTGAAATAGTCCCAAGTGTCCCCAAAAAGCTACTGTGTATTGTTTGAAGGTGAAGTCATGCCTCCAGTGTCAGGGGTGACTGCTCAGCTGTTAGATCATGAGATGGTATCTCAGTATGGTATTTAGAAAATAGAGGATCCAAAATGGAGGGGTGCACGGAAAAAGACAGATCATTTTGACTGGCCTGAAAGTCATCCATAAAAAAACACCTTGGAAGCCAAAATAACATCACTGAATTAACATTTACAACAATCACTCAAAATGAAACACAGAGGGAAAATTCACACTAGAACATGAATACTAACATAACAATGATTTTGTAATTGATTCATTCCCCAAATATTCAAGACTTCCAAAATATCCCTGGGAAATTCTCTCCTAAAACATTTAAAAATGCATAATCCATTATTCTGTACAAACAACTTTCTAAAAATTAATTTACATAGGAAAGTTGTAGTAACACACAGTAAGAGAAGCATAAAGATTTTTTGATGGTTGCTAAGTTTAACTGAAAAGTAACAAGGGGAAGGGGATTTTGGCCCCTGGGGTTTGAAAGAATAGTCCAGCTGTAATTTTTGCTCTGAATATTTACATGGTGGTTTCTTCCCATTCGAGCTCAACATCACCTATAACAGAAGGGTGGGAAAAATTAGCAGTTCCAAAGATTCATTCCAAAGCCTGAAACATTTCATGACCGAAAAGCAGTGCCGATGGAAGGGTGAGTATCCAATTTTGGAGAAAGAAAAAAACAACAACAAGCAGGTGCACAAACCAAATTTCTAAGACATTTCTAACATATATTTGGTATTAAGTCCATGCAACTGCTATGGTGGGCAAATGAGGAAATTGAACATATATTGCCTCTGTTTACCTTCCATGGCATCCAAAGAGTCCATCTTTTGAAGTGCTGAGTAGTTAACAAAACAGATGGGCTGATTATTTCCTTTACTTGATAAGAGATCCAGAATACATTGGTGTAAAAAAATATACTGGGCCTAGATGACAAAGAAAGATAAGACTGAGCTGGGGTACAGCCAGTGTTACTAAGAAGCACATCACTTACATGTCTATAAGCAATTTTATGTTGTGACAGAAATATGGTTTGCTAAGCTTCTGTGGTTTCCTGTAGTGTCAAAATTTCTTTTATGTATTTGTCATTAAACCCCAAGTGATAATACATTTTCACTTGCTGAGATTATGTATGAATAAGTGTGGCAAGTTAGATTAGTTAAACTATTTTTAACTTTATATATATTTTTATATATTTATTTATTGGTTTGGGGGCCACACCCAGCGGGGCTCAGGGGTCACTCTGCACTCAGAAATTGCCCCTGGCAGGCTGAGGGGACCTATTTTCTCACACTTAACAACTGTGAAGTTAGACTTGTTTTCTAGCAAACTCCTTGGAAAACAATCTCATGAAGAGCTACATGCATACTTATTTTTATAAAAATATATATTTATAGACGATAACAAATGAAACTTAAGATTCTTATTGCAGCCTCATGATGTGATAATCAACAGGATAGTGATGGGATGTTGACTCTTTTATGTATTAATACTATAAAATTAAAATATCATTAACTGCGAAGAGCTGTCTCCTTTGTTGTAAAGCAGAGCTAATAATACATTTGTAGATTTATTTTGTTGCCTCCACTTAAAAAAGAAATGGTTAAATAAGATAATATACAGAAAAAGACTAAAATATCATTTGACAGGCACAAGATACTTAAAAATGGTTTTTGTCTTAGTGTCATGAGACTGTGTAATGTTTAATGACAAAGGCTACTTTTCTCCTTTCTGTTTTTGTCTACAAAATCTTACAATAGAAGTTTCCAGTTAGAAGATAATACACTGTAAAATCCATTAATACATGAGCATATAATATAAAAGAATAAAGAGCATAGAATTCTATAATAGACAATACTTAAATAGTTCCCTAATTACAGCTTCCAGCTAGTTCACAAGATCCTTTGATTTGATTCTTAAGCTTCTCAAACCTGCTAAATACAAAAAAAAAAAAAAAAAAAAAAAAAAAACAAGTCTTAATTGTGTCTATCAACATAAACACTTTTGGACAATTCATCAGTAATGGTGCTGGGCACTAGCAATGGCACACAATGGACAGTCCCCATCTGCAGCCTCCCCAACACCTCCATACATATTTCTAATGTGGGGGGAAAGTTTCTGCTATGCAAAGGCAGGTTCAAGTTGACATCTAAGCACATAATAGACATATACATCTTCCCAGGGAGAAATTGAAGAACTGACACTGCACAATTTTACACCACTTACCAGATTCTGTACCATACACATTCTTTCACTTCTCAGTTCAGCTACTAGTCCATATATATCAACAAAATCATGGTCATTTATATGTTGTGTTAAGTGGTCTAGGGCAATAAAAACTCCAGTTCTTCCAACACCAGCACTGTGGAATAGGTAAAGGGACCATGAGAAACATCCAGCAAAAGCTTGTTCTGGTTGATAGTGATGTAGAAAAGGAAATAGAAAATGAGCTTCTTACTTTGGAATATATATATTCTTCAAAATTTCTTTAGTTATATATTGTCACTCCAGGTAACTGGAGTAACTCCAGGTAAGGCAGTTGTCATTACTACTCTATGAAATATTTGAAGAGGGCCAGAGTGATAGCACAAAGGTAGGGCGTTTGTCTTGCATCCGGCTGACTCAGGATGGACCCTGGTTCGATCCCCGCATCCCACATAGTCCCCTGAGCCTGCCAGGAGCGATTTCTGAATACAGAGCCAGGAGTAACCCCTGAGTCACCACTGAGTATGACCCAAAAACCAATAAATAAATAAATAAATGAATGAATGAATGAATGAATGAATGAAAAAAAGAAAAGAAAAAGAAAAATATTTGAAGAAACTAATAGGATTAATTTTCTTTTTGATGTTACAACCCTTTATGGGTTACAGTTGAACTTTGTTTATTGGGGGGGGGTCTGGGCACACCTGGTGGCACTCAGATACTACTCCTAGATTTATACTCAGAAATCATTTTTGGCAGGTTCAGGGACCATATAGGATGCTAGAGGTCAACCCACCCAGGTTGATCGCATGCAAGGCAAACAGCCTACCTGCTATGCTAACGCTCTGGCTCCTAGGCTTTCTTTTAACTGTGAAATTCTTAATCATAGAAACTTTGTATTGGGCTCAGATTTTGTTATCAAAATATTAATTTTTAAAAACTAAAGACATCCAATAGTTAGGCCATAGAAATTACAAAGTAATAAATATGTCAAGATATATTCAGCCATCTTCATCAGAAATACAAGACCTCTGTGTGAAGATGTGAAACTAAAAGAAAAAAAAATTAAGTCACTAAATCTGATCAATATACTATGACTCTAAAATACTCATTTATTTTGGTAGGTAAGAAATAGTCAAATATCAATTTTGTGTTCTTTAATTTGACCTAAGGAACAGCATTTCAGCCTAAATATAACTTTGCTAATATAGACACAGAGATTCCTAAACATAGTAATCAATATTTATCAGTTAATATCATACCCTTTTCTAAACTCCTGAGGTATGGCAGCCAACAAGACAAAATCTTTTCTCTCTAAGAAGTTTCTAAGGGTGTCAGACAAATAAGCACATATATAGAGGATGGGGAATTGGGGAAAGAATATATGTGAGCCTGGGGACTGGAAAATGATGTGAGCAACTCAGAACCAAGCCTGTGCAGCTCACTCCACAGCAACATGAAAGGAAGGGAATGGTGGTGATGGTAATGGTAGGGATTTCTCACTGTTTAAAAATGGTATTTAAAAACAATTATTCACATGGGCATGCTTTTTGAAATACTTTTCTATTTACATCATATAGGAGGAGAGGTAGAGATTGCTTTCATTGCTAATTGACTTTTGTGCTTTTATTGCTAATGAAAGTTATGCTTTAAATGCAAAATACCCCAAACTGAAGACAGCTTCTATTCATCTTAAAGATTATTTTTTTTCCTATTTTCTTCCTCACCCAAATCCAGAAACCTGCTTTTACAAAAGGTGCTAAATTATGAGTAGATTACTTGAGATAATGAGAATATTTACTTATAAAAGCCACAGACTACCCCTATACCTAACAGTCACTATTATGAATTATATATGTTTAATTCAAAATATTTGGATGTTTATGGGTGGCATCATTCAGTCAATATTTCAGAAAAATTCCTAAGCACACATACATGTTTCCTTTGCTGTAAGATACATTCATTTCTTTCTGCCATATAATCTTTTTTATTGATTTGTTTTAAGCTACCATTTGATTTGTGATCATTGGTAATCGATACATCAAAAAAAAAAACTGGAATAAATCTATACTGTTCTGCCAGAAACGAACCAATGTAGCATGCCAATAAAAAGTCAATTCCATTTAAAAACATCTTCTCTAGCGCTTAGAAGAAGGTTAGAAAGGGATTTATTTGCTTCTTACCTGCAGTGCACAATCATAGGGCTGGTATCATGGGCTCGGCTAGCTCGGACCAGCTTCACGAAGTGGACCAAGGGGGCGCTGTTTCCTGGAACGCCATGCTCCGGCCAAGCAGTAAAGTTGCACTGTCGCACAGTCATGCAGTCCCCATGCTAGAAAAGGGCAAAGATTCAAGAAACACAGCACAGTTGGATGAGCGTCACAGGGAAGGCTATGCCAGTGTTTAACTGGCTACACTTCTTTTGTGGGAGGCCACACCT
This sequence comes from Suncus etruscus, assembly GCF_024139225.1. Taxonomy (NCBI): domain Eukaryota; kingdom Metazoa; phylum Chordata; class Mammalia; order Eulipotyphla; family Soricidae; genus Suncus; species Suncus etruscus. The sequence goes on from NC_064858.1 coordinate 69,296,397, forward strand.
CCCAGTGCTCAGGGACCACTCCTGGAGGTGATTCAGGGGCGAAGTGGAACTGGGGATTAAACCCAGCCTGCTAAACTCTCTCTCAGCTACCTTGAAGGGGGTTTTCAAAAATATTATTTACTAACTAGAAGAAATGTGTTCTTTTTTTTTCCTGTGAGGCCTTTGTATTACTGCCATAATATAGAAAATTGCTTTTCGTGATAAATGGCAACAAGAAAGTTTGCAAGTGGATTTTCTCTAGATCATTTATATTTAAATAAGACATTGGCATTTTGTACCACTGGAATAGTAGATTTTGAAAGAGGTTTGACCTCCATATTTAAAAACATTCACCAAGTATTCCAAACATAGCAACTGAGTGCCTGATAATACCAGAACATACCAAAAACAATCCTCATATTATTTTCTGTGCAGATTAAAGCAATATAGAAGAATCTTAAGCTATCATTTTTGTACTGTTTCTGTTTAAATTGAAAAATAAATTATTTTAATGTATATACAAGTGACCTTGGAAATTCCTCTTTTCACTCAAATATTTTAACTCTTTATCAAATAAAATAGAAACAAGTCATCTATTATTGTTATTAATCAATTAGTATTAACTTTAACAGAATGACTTGTAATTAATCAGTGATAGAGATAAATTTAAGTCATCTGCTTAAAAATATAAGAAAGCACTAAAGAATACACAGATAGGATTACAAGTGATAGTGCTAAAATGAGACTTTTAAGAAGCTCACATTTTCTATTATATTTTTTTCTTTCTCTATTTTTTACCCTTTCAATTTTCAGATCCCTGATGGTCCAATCTATTTGAGCATCTTCCATCAGCTTGGTGATCACTATATCTCCGAAGAACGTCACTGGTTTGTTGTCCTCTGGCCAATATTGATGGCATCTGATCTGCAGTTAGAGAAAATCACCAGTCATCATCCATGCACAACTGAGGGATACCACAGTTGTTTTTATTATAGCTACTATAGGCTTAGTTGTCACATCTAGAAGAACTCAGGAGCTACTCTTGCCTCTGCTCATACCACTCATAATTGGGATCTAAGAGCTCTATGTAGTACCAGGTATCAAACTGAGGTTGGAAAGCAATTGATTTCTACCCTGTAGTGATTCTCTGGCCCTTTACAGCTATTGATAGTATGGGAAAACTCTTGTAGATGACCAAGTTATTGATGACTCACAAATTTGATTAACATGATCCCATATTTATTAGCACAACTGTAAAATAATATTTCATGGAAGGATTTTCAAATAACTTACCCGCCCTTTTTCAAAACACTGTGTCAGCATCACTAATGTCTTTGCTCTGGTCTCCCATACCATCCTCCAAAAGTCCCCAACTGTTCCCGGTAATGGACCTTGTGTTGCAATAAACTCATTTGGACATAAGTAGCCCTGAAAAAAATGTAATCACAACATGTATCAATTTTTATATGTATATGGTGATTTTTAGTTTTGAGCAGTGCATGTATTATATAGTAGTAAATAAACTAATTTTAAAATATGGTATATAATATTAAATACTAAAATTTTCTAACATCTCACTTATTTAACCTCACAATGGGAGATTACACAACTAATTCATTTTTAAATTTTTTTAAATTTTTTTACTTTATTTAAACATCTTGATTACAAATATGATTGTGATTAGGTTTTAGTCATGCAAAGAACAGCTCCTACACCAGTGCAACATTCCCATCACCAATGTCCCAAATCTCCCTCCATCCCACCCCACCCACACCTGTACTACAGACAGGCTTTCCAGTTCCCTCATGCATTCACATGATTATGGTAGTTCTCTGTGTTGTTATTTCTATAACTGCACTCACCACTCTTTGTGGTAAGCTTCATGAAGTGAGCTGAAAGTTCCCGACCTCCTCTCATTGTCTCTGAGGATTGTTACAAAAATGACTTTAATTTTTTCTAAAACCAATAGATGAGTGAGAATATTCTGTATCTCTCTCTCTCCTTCTGTCTTATTTCACTCAGCATGATAGATTCCATGTACATCCATGTATAGAAAAATTTTATGACTTCATCTCTCCTGACGGCTGCATAATATTCCATTGTGTATATGTACCACAGTTTCTTTAGCCATTCGTCTGTTGAAGGGCATCTTCATTGTTTCCAGAGCCTGGCTATTGTGAATAGTGCTGCAATAAATATAGGTGTGAGGAAGGAGTTTTTGTATTGTATTCTTGTGTTCTTAGGGTATATCCCTAGGAGTGGAATAGCTGGGTCGAATGGGAGCTCAATTTCCAGATTTTGGAGGAATCTCCATATCGCTTTCCATAGAAGTTGGACTAGATGGCATTCCCACTAGCAGTGGATAAGAGTTCCTTTCTCTCCACATCCCCGACAGCACTGATTGTTCTCATTCTTTGTGATGTATGCCATTCTCTGTGGTGTGAGATGGCATCTCATCATTGTTTTGATTTGCATCTTCCTGATGATTAGTGATGAGGAGCATTTTTTCATGTGCCTTTTGGCCATTTGTATTTCTTTATTATCAAAGCATCTGTTCATTTCTTCTCCACATTTTTGATGGGATTAGATGTTTTTTTCTTGAAGTTCATTTTGGATATTAGGCCCTTATCTGATGGGTGTTAGGTGAATCGTTTCTCCCACTCGGTGGGTGGCTCTTGTATCCTGGGCACTATTTCTTTTGAGGTGCAGAGCTTCTCAGCTTAATGTATTCCCATCTGTTGATCTCTGCTTCCACTTGTTTGGAAAGTGCAGTTCTTTCCTTGAAGATGACTTTAGTCTCAATGTCATGGAGTGTTTTTACCGACATATTGTTCTATATACCTTATGGTATCAGGTCTAATATCAAGGTCTTTAATCCATTTGGATTTTACCTTCATACATGATGTTAACTGGGGGGCTATGTTTGCTTTTTTGCAAGTGGCTAACCAGTTCTGCCAGCACCACTTGTTGAAGAGGTTTTCCCTGCTCCACTTAGGATTTCTTGCTCCTTTGTCAAAAATTAGGTAATTGTAAGTCTGGGGAACATTGTCTGATAACTCAAGCCTATTCCACTGATCTGAGGGTCTGTCTTTATTCCAATACCATGCTGTTTTGATAAATATTGCTTTGTAGTACAGTTTAAAGTTGGGGAAAGTAATGCCTCCCATTTTCCTTTTCCCTAGGACTTCTTTAGCTATTCAAGGGTGTTTATTGTTCCAGATGAACTTCATAAGTGTTTGATCCACTTCTTTGAAGAATGTCATGGGTATTTTTAAGGGGATCACATTAAATCTGTATGCTTTGGGGAGTATTGCCATTTTAACGATGTTATTCCTGCCAATCCATGAGCAGGGGATGTGTTTCCATTTCTGTGTGTCCTCTCTCATTTCTTGGAGCAGGGCTTTATAGTTTTCTTTGTATAGGTCCTACACGTCTTTGGTCAAGTTGACTCCAAGGTATTTAAGTTTGTGTGGCACTAATGTGAATGGGATTGCCTTCTTGATGTCCATCTCTTCCCTATTATTATTGGTGTATAAAAAGGCCATTGATTTCTGTGCGTTAATTTTGTAGCCTGCCACCTTACTATGTGAGTCTATTGTTTCTAGAAGCTTTTTGGTAGAGTCTTTATGGTTTTCTAAGTAGAGTATCATGTCATCTGCAAACAGTGAGAGCTTGACTTCTTCTTTTACTATCTGGATTCCCTTGAAACACAGCTAACTTATCTACAAAGATGACATTAAATCCTATGACAATCATCTCCTTCAATGTCAATGGACTAAATTCACCAATTAAAAGACACATAGTGGCAAAATGGTCAAAAAGATAAATCCAACCTTCTGCTGCCTACAAGAAACACACCTGAATAGTCAGTACAAATATAGACTTAAAATCAAAGGCTGGAGGAAAATTATCCAAGCAAACAATACCCTCAAAAAAGCTGGGGTGGCCATATTAATATCTGATGACACCAACGTTAGACTCAGAAAAGTGGTAAGGTACAAAGATGGACTCTATGTACTAATCAAGGGATATGTGCAACAGGAAGAAATCAGACTATTAAACATATAGGCACACAATGAGAGACCAGAAAATTATCTAATACAATTACTGACAAATCTGAAAGAAGACATCAATAATAACACAATAATTGTGGGAGACCTCATCACGACCCTATCAACCCTTGATAGGCCAACCAGACTGAAACCCAACAAAGACATACTAACCCTGAAAAGAGTAATAGAAGAAAGAGGACTAGCAGATATATATATATATATATATATATATAGGACACTCAATCCCAAAAAATCTGGATAAACATTCTTCTCCAATGTATATGGGTCATTCTCCAGGATAAACTACATGCTGACACATAAAACATACCTCCATAAAATCAAGAGGATAGAAATCTTGCAGGCTACCTTTGTGACCACAAGGCTCTGAAATTAGATGTGAACTACAAAGGCACACAAAAGAAAAACTTTAACAATTGAAAATTAAACACCCTGCTACTGAACAACCAGTGGGTCCGAGATGAAATCAAAGAGGAAATCAAAACTTTCCTGGAAACAAATGATAATGAAGACACAAACTGCCAGAATCTATGGGACACAGCAAAAGCAGTCCTAAGAGGAAAATTCATAGCTCTACAAGCACACATCAGGAAGGAAGATGGGGCATACCTGAATAACTTAATGACGCAGCTCAAAAAATTAGAAAACCAACAAAAGGAACCAAAAATAGGGAGACAGAAGGAAATAACAAAGCTGAAATCAGAAATCAATGAAGTGGAAAACTAAAAAACAATCCAAAAGATCAACAAAAGCAGAAGTTGGTTCTTTGTGAAAAAATAAACAAGATTGATAGACCATTGGCAAAACTCACAAAGAAAAAGAGAGAGAGAAATCTGATAAACCATATTAGAAATGAGAAGGGGGAGATCACAACAGATATTGCAGAGATCCAAGGGTAATCAGAGACTACTTTGAGAAACTTTATGCTACTAAACATGAGAACCTAGAAGAAATGGAAAAATTCTTGGACACTTATAACCTTCCACTGTTAAGTAAGGAGGATGTAGCATATCTAAACACCCCCATCAGTACTCTGATCATTTAAACTGTAATCAAACATATGCCTAAAAAGAATGGCCAAGGCCCAGATGGATATACTAATGAATTCTTTCAAACCTTTCAAGAGGAGCTACTACCAATCCTAGCCAGGCTCTTCCATGAAATTGAAAAAACAGGAACACTCCCAAACAGCTTTTATGAATCCAACATCACCTTGATACCAAAACCAGACAGAGATCCTGCCAAAAAAGAAAATTACAGACCAATATCCCTGATGAATGCAGATGCAAAGATCTTCAACAAAATCCTGGCAAATAGGATCCAATGCATCATCAAGAAGATCATACACTCACTAATTCTGTCCTCAGCTGCAGTTACTCTGTTGGAGAGGCTTTCCTTGAAGTTTTCATTTCAGCTACAGAGTTTTTCAGTCCTGTTATTTTAGTTTGGAGTTTTCTGATTCTATCTTTGTGTTCTGGTCAGCCGTAGCAATGCTTTCTTTATGTTCTATGGGCATCCTCCATATTTCTTTTGTTTGTTTTTTTTTTGGGGGGGGGTCATACCAAATATGCTTATGGGTTATCTCTGGCACTCAGATATTGCTCCTGGCTTGGGGGACCATATGGGATGTGGGAATCAAACCCAGGTTCATCCTGGATCATCAGCATGCAAGACAAACTACCTACCAATGGCTGTCTCTCCAGCCCCCATATTTTTATTCTAAACTCCTTATCTGAGAGGCTAATTAGGTGGTTGGTACTTTTTTGGGTCATCAGAGCTACCATCTTGTTCTTTCTGTATGCTGTTGTCCTGTGTTGTTTCCTCATTGACATGCTTGAGGTGTCACTTTTACTACATGTTTTGATAGTGTCCCTATATTAGAAGATGCACATGGACGCTGGGCTAAGCAGAGTGGCCTCGCTCTTCAGACTCACCCTTTGTGGGCAGAGACAGCCTACATTAGTGATGAGCCCTGGGGTCTTTTTTGGCTGCCACATGCAACAAAACAGGAAACCAGGCAGATAGCGATGGAGCAGCTCTTTTTGTTTTGTTTTCTTTTTGTTTGGGGGGCCACACCAGGTGACGATCAGGGGTTACTCCTGGCTATGCACTCAGAAATAGTTCCTGGCTTGGAGGACAATATGGGATGTGAGGGGATAGAACTGTGGTCCATCCTAGGTCAACCGTGTGCAAGGCAAATGCCCTACCACTGAACCACTGAAGAAGCAGCTTTTTATAGTGTCCCCTTTGTGCCCAAGCACAGGCAGGAATTAGCCCCTACTCCTTGTGGGTAGAGAGAGCTTACCATCGTGATGGCCCTTGAGAGTTTATGTTTGCTGATTTGTTCTTTGGCTGCCACATGCCGAAAAACAGGAAACCAGGCAGGGAGCCACAGAGCAGTTTTTTTTATAATGTCATCTTTGTGCCAAAATATAGGGAGGAATTAGTCCCCGCTCCTTAGTTTTATAATTTCAGTAGAAATACCCAAATATTTGGGTTAAAAGATGTATTTTTTAATTTTTATTTTTAATCTCTTGAGTAGTACTTTGGGATCTGATAGGCCCTTCCTAATAAGATACAGCAAAAACTTCAGAATATCCAGTTTCTCAGGCCTGGGGTGCCAGTGATAAGCTCAGGGTATCTGGGGTTCTACATGACAGGCTGGCAATGTTGGGGGACTGTGGGGTGCCAGAAACAAGCCAATTCTAGATCAAGCAAGGCATGAACTGAATCTCTATACTATCTCTGTGGCTTGATTTTGTTTTGCTTTGTTTTGGATCCACACCTGGCAATGTTCAGGGAGACCCCTGACTTGTTGATTGGAGAAAGTTTTTGGGACTATTCAGGAGTCCATATGTGTGTGATGAGAGAACCTTGGCCTCCTGCTTGCCTGACAAATGCTCTAGCTCTCTGGTCCAGTATCCAATTTTTTTTACGTTTAAAGGAAAACATATGTTTATGATATTATGTTTGAAATTACTTAAATTATTGAATTATTGAAATTATTATTCAAATTATTATTTAAAATTTCTAGTCTAAGGGTTAGTAGCAGATAATGGACAAAAGACAATAAAACCCCTATTTTCTTTTACATTACATAAATCCAAAATACAAATGGAATGTATTGATTTCATTAAGAAAATAAGGTAATTTATTAGAATAGTTAGTGTCATGAGAGAGCCTTCAGATAATAGGATACTCAGAAAAACATTCATTATTGCTATTTTAGGAAAGAAAAGAAGATGGAAGAAAGTAAGTTTTGCAATATTTGGAGGATAAAGTGTTCCAAGTGGAAAGAATATAAAGTATAATAATATTAAATGAGTTATGTATCTGGAATGTGGTAGAAATAACAGAGCTTAGTTGAGAAAGCAGTGGGGGTATAGTAAGACGACAAAACTGGGGAGTGAGAAAATTGAGGCACACAACATTTCTCTCTGAGGTTCAAACTGCTTGAGTTAGAAAAGAAAAATTAGTGAAGAGCTTTGTCTATTCCCACCTGTAACTTTTATCCCAAACAAAAATTATCCTGAAAAGTGTTTGCATTGCACTTGGACATTCCAGGCTCAGTCCCTGGCATCCTATATAGTTCCTTGAAACCCTTAGGAATTACAGGAGTAAGCCCTGATTCAACACTGGTAGGTAACACAAAACACAACAACAAAAAGTTTACTTGAATGACATACATAGTACAAATATACTGCTCACTTGGGACTGAAATTTGCTTCTATGTAAAGTGCTTTCATCTGCTTACGCTTATAATGCTGCTCATAAAAGGCTGCAATATTATGCATGGAATATTTACTTTATCTGATTGTTGCAGAATATACATATTCAGAATTCTTAATTAGTTGCTCTATATTATCACCTTATAGCTGATTATTGAAAATCTGTAATTCTTAGAAGAAACAACAACAACAACAAAAAAACATGAAACAGTAGAAGGACCAAGAATTTGTAGCATGAAAAACTAAGAGCCCCTATTTCTCAGTTTATAAAATAGGGGCACATAATGATGCTCTGTACATTGAGGTGAGAGAGCTGGGCCTGGAGAAGTCACACTCCAGGAGTTGGTCCCTTGCACTGGCATGTGGTGGGCACTGGGCTGGACAGCTAGCCAAAGAACCCTCGGACTGCCAGTCAGTCCGGGGGCCCAGATTCCCCCACGCCAGAGGGTCTTCATGGCCTGATCTGGTAACCTGGGTCTTGGGGGATGGGATGGGGTGGAGCAAAACTCCGCCCCTATCCATTCATTTGCAAGCTACAGAGGCGAGAGCTGGTCCTGGAGAAGTCACAAGCCAGGAGTTGGGCCCTTGCACTGGTATGTGGTGGGCACTGGGCTGGGCAGCTAGCCAAAGCAGATTTATCTCAACCTGCGCGACATATATCCTTTTTTTTACCATAGTCCAAAAAATATTCTAATTCTTGACTATTTGTAGGTAAGAAAATGGAATATCCTATGTATGGAGGATAGCACTAAAATAGATCTCTGAAGTCAGTGTCTAAGAAGTAAACGTTACTTTCTATACAGTTGTCCTCTCTGACTACCGAGCCTTAGTCTTAAACATTTTATCTATATAATGTATAGAGCCCTTCTTCTATATTGCCTTTCCACACCCAGAGACCTTTCTACTCCACCCCCCATATCCCAACCTGGATTTGTTATCTTCCCTTTATTTAACCCTGTTTACCTTCAGTTTTTAACTCGTTAGGCACCAAGACCGACCTCCTTCCCAACAGACCACCATCCAGCTCCTCAATGAACGACACCCTCTTGATCCGTCATCTTGTGTATCAGCAAGAAACCACAACCAATAAGCCTCCTGACTCAAGCTTGTGACCCCTCTCACCCCCTTCAAATCATGGATGGTTGCATGATACCGGATTCAGCTGCAGTAAAACCCCCAGCTCAAGGACACTATAGGACTCTGAAATGCCACAAATCATATCTTAAACTCTAGACCAAAGTTTGTGATACGAAAAAGTACCTTGGCTTTCGCTCCCCACAAGAATATCTCAGAATACCTAATTGGGAGGCCTATATTGCCTACGTTAGCTTAATACCTTTATAAAAATGTATCTTAAGATATATATTCCTAAACATACAGATAGCCTCCCCAATCACTTTCTTTTTTCAAATACCCTTTTTCCCTTTTTTTTTTTTCTCAATTTCCTTTTTTTATATATCTCAATTTTATCTATATATTCTATTTTTATATATACATATTTTCTCTACCCTCACCAGTTTTGGTGCTGCTTGGTCAAAAACCAAGAAAACGTCTTGCCTGGGATAAAAGCTCAGACCACACCATAGATACTGTATGTGTGGCCTGTCATCCTTACCTGAAATAGCTCCAGCAATACAAAAGGACATCATACGTTTTTGTATAGGCACAGTAAATAAGGGGAAATCATGGACTCAGACATAAGATCTTATCTTCTAGGATATGTCCCATCCTGGACATATGTCATGTGGATACAACTCAGTCTCCACGAGATTGGACAGTGTTAGTTCATTCTCAAATCCCAGATCCCAGACGTAGAACTGAAACAAACCCATGCAACAATACCAGGAACTGAGCTGCGTTGGGAGATATACTTGTGCCAGTGTTAATATGACGAGGACAGCGAGGAAATGAAAACTTGACCTAAGACCAGGAGGTCCTATCACATCACCTAACACTAAGTGGAAATCAGAAGATGTATCGTCCTTTGAACTATGAAAAATAAGAGCACTAACTACAGAAACCTGACTTTGACAACTGTGACTGAACAGAACGTACCTTGAGACCAATAAGGAAAACCCTACCCTAGGCTATAGCCCAGGTCTTTTATAAAAACCAAGACTTCTTAGTACAGAGGCACAATTCTGACAACAGAGACTGAGCAGAACCATTGGAACCATCATTTCCTAGACTTCAGCTTAGGGAATGAACAAAAACATGGAGCACATGATACAGAAAACTGAACACACCAACAATGGAGCCTTAAAGACTCTATCCTAGGCCCTGTCCTAGGACCTGCGCAAATACCAAGATTGCTTGCTATAGTGGCCTTATTTTCTCATCCACAACAGAGAAGAAAGGTTCTGACACCACAAAAAAAAAAAAAAAAGAAAGAAAAAAAGAAAAAAAAAACAACCCTGAGAAATGGCAATGAGAAGGTATGGAGCCAGTGATTGTTCCCATGACAATATGCTTCAAGAGTGGAGAAACCCTGAATCTCTTAGGCCATGGGAATTTCCTTCCTTCCCCAATACTTGCTGTGCCTATACAAAAAAAAAAAAAAAGTGGGGTAACACAAACCCTGCCACTGCAGCACTTTTTCTGGTGTTGTTTTGTTTTATTTTTTGTTTGTTTGTTTTTTGATATTATTTTCCTTCTCCTTTTTCTTCCACTTTTTTCTTTCTTTTCCACTTTTGTGGATATTTTTCGGTGATTTTTTTTTTTTGTAGTTGATACCAAATTTTTTCTCCTCTTTTCCTTAACCTTTTTACCTCCAACAGAATAGCATAATTTGAATCATTCAGCCTCATAAATTGAGGGGGAAATAGAATGATACCAGGACCAGTCATATGAACATGTAGTGTAAATAAAAAAATGACCAGACTGGAACACCAAACAGAATAGATACCCAACCAATAACAAGCTGTAAAGCGGAGACCATTTGCAGTAGGATTCTGGGGGGTAAAGGAGGGAGATGTGGGAGACATGCTGGGAACAAGAGTGGAGGGAGGATAACATTGGTGGTGGGAATGCCCTTCATTCATTGTCACTATGTATTGTAAATAATTCTGTGTAAATGAACTTCAGTCATAATAAAAAATATTACAAAAAAATAATATCCATAAGGTTTGCTATTCTTAAGTAGTTATAAAAATGCTATGTTTTTTTAAAATATAAAATACACCAACTTACAGAAACATAGCTAGCATTAATATAATCAGATCCTGGAATACCAGCATCAGCTATCAGCTTCACTCTGTTATTATTATCTAGAAGAAAACACAGAGAATCAAGAGTTGGTCACTTCATAAAAGTCCTGTCTTTTTTTTTCTATAAAAGTAAAACAAATGAGTCCATGTTATAATATTCAACTTTATAGATGGGTGTAAAAATGTCTGTCCTCTCTTCTCTTTTTCAGTTTTACTACCTAGACACAATGTGTATTAATATGTTCTACATATTTGCAAAATTTTCTACATCTACTCACAATTATACCAAAAGTTAAATGTTATGCATTTTATTCTGAAAAGTTTTAGTTTTGGTTTACCTATTTCTCTTTTAATATAAACATCTATGAAGATGTTTAGGTTCATCATCTTTAAAATATGAGAATTTTGTGATTGAATATATTTAATTTTAAAACAAACTAATATAATACAATTTTATTACAGAAAGATAAAAAAAGAATATAAAAATGTTTTAAAGTGTGATTGGAGACATAGTAGAAGCTGACCTTCATGCTGCATCCCCGGCACCCCATATAGTTTCCTTAGCCCATTAGAAGGAATTTGTGAGCACAGAGCCAGGAAAAAGCCCTGAGTACATCTGGATGTGGCCCCAAAACAAACAAAAGAGCAAACACACAAAAAAGTTTGGATGTAGTTAGTGTGTATATGTAGACTACAATATTTACAATAAAATTCCCAAGTCAAACTGCTCATTAAAAATTAAAATAAAATTAAAATTAAAAAATTTAAATTTAAATTTAAACAAAACTCTGCCACATTATTTTCCAATTGTATCAGTTTATGTTATAAAATACAGTGGTTGAAAACTTGTTGTTTCTTCTGAATTTCATTCCTATTACTAAACATCTTAACTTATGATCTACTGAGTAATATATGTTTTTAATGCTTAATTTAATGTCTTTTAGATGAGTACAAAATCTTTAGATGAGTTTCTGTGTTAATCTTGGGCATTGTTAAGTGAACTGCTTTTTCTATTTTTATTTTATATTTAAAAATATTTATACTAAAAGTAAAGCTATGTATATAGCCTTTTGTTATGTACATTGTAACTTTATTCTTAGTTTGACATTTGTGTTTGACACATAAATCTATCTAGCAAGCAATCAAAATTTTCATGCTGTCATCATTATGGACTCCTATATAATTTATAGGAAGGTATTTTATATATATTCTTTGCTACATATTATTTGCAATATATTTTAGTTTTGCATATTTACTTTAAAAAGTGTTTATTTTCATTTGGAATAACATTCGTAATTTTTAAACATTTAATCTCCTTTATTCAAGTCACTTGTATCATAGGCTACTCTATGTACTTAGAATACTATAAACTAAACTAAATACTCTAAACTATTTCCTTTCATGAATTTTACCTGCTTAGTCTTTTGAAAGGCCAATCTTTTATTTATTGCTTATAATATATAAAAATCTGGATATTATGTTGACCTCCAATGAAAAGTGCCCAGATTTTTTCCATGAGGATTTTTAAATTAAAACATTTAATGTATAGTGTTCATTTTAATAAAACATAATGATAGGTTTTTAAGATATGCAACATAAGATATCTAATCCTATTTTGAATATTTTAAAAACAATATTGGGAAGAACATAAAGAAGGAGAGAAAATAAAAATGTAAGTGGAGTTAGCTTTGAATTTTTTATGACCAATCTACCATATATGTGGTCTGGATAAATTGCTTACCTTCTCTTTGCTTTTATAATCTGTAATAATGTGAAGTTATATTTAGTTTGAGAATTTCTCTTGAGGAAAACTTATATGACAACTTAAAAGAGTATTCAATGAAATTAAATACATATCTTAAAGGAGTTGGCAGTTTTATGAGATTTATAATGACCTCAATGTATTGAGTTTGGAAGCAAGTTATGTAAATGATTGTTCCCAGAGTTTAAATTTTAATAATACTGTGGCTAGTCTATATGTGATGAAGAGATCATATGTGGTGCTAAGGTTCCCTCAGAATATCTGTTTATAACTATCAGAGTCTGCAATAACTATCAGACTCTGCAATAGCAAATGAAACTTTTTTTTGTGATGGTGGATCACTTCTGAAGGTTGTGTCCTATCAAAGGATAGGAATTCCTTCGCCAGCATTTGCTGCTAATTCTAGTATCTTAAATCTCTGTAAGTTAATACCTTCTAAAATGCACTGTGATATTTGAAATCTTACTTCCTACATTACTCAGGGGAAACAGTGTGAAGCATTTAGAAGGCCCAAGTTAAAATTATTCTCCAAGAAGGAACAAAAACATTATTTAGTTTTATGGTTTTATTGAAAACACAATGTGAGTAATATGAGAATATAATTAGCCTAACAACTCCTGGTCTGTTGCGTGCATATGTGAGATAAAGAACAAGAAAGAGAGAGAGGAGTGTGCTTGTCTATAGAGGTGGTTTTCAGCTCACTGATCTTTTAAGCTAGATTAGTGGAGTAGACTTGCATTCTTCAGACATTCAGTCCTCACAGTCTTACTTAATCTTACTCATGCAGAAAGTTAGCAGCATTCAAAGTTAAGCAATCTATTACTGAAGCATTAACCATTAACCTTTGTTCTTTTTATTTTCTGTAATCTGGTGCTTGGATAATTTATCGAATTCTAACAATAAATTTTGAGGTAGACATCACTGAATAATCTATCCAATAACAAAGCTAGGAAATTTTAATATAACCTACATGTTTTTGTCTTTTACTCTATAGCTGACATAGTTATTAGTTATTGGTTGTACCAACAAATTACTCAGTAACATTCTTGAAGAAAAGTTTATCTAGCAAAGTCATCTCTTTTCTGATCACCAACTCCTCAATAGGGCAGTTAAAAACAAAAATAAACTAGTTTTAAAATATTTTATACAGATTAAAGGTTTTTGGATATATCTAGAACAAATGCTATTTTAAGTTATTAATTTAATTTAATTATTTTGGGGGGTACTCAAGCCTGGTGGTGTTTAGGGCTTACTTCTGGCTCTGTGCCCAGGGATCTCTCCTGGTGGGGCCCTGGCTGAACTCTGTGGTGCTGGAGAGAGAACCTGGGTTGTCTGTGTGCAAGGCCAGCATCTTCCATGCTCCAGCCCCAACACATCTTTTTAAAAGTTACTGTCAATCTTATGTAATTAAATAAACAAGGAGGCAAATAAGCATTTACCTTTACCAAAATATGTAAATAATGCATTCAATACTTATTCTAATATTTCAAAACATCTTTTATTTACCATGTAATTTATTTCATTCCTAAAATTATTTTTTGGACCTTAACTGAAGCCATAAAGAATTGGGGATGATAACACTTCTCAGCTCTTTTGGTTTTAAAACTTGTTTATTTAGCTCCATTAACTACTATTCTCTTTTTGTATTTTAAGGAAAGAGTGAGTGTTCTTGCTTTTTGTAGAAACCCAAGTAATGCTGCACTGAGATCTCAGTAATAAAAGATCAAAAGTGGGTCTGGCACGATAGCTCAGTGGTAGGGCATTTACCTTGCTCGCGGCTGACTCAGGACACCTGGTTTCCACCATCCCCCCCTCACCCCCAGCATCCCATATGGTCCCCCAAGTTAGGAGCAATTTCTGAGCGCATAGTTAGGAGTAACCACTGAGCGTTATCAGATGTAGCCCAAAAACAAAACAAAACAAAACAAAACAAAACAAAACAAAAAAGACCAAAAGTGTTAATCTTTATATTAAAAATCACACTAAAGAGGCTAGAGAGATAGTATAACAAGTAAGATTTTGACTTGCAAATGGCTAACCCTGAGTTTGATCTCTGAATACAGAGTAAGGAATAAGCCCTGAATACAACTGGGCTTGGACTAAAAAGAGTGTCCTGGGCCAGAGAGATAGTACATGTTTGGCTTTTATTATACATATGACTAATCTCAGCATCCTAAATGGTTCTCCCAAATCTGACCAGGTGTGATTCCCTGTGTACAGAGCAAGAAATAAGCCCTGATTACAGCTGAGTGTGGTCCAAAAAAACCAAAATTAAAACCACATAAAAATACCTATTTAATATACCAAGTTTTTACAAATTTAATATAAAGATTTGACCAAACTTTGTTCCTTGGAAGTTGCTAAACACATTTTATTTTTAATTCATACAAATATGTTTACTTATTTATAATAATGACCTTAGTCACATATTTAATATTTCTTACTATATGAAACCAGATTCTGGTACTTATTTTTATAGAATATCCCTGAAGGAGCATGGAGCATGCAATCTAGATGTTTAATAAATACATGGTCATTTCTAAGTTTCTGACTTATGATCTACCCAATCCTATTTAGCTCTCCTAAAAAAAAAATGAGCCATTGAGAAAGATCATACTACAGACATTTAAAGTAGAAAGAACAGGATTTCTATAACAATACTATAAAACAATTTACTTATGATTAGTTTTGTTCAATATAATTTTTGATGATGAAAAATACTATATTTTTTATCCCATTCAAATTCCTCGGAAATAACAGAATCTATTAGAGTGCTACCTTCTATATCAAGTTTTCTTAATTTGTTAATTCATGGCTTAGTTCTTTTTTAGTTCTAGGACACCAAAATTGTCTTTTTATCTATACTTTATTACCTTATTTTCTTTGATTTCATTTTCTTCAAAATCCATGCCCTTATAGACTGAGTTTAGTTATTTTTTGTTTGTTTGTTTGTTTGTTTTGTTTTTTTTTGGGGGGGTCACACCTGGCAGTGCTCAGGGGCCACTCCTGGCTCCACACTCAGAAATCACCCCCGACAGGCACAGTGGACCAAATGGGATGCTGGGATTTGAACCACCAACCTTCTGCATGGAAGGCAAACGCTTTACCTTCATGCTATCTCTCCGGCCCCAGGAGTTTTTAAGAAAGAAATTTTTCCAAATAGTATTGAAAAGGCATATGAAATTAAAAAAATATATATATGTCAACTATAAAATTAGACAGTTAAAAATAGTTCTTTTTAAACTAGCTATAATGTTTCAGATATCACTTTAAAATTTTGTTTTGAGCCATACCTGAATAGTGCTCAGGAATTACTCCTGGCTTTTAACCCAGGGACCATTCCTGATAGTGTTAGGATAGATATTAGAGTAGATATAATTTTTATTACTTTTTAAATATATCTTTAAGTACCATGATTACAAACATGATCGTAGCTGGGTTTAAGTCATAAACAGAGCAACATAAACAATGCAACATTCCCACCACCAATGCCCCTCTCCCTCCTTCCCAACCCCTGCTTGTGTTCAAGACAGGTATTCTACTTCTCTCACTCATTAAGACTGTCATGATAGTTGTTAGTGTAGTTATTTCCCTAATTGCACTCACCACTCTTTGTGGTGAGCTTCAGATTGTGAGCCAGTCCTTCTGGACCTCATTTCTATTCTCTGGGTATCTTACAATAAATAATGCCCTTCATTTTTCTTAAAACCCATACATAGGTGAGTGAAACTATTCTGTGTCTATCTCTCTCTCTCTGACTTATTTCACTCAGCATAATAGATTCCATTTACATCCACATATAGAAAAATTTTATGATTTCATCTCCCCTGATGCTGCATAATATTCTATGTGTATATGTACCACAGTTTCTTTAGCCATTTCAGAGTCTGGCTATTGTAAATAGCACTGCAATGAATATAGGTGTGGGAAGGAATTTTTGAATTGTATTTTTGTGTTTCTAGGGTATATCACTAGGAGTGGAATAGCTGAATCATATGAGAGCTCTATTTCCAGTTTTTTGAGAAATCTCCAATTTGTTTTCCATAAAGGCTGGACTAGACAGCATTCCCACCAGCAGTAAATAAGTGTTCCTTTCTCTCCACATCCCTGCCAGCCCTGATTGTTCTTGTTCTTTTTGATATGTGCCAGTCTCTGTGGCATGAGATGCTACCTCATCGTTGTTTTGATTTGCATCTCCCTGATGATTTGTGATGAGGAGCATTTTTTCATGTGTCATTTGGTCATTTGTATTTCTTCACTTTTTATTTGAAGAAATACAAATGGCCAAAAGATATATTCTTTAGTTATATTAAAGGCTAAGAAAAGAAAAGGTCTCAAGTTTTTTGAGCCTGCATAATAGAACCATGTGAATAAGTTCAAAACAATGCACTTTAAAAACATAGTTAAAGTAATATGTAAGAAAATGTAAGAAAGAAAAAAATGGTGATTGACATTGTGGTTATTTTCAAGATTATTTTATAGAATCAGTAACACTATTAGTGCACTTACATGGTTTTATGTTTGGAAAGCGATTTTTTGCTCTGTTCCATGGCAGATCAGCATCTGTTGAAGAAAGATCTTGAAGCAGCTTTGGTAATTCCTATGGAATAAAGTCATAAAAAATGTTGACTTTTTTCAGAACTTAACAATACCATATAATAAAAGATAATTATTTATTTTAAGTTCTTCTCTTTTACAATAAATGATTATTAACTAAGGAAACAAGATAAAATGAATAGTAATTTATGTAAATTTTCACCATAAATATCTGTAAGAACATTGGACAGTTGAACTGTTCTCTCCAGGATAATTTCATTGCCTTGAAATGTCTTAAAATAAAGATGTGTCAAACATGTGAATAACACTTTTCTATCCTTTACTAATAATTTCATTAGGAATGAAAAATATTATTAATATTTTAATGTCTACTTAGTAGAGGACAAGAGCTCAGTGATTTTTCTATTTAGGCAGCTTGATTTCATGGCTTTTATTTGGTAGGATTTTGGTCAGTTTGAGAAGATGCTAAAGGTCAACTCTGTTTTGAATAGTCATTGTGAAACTGATAGTTGAATACAAAGGTGTGCTTAAGATTAATCAGACACAGACTAAGGGCCAAGGAGTTATACTACTGACATTTTTGGGTAAAAAATGATGATACTATCCACTTATAATGAAAAAGTTGGTGTAAAATAAAATGTTAATATTTTCATTGAACTGCTAATGTACATTTATGGTTTTTCATTGTAGAAATGTCAAGTTTACCAAATTCTACATCAAGTTCTAAAAGTGTGTTTTACAATGGTTTTCAACACCATTTAAACATTTTTATTCTCCCTCCTATTCTTCAATAAGAAAAACAGGGTTGTCAATTGTATGTAGGTATAATTTATAGGAGAGGATAGTATTGGCATTTTAAATTCACTGTACTGGCTCCAAAGTCTTAAAAATTTTTTTAGCCTGATTCTTTTTTTAATATAATTTTTATTTTAATCATAGTGGCTTACATATCATTCACAGTAATATTCCAAGTACATGTTAACATTGAATCAGGGTAATTCCCATCACCAAATTGTCCTCCCTCCACCTCCGTTCCCATCCTGCCTCCCCTATCCTCCACCCTCACCCCAGGGGCTTCTAGATTGAGTGGCCCCCTCTGTGTCTAGTTTATTACTTAGTGATCTTATAACTGTTTTGTCATGGTACCTCCATTACTTCTCCCTTTAATTGGGAGGCGGGACTAGATCGAGTTATTTGGTTTTGTTTGAGGAAGAGAAAAGTAATAAAATGGGGTAAAAATCAACTACGCCAACAATGGGCAGAGTCCTTCTAGAGGCTCTCGTCCTCGGTTTGAGAGACGAAGGGGAAAAAAGAAGGTGAAATACCACAACAGTTCAAAAAGAAGTATCAAATAAGATATCCAGTGAGCACTGCAGCAATAATGCACCACATAATTCAATGGTCTTGAGATAAAAAAAAAACATGACAGAGCACAAAAAGGAAGAAACGAAGAAAGAAAAAGTAAATATATAAATAAAAAAGTGGACAACTACTTAAATATCTACACTGAAACAAAGAAATCGACAAAAACTAGATAAGAGAAGAAAAAAAAAAAAGAAAAAAAAGATTATTTTGTGCTTATTGTTTGTTTTGTTTGTTTGTTTTTGTTTTGTGGTTTTGGATCACACCTGGCAGTGTTCAGGGGTTACTCCTGGCTCCATGCTCAGAAATTGCTCCTGGCAGGCACAGGGGACCAAATGGGACTCCGGAATTCTTAAAGATAGTACAAGGATTTAAGGTGCATATTTTGCATGCAACTGACCTTAGTTCAAACTCTTGTACCACTGGGAGTGGCCTTTGAGCACTGAGCCAGAAGTAGCAAGTGAGCACCATTGTGGTACAAAATGCCAAGATATTCTTAACCAAATGACTAATATTAGAACAATTTGGGTAATTTTTTGAGAATTATACGTCAGCACATTTGAAAAAGCCAATGATACAGAGATAGTTTGAGTAGGGAAGAAAAATGAGTTGGAGATCCCCTTCAGATGGGACACATCTATTTAACACCTAGAAGTTTCCTTTTATAGATTTAAATGGTTTTCACTTTGGTAATTGATATTCAATTACCATGTTGATTGTAGACAGTAATGTTCCCCACGGGGTGGCCTTACTTATGCAAGGCCTAACCATCATCCCTCTCCTTAGTTCTTTCTCCTATTTCACATTTCAGTGGAATCAGAGATGAGTGAGGCTGGTTTCCACCTATGCTTTTGTATTCAATCTCTCTCTCTTTCTCTCTGGAGTACCCTTGTCTCATTTGTTTGTCAAATTTTCTCTTGTCCAAAAGGTCACCATCAAATTGATCTTTTTTGATGTCTTTTATTACTGCTATAAATGCAATGCATACCCTTACTATTTGATGTTTATCTTTTTTGTTACAGTTAAAGTTGTGATATATGTCTGAATTTTCCATAATATGAACCTCTTTCTGGTAGGGGTGATCATCATAATAATTAATACTGTGCCAATAACTTTTGTGAGCTTTGCATGTTTTCAGTCATTTTAGTATTTAGAAGTCCACAAATTAGATACTGTTATTTTCCAAATGAAGATATTAGGGCACAGATAGTTTAAATGTTTTGTCCAAGTCACAAAATCATTAATGCTAAGTTGATATCTAGATAGGTACTAAATATAATACCGAGTTCATAAAAGTAGGAGTTTATAAATATTTATGGTCATATGTAAGTTTTATCAAATTGTAAATTTTATCAAATGCATATTTCTTTATTAAAACATTAATGTTTATGGGGCCAAAGTGGTGATATAAGCAGTAGGTAGTTTGCCTTGCAGGCACTAACCTAGGACAAACCAAGGTTCGTTTCCTTGGCGTCCCATATGGTCCCACAAACCAGGAGTGATTTCTGAGCACATAACTCAGAGTAACCCCTGATTGTCACTTGGTGTGGCCCAAAGAGCAAAAAAATAAATAAACATTAATGTTTATAATTTAAGACATATGCTATTTTTTAAATTTCCTTACATATATTATAGGTTACAAACAAAATTTGTTAAACCATTATTGTCAAAAATCAATAGATATTTTTTCAATATACATGAAAATTTAATTTCTAATAAAATTTTTATTGAAAAGTTTCTATTGAACTTTTACTTGTGAAAATTACAGTTCCTGATGTTTAAATGCTAAGAATCTTATGGCTTTTGTAAACTCTAGACCAATATAATCTTAAAAAGCATAACCAAAAAGCTATTCAAAGTATTATTAATCTCACATTTTGCTGTTATTCCTGAGACACTTAAATATTATCATTGTGAATTATTTGAAAACTACTGTTTGAAACATAATTTTACAAACTGGGAACTTCAGAAAAAAGAACTAATAAAATTTTGTGTGATGCTGAAAAATGTCTGTATTTCTAATACAAAAAAAATCAAGTGTAAAAAGAGTTTTACAGATTTTACATAACTTTCAGCTGTTTCCTTTATCTTCCATTATTAAAAACATTAAGTTTAGAAATACATAAAATGCTAAAAACAAAGCAACTATAGTTAACTTTTAAATAGTGAGAACTCTTATCATGACATAGTCTCCATAATATGGCAGAGCATTTAGTTCACAGGAACTTAAAAAAATAGGTCTTATAAAATATAGCTGTCCCTTAACCTTTTATTAAATCATTGTAGAACATTAATTTCCCATTGTCTGGATCTATCAGTTTCTGTTTTGAAGTTCATCCATGCCATGCCTCTAACCTAAACTAGCAGCATATCTAAACGATGGGATGTTTAAAACTAAGAAAAAAGGGAGTGCAATTTAAAGTGACATTTATTTGTGGCCTAATATAAAGTTAGTTTACATTCTAGATTCTCAGTCCAGATGTGAGTCCAGCCAAAGCCAGGACAGACTGGCAGGACCGCTGAGGTCTGAAGAAGATCCTTCTCCTATCATACTGGGTAATCACGCTGCAGTTGTACCAACGCTGCCTGGTATAACATTACTATCCAAACAATCATCTTGGTAATTGGGTATTGATTATCAAGGCCAGAGTCCGCATGGCCTGGCTGGCTTCAGATGAACATGAAATGTGACACACAAGAAGACTGGAGGTCTGGCAATGTTGTGACAACTGCTAGGAACATACCGAAAATTCTTCTTGAAACTTTAGGTTGTTGTTTGTGCAAAGTTCCTCAACATGCTGCAGGAAGGACTTCTTGCTTATGGGCCTCCAAGAAAAGACAAAGGGGGCAAATTGGAATCATGTAAGATGAATTTCTTTCCTGGTGCCCCAGATAAGGACTAGACAGTTTTACATGTTTAAGAACAACAGACAAGTGAAAATCCATGAAGTCACGCAGCCCTTTCAAGTTACTCCATCATAGAAGAAAAGTAGCCTTTGTCCTCTGCATTCATTGGCTTTCATCAGACCAGCTTTCTTTCATTTTTAAAGTGACTTTAAAGAAATTATTGCACATTTTAATGAAGAGTTTTTCAAGTAAATTCAAGGGCATAAAGTTATCAATGAATCTCAAAGTAACTAATACCTCTCTGTCATACAGAAAACATTTTATACATTACAAGGTTTTAGAAGATATAAAATATTGCAGTGACCTCATTCTCATAATGACATGGTTTTAAACCCCAAGGAGTTTAAATATCCCTGTATTACTTCCCAAGCTAAAATACAGACATGCATGCTTCACCCCAGAGAGAGAGAAAGCATTTCTCCAGTTACCATGCAATTAGTCATGCTTTTATGATTTATATCCAGCTTGGAGGTTTTTCTAACCATATATATGTATATATATGTACACATATATATACAAAGGAACCATACATAAAGATTCATTGAATGGATGAGTCTAAAAGTTATATTCAAAGACAAAGATATTTATTCACTTACTTGATAGATTTTCTATAACTAAGTAACCTGCAACAGAGATTGTGTTAAATATATTTTGAGTGGAGGGACAAATATTTCGGAAAGAGATCTAGATTAAATCCCCCAAAAATAAATAAATAAATAAATAAATAAATAAATAAATAAATAAGTAAATAATATAAATTTCTTATGTGGTAACTGTTTTAGTTATATTTAATTAAAATATTATTATTGGGATAAAATAATTTAATTTTCCTTAAAATTAGGAAACTAATATTTCTAAAAGTTAAGTTTTTGAGAGAGTTAAAATGGGATATAATATTAAAAACCATTTTAATATATTATGTAGTAGTTAATAGTCCAGTAAATATGAACTAAAATATTTTATTTGTCCATAGAAAGTACTAAACCTGGAAAAGAATCTTCAAAATATAAAATCACATTGCCTATATGCTGCTTCATATTTGAAGAATATATAACCATAATAAAATTATAATCACTTTAATTACTTTAGAAATATCTTTTTACTATTCATTTGTCATGCTCATTTACATGCTGAAAAACATCTCAAAATAATGGTAAACAGCTAAGTACACTTTAAAACACACATAATTAGAGATATGCATATCATTAAGAACACCTTTATCATGCAAAACAAACTGCACTGCAAAATCCACAAAAGCACAAAGTATAATAAAATGACATGAAAATAAGGTATTTTTTTTAACATGGTCTTGAATATTGTTGCTATTATTATATTCCTTTGTGAATAAGACCTGTTGGATGAAGTGGCTTTGAGTAAAGGATGATGAAAGAAAACAAGATAAAAATAAGAAAATGACACAAATAAGAAAACAGAAACAAAGAAAGTAAATTTAAATAAATTTAAATCAAAAGAAATATTTTATTTCAATACTGGAATTGATAAAAAAAATATGAGCAAATATGACAAAAATGACAGTCACTGGTTCATGCACAGATGTTTTCAAGTGATGGCTCAGGGTGTGAACTGACAGATCATCCTATAACCAAACATCGCCTCGTGGTGGGAAGCTGCAGACTAAGCAATTTGCAAATTCTGTCTTGGGACATGTGTTTGGGGCTTCCTAAACACTGTAAAGTGGTCTTAAAAGGTGATAGAAAAATTATAAGGAACTAGATGAAAATGGTTGATGAGCTACTGAATCAGAAGAATCTCTGATATAAGGATAGGAGACCCTTCCTGAGTTAGAGACAAGGCTTTGATCACTGCAAGAGACGCAGGAGGCATGGAGGCAACAGAAATTATTCCCTGCTGGAAAAAAGCACCTTAGGCAAAAAACAGGAAGGAAAGAAACCTTACATTACAAATGATTAAGATACTGAATTAGCAAGAATAAGTGAGTGTCCAGCTACAACACTGAATAGAGATTTTTGAGTCACATGGGGAAGATACGCACAAATTGAAAAAATTATTCATTTAGTAAATGGCATTTAGATAATTGGCAAAATTATCTCGATGTAATGACAGGCTCATCATCTACTGAGAAAATATGGGCTTTCCTCTTTTAGTTTTCCCAGAAAATCACAGATTATATGAGGAGGTGTCATCAAATCTTTTCTTAATGGAATATTTAGAACCTAAAGTAGTGTTATTCTCTTTTAATTAATTATTATTAAACTAATTAGGGGACCATAAAATATCTAAGAGATATTAGGTATAAAGTATTAAAATATAGATAAGCAAGAAAAAAGCAGAGCAATATTACAGTCACAACCTTACTCATTTTGCACTCGCAATATTTATCTAAATTATAAATTATAATAAAAAGTTATTTTATTTTTAAGTCGATTAATTTTAGTAATAAACTCTGAGTTTTTATTTTATAATCTTACTTTATTTGTCCTTCAAAGAATTTCTTTAAATATACTAATAACCTTTGCCAAAATTACACTAAGCTACTGTAAATCAAAACAGTAGCAATTGAGCTTCAGTGCATATCAATGTTATCTTTTTCTTTTTTTTCTTATTATAAACACTCATAATTAATTGAAATACCTGCTTGTACAATGAATAGAAACATTGTCTTGAACAAGCTACTTAATACTTCTGTGCTTCAGTTTTTTATTTGGGAAGCATGGCTAATATATGCAAATAAAGCTCCCATATATAATTTGCCTGGAAAAGTTCCTGACTTGGAAGCAATATGTAAGTGCTAGTTACTGTCACTAGTATTAAAATCACTATTTCTAATTTGTTTCATATAATTCAGAATTCTTCTACTCATGATGTTCTACAATTGATGTTAATATGAAGAAAAATATTTTTATTTATGAAGTAATATTCAAAAATGTATCAAAAAGTGAATCATTTTACAACAGGAAGATTTCTTATTTTTCCTAACCAGGTACTTGTGTTAATAATGATCATTGGGCCCGGAGAGATAGCACAGAGGCGTTTGCCTTGCAAGCAGCCGATCCAGGACCAAAGGTGGTTGGTTTGAATCCCGGTGTCCCATATGGTCCCCCGTGCCTGCCAGGAGCTATTTCTGAGCAGCCAGGAGTAACCCCTGAGCATTGCCGGGTGTGACCCCCCCAAAACAAAACAAAACAAAACAAAAACAAAACAAAAAAAAACAAAAAAAATAATGATCATTATTAAAACTAGAACTTTTGATTTTCTAGTTTTTAGTTTCAAGGTCCTAAACTAGTCTCTATGACATTACTAGTTAAAAGTTCTCATTGAGAGGCCAGAGTGATAGAACAGTGGTAGGGCTTTTGCCTTGCACGTGGCTGACTTGGGATGGACCTGGGCTTGATCGCTGGCATCCCTGAGCCAGGTGCAATTTTTGAGCACATAGCCAGGTGTAATCCCTAAGCGTTACCAGGTGTGGCTCAAAAACAAAAACAAACAAAAAAAGTTCTCATTTAACTATGTGGAATTATTAAAAAAATCATATTTTACTCATTAGTCTACTGAACCTTTACCCCCTTCACACACTCTATACTAAATGTACTAATTTGTAATAGCTGATTCAAATGTTAACTACTCAATGAATTTAACCTGTTTTATTACAAAAAAAATTCTTTTTGTAAAAGCAAATTGCTAAGCCTAATCATGTTTCATCTTATCTATAGTACTGCCAAGTGCATGTATTATGGGTTGAGATTCACTTCAAAGCAGGGCAGAACGAACAGTTGATTTAGTATAATTCTCTCATAATCTATTCATGCAATACAATGAGTAAATCATTGTTAAATATACTGCTGTGGGTGAATTTACACTAAAATACATGATAAGTTAAATATAAGTGTTATAATTATGAATACATTTTATACTAAACTGCAAATCAATTAAGAATTCTTAGGCAGTTCTAATCAGACATCCCTGATGTTGAATGCATTTATCATATACATATGATATATATACAGTATATATACAGTATATGTATATAAACAAGGTCATTAAAATGATCTAATATTAGAAGCACATAATATTAGAAATTTTATTAGGAAATAAAAATAATAAAATTGCTCTTAACAAGTAAACTTAGAAAATATATGTTTAAAAAGAGAAATAGGATCTGCTAGAATTTTTTTTTTCATTTGTCATACTTTTTTGATGAACTAAACCCAAATCACTGAATTTCTATGTTCTTCACCTATTTATCTATCTTGCTTCTAGTAGTTTAATTTGTATATAACACTCTCAAGCCTATGTTATGTCCAATTGTGTGAATGAAATGTTCATATATTTACCTGGATAACTTAGATAAATTTAAAAATGGCATAATTATTTTAAATAAAATTATTCTTCCTTGTCTTACTACTTACTTTAAATAAAAATAGATGTTGGGGCCAGAGCAATAGCACAGCGAGTAGTATGTTTGCTTTGCAAAGTGGTAACCCTGATTCAATCTCCATGATCCTCAAGCCTGCCAGGAGTAATTCTTGAGCCTGAACCAGGAGTAACCCCTGAGCATCCTGGGAGTGGCCCCCAAAACAAACAAACAAATAAAAGTTTTCTTTTTTTGTTTATCTACATCATTGTTTTGATTATTGCCCTCATATTGTATCTATTTTTCTTTTAAGTCTAATTTACTATTTAAATTATAATATTTACCTAGTCTTATGATTAATATTACATATTTAGTTAATGGTGTAACTTTGGTTTACAAGGTTGTTTTAGGAGTACAAAGTTTTCAGGCCACAGTCAGGACTGAAATGAGTATAGTTCTCCACCACAGTTCCTAGGATCCTTCCCTATACTGCAACTCTCAACTCTTAGAGAATCGAGTTTTATTTTAAATATAGAAAATTAGTAATTTGAACAAGTAGCACATGGAATTAAAAAGAAAGTGGAATATAGTATGAGGAAAACTAATTAGCATTACTAATGAGATTATTAAAAGGAAAAATGCTTTTATTTTTTTTAAATAACCTCTTAGAAATTAATGTTTATGGGGCTGAAGCAATAGCACAGTGGTAGGGAGTTTGTCTTGCATGTTGCTGATTCCGGATAGACCTGGAATCCCATATGGTCCCCCAAGACTGCCAGGAGTGATTTCTAACGAAGAACCAGAAGGAACCCCTGAGCACAGTCAAATGTGGTCCAAAAAAAAAAAAAAAAAGAGAGAGAGAAACAAGAAATTAATGTTTATAGAAGGCATCAATATAATTTCAGCAGTGGAGATTTTCAAACAAATGATCTACAGAAATGAAGAGACAAATAGAGGATGTTAATAGTTTTTAAAAACTATTATGTTAATATAAATATAAAATTATGTTAATATGTTAACATTTAAAAATATTGAGATATTAATATTTAAAAATAAAAAATATACTCAATGGAAAGAATTTTAGACTATTGTTATTTTTTAATTCACTTCATTTCAAATAAAGGAAGGTGACTATCAAATTAAATTCAGTTCATTAGTGTATAAACCAATTTGGAACTCTCTAGATTTCAATAGAAAGACAGATCACTTTCTAATAGAAAAGTGTAATGCTTTTTATTACATAAATCTAGCCTGTCTTAAAGCCCTTTGCTCAAAAGGCTATTATTTCATGTCTGGACTCATTTTTTAGAAATCTATCAAAAACTTAAATTCCACTCAGATTACTCTTGATATAACCAGAGAGGATCCATTTATTTATGTTGGCAGTGGTGATTGAAGACCATATTGTCACAGAGACTCAGCTTTCTCTCAAGGTCAATTAGTTGAAATCAATAGGGAATTAAAATATAGCCCTAGCAAAAAGCCATAAATGGAAGCCAATAGATGTGCAGCTTCAATCAGCATTCAATAGCACAGGACCAACTGAGATACTGACCCTCTTCCCTTTAGTCATTTAAGATAGGTTGAAAAAAGAACTTCAAATTATATAATCTTTATGTTAAAGATGCAAATTTGTATTTCTAGATGCAAAAAATTTGTTTTATATTTAGCTATTAAGTATGTGAAGAATCTGTGATAAAGTAAATAAATTAATCTTTTCAAGTTTTAAAAATGATGAATGAGCTTTAACTTACC
The DNA here is from genome assembly GCF_024139225.1 of Suncus etruscus. NCBI lineage: Eukaryota > Metazoa > Chordata > Mammalia > Eulipotyphla > Soricidae > Suncus > Suncus etruscus. The sequence goes on from NC_064858.1 coordinate 69,324,056, forward strand.
TTTTTATATCAAGTTATTAGTAACTCCATCTTATATTTGCTTCTATAATATTAAATTACTTATTCTAAATACTCATAAAATATTTAAATATACTTTGAAAAAGATCTTAATTTTGTTCTTGTATATAACTCTCATTTGTGTTATTTAAGAATATATCCAATTCAGATCTTCATTCTTTTACCAAAGAAATAGTAAATTTTATGTGAACCTCAATATTAATCAAAATTTTTGTCTTAACCAATGACTGGCATCAAGATAGCAGAATATAAAGCTTCATTTATATGAGAAATATATCTGAATATGAGTATGAATTTTTTATGTAATCAGAATGGAAATAAGTATGTGCTAACTGAATACTTTATTCTCATATCTAAAAGATCAAATAGGCATAGGAGCTTTACTCTTTGGAATAACAACTCTTCTGAGATTAAGACTCTCTTTGATATCCCAGTCTTTCTACTCCTTAAAGTACATGCAAACTGCTGGATTGGCAACTGATGCTCAATTGATAATTCTTTGACTCAACTAAAGTGATCAGTACTTTTAGAAAGCTCTGGGAAGCTACATTCTTGTTCAAGCCAAAGCTGTGATATTTCTTATGTGACGGAAGTTGCATTTTTCTTCATCATTAAGCTTCTCCACATTAACACATTAGCAAATATTCTTGACAGATATTCTGCTTTGCCAGCCATGCATCTGAATTAAAACTCTGAGCCTATGCTGTCTCTGGGGCAATTGGGGGTAGGAGCAGTGGAGAGGATGAAGAGGTGGTTACTGTGATGGAAACCACTGGAAAAAGGTCCTTGGTGAAGATAATGAAGACACGACAGGGAAGACATTCTACCATCTAAAAAGAAGCACTAAGCAGATACTTTCTCTCTTATGGGGTTAAGAGGAAATTCTAGAAACTAAGATTTGGAAAAAGATTTAAGGAGAGATCATCAAAAAGATTCTAATGAACTTAATGAACTGAGCCTTGTTGATCTAAGCCAGACACAACTCACTGATTTTAAGAAAGAAAAGTCTGTGACAAATGAGAGGAGAGGAACGTTCTATAGAAATAAAAACATTCTTCTCTGTGGTACTAATGGCATTAGAAAAATAAGAAAGAAGTGAGAAAAGCAAAAGGATGCTGCCTAATGAAGACAAAGAAAGACATTCAGTGGAGTTGCAATCCTCAACCATTTGTGTCTGGAATGCTTTGAGTACTGATTGTAAATGAATATTTTATGTTTGATGTAATCACTTAAATATTTTGATCAATAGACTTATTTTGACCAAATGTTTGAATTTGATTAATCTAACTAGCTAAAAATAATGTCTGCAAAGATTAGAGTGATAGCAGAACAGGTAGGTAGGGCATTTGCCTTGGACGCTACCAACCAGGGTTCAATTCCCAGCATCCCATATGATCTTCTGAATAACTCTAGGAGTAATTCCTAAGTGCAATGCCAGGAATAGCCCCTGAGCACCTCTGGGTGTTGTTCCCCTCTCCCAAATATACATATAAATTTAAAAAAGTCTTCATAAAACTATTTTAATTTTGAAATTAACAATTTATTAATTAGTTAAAATGAAGTCCACCAAAATGATCTATGACTCCAAATGTTAAAATTTATCACAATAAAATAGATCTACCAGTCTCTGTTTTAATCATACTGAATGATAATCACTATACCACTAAGTAGAAACTTCAGAGACTGATCCTCAAATGATACACAGTTTACCCTCTGATTTATCCATATGAAGAAAATAATGTTCTTATCTACATGTATTTTTATTTTTCTTTATATGAAGAAATAATGTTATCTTTGGCATTTAGATGAGTTCTGGTTTCCTTGCTAATGTTGTCATAATTTCTGCTTATAATGTGGAAAGAGTTTGTTGTAGATCTAGAAACAATGGACTTTTCTAAAATCAGTAGAGTGCCTGAAAACACACACACATGATGGGCTCTCCCTTGTGAGGGCAAAACAAGGAATTTTTGATGGGAGAAAGAAAATGTTATCATCTGGGGTCATGTGGATTTACTAGCCACAGCAGTTGACATGAGCTTGTATGACCTTCACCTGTCAGATGTATCCTGGTAATAATAAGGCAAGAATATTAAGAAGTTCAGGTGAACACTTATTTTACTAGGAAAGCTAACACAGCAGGAGAACACAGCAAATTCTCAGGACATGCACATTAGGAGTCAATGTGCATTTTGGTAAGATTAATTTACCATATCATTACCATGCAGTATTAGGACACAGTGTAAATAGAAAGCATAGGAGTTTGCTTTCTGTCTTTTGGCGTTGGAAAAACACATTAAACAGCAAAGCTTTCAGCATCATGTATTGAAATATATAGAGCACACCACCTGACAAAATTTTAAAAAGTCACAGCAGAACCTATTTCACCACAGTAACTTACTGGATGACAAAAATCTCCTTGCGTCTAAAGAAAAAGGAGGAATATCTGGAAGTAAAGATTCATTATTTATTTAGTATACAAACATAACATGCCATTTTTTCCTTGTTACTCTAAGAACATGAATATTAAGTCACTTGTTTTATTCTTCTTCAGTACATTTCTAAGTTCACTAAATTTGCTACTGTTTACTAAAAGTGCTTACAAAAAAGGAAAATGAATGACCAGAATCTATCAGCGAACTGTTGATACTAAAATGTAAACTACACGGTTTCATATATAAGTCAAATTTTATACACATTCTTATTAAAAGACTGGTAAGTATTACACTACTAGAGATTTTCCATTTTCTACAAGCTTGCACCTACCTTAAAATCTCATCACCCTTTGCCCCATTTCTCCAGAAAATGAGGACTCTATCCTTACATTATTCTGTCTAGAAAACTACTTGATAAAGGATAACATTGATCACTGTGTATTTAAATACTTTTATATTGATTTTATCTAATAATATTCAGTATAAAACATATACATACATTCATGTACCCCTCAAATCAATACACATACAAAAGGCTATATCTTAATACTTTAGAATTCAATAATTCTGGAGTAGCATCACGATTGTATTTACTAGATTAACAATTTTAGAAACCTATTCTACTTCTCTGAGTATGTTTATTTTTTAATCTGTGAAATTGGAATAATACTTTAATCTTATCCACAAAACATTAGTGAACAGAAACTATTATATGCAAATTTTAATACAGAATAACTAATTATACACAAAGCAATTATTCTGTTAGAAAACCCTGTAGAAAAAGTTTAAAATTTTGCAGACATTATAAATAACAAAAATATAAAAATACTTTCTGATTTATGAATTAGACTCATAATATCTTTTTTTTTATTTTGCCACACACAACTATGCTAAGGGCCCTATACTGTCCGTGCTCAGGGTTCAGTGTTCATGGCTACTTGATCTGTGCTCAGGAATCACTCCTGTCTGGTTCAGGGATTATTTGACTGGATATTAAACGTGGATCAGCCATGTGAAAAACAAATTCCTTACCCATTGTACTATCTCTCTGAACCCTCGTATTATTATTTTAAATGTTTTTTCTAAGACATAAGTATGCAAAAAGGTACTGTTAAAATAGCATTTACTTTCTTTTGTTGGAATTTTTAGTTCTGAATTGACCTAAGTCATCAAATTAATGCACCAACCAAATAATGCCTTTAACTTAGTGATAATTAGAAAGGAATAATATACGACTTCAGAAGAAAATAAATCTCAAGTCAAAATATCCATAACGTTAATTACTGTGATTTAATTTCCCTCCCCCCCCCAATTTAGTGGCAAAAGAAATAAAACTTTTTTGATATATTACTGGATTAAAAAGTGATAGTTAAAAAACTTAAAAATATAAAATAGTATCCTTCTGAAAATTCAGACACTAAAAATATGGTTTACTTAATTTTGTGTATCATTTTCATGGGATGATGGTCTTGCTGAAATTAAATTAGTTAAAAATAGTTCAGAGAGTCACAGAGATTATACTAATCACCATTTTATCATCCTAGAAACCTTGTTACAGTAGTCTCTAAGGAAAGACCACTCAGAAAGTTTAGAAGGCTCATATACTAAGTTGGTGAAAAGAAAAAGATAAGTCCAATATATTCAATATTCTTCCTAAGCAACAGTCTTTGCTTAACTCGAGTCTAAAATATGCACAGGGAAATGCTACAGTTATCATTCTCAGCAATCTTTTGTTTGTTTTGGGTCCACACCTGGCCTTAATCTGAGGCAATTCTGGCTACTCCAGGCTCTTTTATGGCCATATAAAGATGTATAGCATTGAGAAAAATTCAGAGTCTGATGTAGCATGAAGAAAGTAGACAGTTTGGAAGAAAAAGAACATGTTTAAGCCTTAAGTACAAAGAGCATATGTGAACAGGGCAGATTTAAAGGAAATAATCAAAATTTCTTGCTGTGAAACAAAGACATATGACATGTTACTCAACAATTTTGAAGCTAATTCAAACTCTTGCTCCTTTATTCCCAAACACCACCATCCATCTCTATGTCTACCCTCACAAAATCTGTGTAGTCATGGATATATTAAGATCTTCCAGAATTTATAAACAGGTGAAGACAGGCAAGTGGTATGGTGTCTACCTAGTGTGCGCTAGCCTAGGACGGACTGCAGTTCGATCCCCCAGCGTCCCATATGGTCCCCCAGGCCAGGAGCGATTTCTGAGCACATAGCTAGGAGAAACCCCTGAGCCTCACTGGGTGTGCCCACAAACAAACAAACAAACAAACAAACAAAAAACAGGTGAAGAGTTTTAGAGTTGCATTGAAGGATTACCCCATGTATTTATGCTCATGAATCATTTTAGACCCACTGATTATCATTTTACCAAGCCTAGCATATTGTATTAGGAACTTTATTTACATAGAAAGCCTTGAATAAATAGTAGAGAAATCTCTGTAATGAAATGAGTTAAAATTTGAATTATTTGATAATTTAATCAATTTCAGAGATAATTCTATAGGTCACTGGGTTTACAAACAAGAATATTTTTCTCTATAACATCACCTGGAAGCAATCCTCTACCACGGAAGACCCTACCACTGCTCAGACATCGACCTGCTCAAAAGTGACTTCTCTTAACACTGAGAAGCCTTAACAACAACAATGACCTGCTTACAGGACAGGGCTCCCTGCATTGCCCTTTAATGGTGAGGTGAAACTAGAGGATGCTCCACATCCTGACTTCAATGTAGGATATGCAGATTCCAGGATCTTTAATACAGAAACATGATACCAACAACAGAGACTGTGTGAAAAATAAAAGTGTGTTGGCACTACAGACAATGTCTTGGATTGGACGATCTAGCTTGCCTGGAGCCTAGATTTGGTCTTATGCCAGGAAACTTCAGGGGTCGGGTCTCTTTGCATTTAGGCCAAGGTTATTCCTTTCCATGCCCCTCATATTTTGGTGGGCCTATGCAAACAACAATTGCCACTCTAACACCGTTTTTACTCTTTGACTCTAATCCTTAAAAAAAAACCCACTTAAAATTTGAGGTTAACTTAAGCTAATATGCATGTACATGGAAATGTAAAAAATACTATGCCTCTAATGTTTAAGGAGTTACGTAAGTTTTATGGCTTTAGATTGCCTTGTGTGCTGTTAAGAAATATTATAATGTGTTACAATCTGGGGACTTGAGGGACAAAGTAATTGTACATGAATTTTGTTTTATTTATCTTAATGTTCTTTGGCTGAAAGTTCAAAGTTAAGATATTAGCAAGGGGACTTTTCCTGAGAATTATGTTATGGGTGATTGTCCTTCCACTGTAACTTTACCTTGTCCTCTTTCTTTGCATCTTTGCTCTCATAATTTAAAAAAAGAAAAAAGAATATTTTTCAGTGACAACTACTGGAATAATAGCAAATAACTGAGTATTAAAAATCTGGAAGATACATGCCACACTTTTCACTTCCTAGAAAAAAATAGGCACAAATTTTCAATGTGGAAAAAAACAAAAATTATTTTGAATACAGATGAAAAACATTTACTCATTCTTTTACCAATAAAGTGATGTAAATTGACATGAAGTTCTAAAAGTAAGGAGTTAAATGAAACAAAGCAGTCCTTGAGGCAAGTAGTAAAAAAAACAGTTCTTAAAGAATACTTTCTAGGCATAGTTGTACATTTTTCATTTTTGTATGCATTTTTTCTCCTAAAGATCTACTTATGAGAACTTGTGAAGAATTAATCAGTATTGTTTTTTTCAAAGAATTTTTGTTTTGTTTTGTTTTGTTTTGGTTGGTTGATTCCTGGGCCACACCTGGAGGTGTTCAGGAGTTACTCCTGGCCCTAAGCTCATAAATCACTCCTAGTGACTATATAGGATGCTAGGGATTGAACCAGATCAGCTGCATGCAAGGCAAATGTCCTACCAATTCAGCCTTTCAAAAATGCTTTTAAAGTATTTTATTGTTTTTTTTTTGTTTTGTTTTGTTTTTTTGGGCCACACACATTTGATGCTCAGGGTTTACTCCTGGCTAAGGCTCAGAAATTGCCCCTGGCTTGGGGGGACCATATGGGACGCCGGGGGATCGAACCGCGGTCCTGATCCTTGGCTAGCGCTTGCAAGGCAGACACCTTACCTCTAGCACCACCTCGCCGGCTCCCTTTTGAAGTATTTTAAAGCATATCATTCACATTATAGCATGAGTAGATTCAATTGCTTAAAAATTAGAATTGAATTGAGATGGGAAGCATTACAGTTGGTACACTTTGTAGAAGAGACTAGGAACCCAACTGAGAATCATTGAGAAGCCGAGTACAAAATAGAAAGTGGGAGATCACTACTGAAATTTGGAAGCCCCATAGCAGAAAGAAGAAAAAGTTTTTTCTATTTTTACACTATGGTCTTTCTAGAGCTGAGACATAACCTCACAGGAATAAATCCTTATTTGACCTATAGCAGTTTCATTTGGGCAGATTACCCTGGATATCAACTGACTGATCTTTGACACATAACATTGTTCTTTTTGTTTTTGTTTATGGGTCACACCTGGCTGTGCTCAGAGATCATTTGGGGTGATTCTCCAGAAACCTTACAATATGCCAAGGATTGAATTGGGTCTTCCGGGTGTAAGACAACATTCTCTCTGCTGTACTATTTCTCCAGCCCAACATTCTTTTGCCTTATTTTGTTTATTTGTTTTAGTTTTATTTTATGAACTGTGGTTTACTATACTGTTAGTGTTAGGATTTCTTGTGTACATCCAGCACTACAACCTCCTCCATTGTCTGTGTTCTTCAACCATTGTTCCAGTGCCTCCCCTCAAGAGTCCCCAACATTCTGTAGTAAGAGTCTCACAAAAGATGAGTTCTCAGTTTCTTTTGCTTTGGGGCACTTGATATTTCCCTACTATGTTTTATTAAATCCTATTTATGAGAGAATTCATTCCTTATCTGTTCCATTTCTCCTAATTAACTTCACTCAGTAGGATGCTCTTCAAACATTTCTTTTGTAGAAAGTTTGTCATGGTTAATATACAACTACTGTAGATACAGTCTTTGGAACACTATCCATTTTGCATAAAAACAAGACATTAGAACTAAAACAAACAATAAATGTGCAAACATAAATTTTTATACAAAACAAATTCTTATAATTTATTCCTAAAATCGAGTAACTTCTTTTTAGTTTAGTTAGAAGGAACTTGATTCTTAGAAGATATTTCCAAAAAAGGACATTCAAAATTTTTGCCAAACAGCAAATATACTTGCAAAGCAAAACTATCTGCTAAATTAAAACTCTGGTAAATAAAAACTATGAACTCAAAAACTGTTTGATATATTTTCAGTTAATTTTAAAAAGTTTAACAGGTTGTGCAATCATTTCATAACAAAGTGCTTAAGCTTAGAAACATCACAAATATTATATCTTTAACTTACTTAAAAATTTTAGCTATCTTGAGACAAACATTTTCAAATGTGTCAACATTCTAAAATTTTCAAACTATTTAAAATTATTCCTTACTAGTAAGTATTCACTATTATAATAAATACCAACAATACATATTTAGTTATACACATGTTTTACTTTTCCTTTAAAAGATAACTTTTATCTAGAACTTATTTTTTAAATACTAGGTAATTAAAATGCCAATACACAATTTATACCTTCAATGTAATTAGATACTAACATAGGAATGATAAAGAGCTTCATAAAAATGATATAGACAATACCAAGGAGTTATAAACTTAGAGTTGTGATTTAAACACCTAGAAAGTAGGATGTAAAAAACTCATCACATCAATGATTCAAACATCACCCAAACATTTCAAGGTACAAAAAATGTGTATCAGAAACAAACTGGAAACTTGGTTGAGCATTCAAGTTCGATGTTCATATTAAACTCAAAGTATAGGAAGATTAAGTGGTTCTCTGAAGACTAGTAGGAAGGGTGTAGAAGATGGAGGTCACCCTTTGAAAGAAGATCCCTGTGACCTATGTAAACAGGAGCCCCACAAACACTTCCAACAAGCTTAGGTCACAATAGGGTCATGACTCCAGACCCTCTGGACCACTGTTCACCCGGGAATTTGCTCACCGCGTTAATCTCTCATCCTTCAGTTCCAGATCTGCCACTGTGATGAGTTGATCCAGCTTGAATTTAGTGTCAATAATTTCTGCATCCCGAGGAGAATATGTACCACCTTCTTTCTGCTTCTGTCGAATTCTAAAATAAGTACAGAAAAGCTCAAGAAGAGACTAGCACAGAGCAGATGATAAATGAGGTTGAGTTTTCTTGTCTGGTAGAGAAGGAAGTCCAAGAATTTCTTTGCTAGAATTACTTTTAAGAGCATGTGGCAAATTTATACTGAATCAGTGTTTTGGTTTCTGCTTGAATCTACAATAAAATCTACTAATTCATCTGAATACGTTGTTTCGTTGAGATATCAAATAGTAGAGAGAATGAAGTGACCAAGGCCTGAGTCACAGACACATAGAAAATGTGGAAAAATCAAAACTGAGGTTGCAGGTTTGCATCTCCTATCTTTGTTTCATAGACGTGTCATGATAAAAGAGAAATGACAAAGTGACAGTAAAAGCCCATACTAAAATACAATGTTCTGGCTCCCACTGTCACTACTGTTTGAATCCATTGCCATCTGGGAGCTGCATGCCTCTGCTGGGCTGGGAACCCTGCCTCCAGGACCCCATCCCTGGAGTCTTAACTGGCCCATGGGGAACTCAGACCACTCCAGCTCAGAAGCAGACAGGTGGGTACAAATGGGGGTTGGGAAAGGGAATGCTGTTTAGCAACCCCGCCCACCGGGCAGGTTTTGGCAGCTCAGGTATTCTAAGCTCGGCCTAAGCCCCGGCTCCCAGTGTCACTACCATTTGAATCCATTGCCATATAGGAGCCCTGTGCCTTTGCTGGGCTGGGAGCCCTGCCTCCAGGACCTCATCCTCCGGGCCTTCACAGGCCTTATGAAAGAGATTTCCCCTCATCCTCATCAACCCTTTTACCCCAAACTCTTTTAGTCTACCATGATACCAAAATGCTCATAACTGTCTTACATGAAAGAAATCATGATGCACATGATCCACTGGATAATAATACATGGTATATACTGCCTATACAGTGCTCATTACCATACTACATTTTTTCTAGAATGTTCTAGATACAAGCCTTTCTACAGTAAAGTTTACCCTCACCAAACCAGATTGGACCAAAAATGAAATTTTTTTTCTGTTTTTAACTGCTTTTTCTTTCTCTCTTCCTTTTGTATTATATGTCCCATATCAACTGGGCCTGCTTTTAAACTGTAACCCATCAATCAATTGATGAATACATATGTTTACCATACTAGAGGCAGTTTAATTTATCAATTTCATGGTATAGTCTCCCTAAACAGTGCTCATTTCCATGTCACTTGGTTATTTTTACTTAAAATCCATGATTACTCTTAACACTACACACACACCCTAAGCTATTCCTTTCACCAATCTAGTTTACCTTTACCAAACACGACCAGCCTAAAAGGGAAAAAAGGGAAGGGGAACCTTTATAAGCATATTTGCCAGCTATACTTCTTTTTTCCCCTTCTTCTCTTCAAAAGTATTCTGTCCCATATCACCTAGGAAAGCTTTTCAAACGTAATCCACGAACCTATCTGGCTGCCAGTGTAGGTGCACAAGTGTCTGTGCATGCCATATCATTGTCAGTCTAATTTAATATATATCTAATATAATATCTACATTGTATAGTGTCATCCCCTCTATCATAGATAACCCATCTCCCCTTTTTTCTTTCTTAACACTTTACAAACTCTCTTCAAGCCCTTCATGTTAATTCTCCATATTTAACCTATTTTTTACTCATTCTTTATTTCACTCCTCACAAAGCAGAACATTCTTCTCCCCAGCCCAGCCAGATGCCAACCAGCCCACAAAGTGAAAAGACAGATTCTCAGCATGAGAAGAAACCTATAGTCTGCTGCTTTTGATTTGCTCTTGGTGACCCTCTGCCTTCACCTCCCAGAACCATGGACTTCTGCTTGTTACCAAAGTTGGTTCCTGAGAAATCCCCGCTTAAGGACATTTTCTGTTATGGTACTGTTGGGAGCCATCCTACCTAGATTGCACAGCTTGAATCTGTGCACCGGATCTTGCCCCTTCCCTGTCTATTTCAAAAGAGTTAAAGAAGACCTATAAATTTCCTTTGAATATTTCTTTTAGATACACCCCTTTTATAGGCATAACCATTATCGAACGCCTTCTCATATAGCAGCAATTTACCCTATCCTCAGGTTCCATTCAATATACTAGTAGTATACTACACTATAAATACTAGTAAACAAATCTTTGTTCAGAGTTCATGTAAACAAAACGCTCTGGGGTCTTTCAGTTTTGACACCTCGGCCCCCATATGCACTTGTGACACTGTCCCTTTTTGCATAGGCACATCAAAATGGGAAAAGTTAACAGTTGCTAACAAGTTCTTATCTAATAGAGATGGGAATACAAAAATTTTTATACTGCAGTGGGACCTTACACCCTAGACACTTGGCATAATGACTTGACAGACTCCAGTTGATTCGACACTGACTATTCACCCCTTGAACAGAGGATACCACCTATGGAAACAAACAAGATTTCTCATACCAGCACCAGGAACATAAATTCTACCAAGGAAGTCCCTACATACAGTGCCATGGCACTGACTTACTCCAAAAAGTTTTTATGTCACCCTGACAACCAGGCAACAGCAATAGTCTGCTTTTAGGCAGGATTCTCTGCAATATTAACTGATGAAAAGACAGAACCAGAAGACACAACACACCACCTGGTCTTTGACACAGGACATGTACAGAAACCAGGATCTAACACTTTAGAAACCTGACAGTAACAACTATGAGACTGAAGAGCTAACCACCAAAAATGACTAGGGGGTTGGACAACTGAGTATGCCTGGTGCCTTGAGTTGGTCTTATGCAAAAGTGCTTCCGGGGTAAGATCTCACTGTTTTTTAGGCCAACAGTATTTATTTTCAATTTCTTCCATATTTTGCTGTGCTTATGCAAATGACAATTGCCACACAAACACACACACACACACATTTTTTAAATGTGTTTCCCATCTCTGGAGAAAAAAATGGGAGAATATTAAACATTTGGCTACTGCATTAATGACTTTATAGGTGATACAATAATTTTCACAAATATAACTGCTAATGAGAGCTCTCCCCTTCCATTTTCTTAATTCTCTGTTCTCATTCTATTTCTTAATAACTTTGCTTTCTGTTATCCTAAAACAAATGTATACTGATCAGTTATGTCAACAATGTGATAGTTTTATTTAAATAAATAATTAAAAATAAATAAAATACAATGTTTTATTTTTTACATACACGAACATTTATAAAAGATAAATATGCTTCCAGCTTTCCTACCTACTTTAAATTGTGAGATATTTACTATTACTTTTATTATCAGAAAGTTCTATTTCAAAAATAAAGTTCTATGTAACTGAAAAAAAGAACAATTCTTTACTTATAAGTCCTTTACATACTTATCTTACTATACCATATTGTGATTCATGTAACTGCTTCTTTAGCATTTAAAAAACTTGTATGCAACTTATTATGACTTATAAATTAAGGATGTGAGAAAACGTACAATGCCATTACTTTCAGGAATATTTTTTTTTTGGTTTTTGGGTCACATCCGGCAGTGCTCAGGGGTTACTCTTGGCTCTATGCTCAGAAATTGCTCCTGGCAGGCTCAGGGGACCGTATGGGATGCGGGGATTCGAACCACCATCCTTCTGCATGCAAGGGAAATGCCCTGTCTCCATGCTATCTCTCTTGCCCCTATTTTCAAGAATGATACAACTTAGTTGCAAAGTAGGATTAAAATGTAGAAAGCATAAGAAAGAGTGGTTCAAATGAAAGCTCATATAATATTGCTGTATAATGTAAATAAACCTCTTTGAGGTTTATTCACAGCATATATTTCACTTGTATGAAACTGGACTTGATATGCAGCACCACACACTCACACACACAAAATTTTATATCAGAAAATACAATTAATAGTACCATTTAGAAGAAGCAAACAAATAGGATTGACTTTATATTTCAGAACAAGAAAGAAGTAAATGATTCTCATGAACTAAACAAAACCCAATTAGTTGCATACAACTAACAATATTTAGGTGAAACAATCCATTTGGCTAAGAAGCAGTTAAGAGTATAATGAGCAATTTTAGAATGAAACAGGGGCATTTCCAGGGAAAATAAGGAGTTCATTTAGTAATTGTATGAGAACTCATAAAAGATTTTGAGGAGAAAAACAAGATATAGCCAGAATAGTATCTTTAGAAATAAAGACAATATGTCTCAAATACAGGCAGGAGTAGGGAAGAAGGGGAGGGCATTGGTGGTGGGAATGTTGCACTGGTGAAGAAGGGTGTTCTGTTTATGAATGAAACCCAATAAAGCATTATTACAATCAAGCTTTTAATCATGATGCTTAAATAAAGATTTTATATATATAAAAATGGAATAGGACAATAAATCTTACAATATGTATGTCTTGCAAAATATATCTTTAGAAGTATCTAAAATAATAACTTTTCCATAATATGAATCTGCAAACTGTATATTATATAAGGAATATGCTTTTTTTTTAAGAGGTGAGGTGATTGGGCCACATTCAGCACTGCTCATGGCTTATTCCTGACCCAGAGCTCAGGAATCACTCCTAGTGGTTTTGAGGTGGGGTTGTGTGCAAATCAGGGTCAGTCACATACAAGACAAGTGTCTTATTCTCTCTACTATTTCTCCAGCCCTAGGAAAATATTATTTCCAGAGTGCCAAATTATTTGTCAAAAAAATTGCGCATTTGTTTTGTTTTCTTAACGAAGCAGTGCTCTGGTGATTGGAGTGGATGGTAGGGATTTCAGGACTCCAAGTGATTCTTGAGTCTACTAGGCATGCAATTCCAATGTGGGCCTATAAATCATTGGATCTTGTTATTTGAGGGATTACTATCTCCATCCTGGCAATCTTCAGTGGTCTCCCAGGCTAACTTGATTGCTGAACTGGGGATCCAAATGGGATGAGGCGCATGCACCTTGGCCCCATCCCCCAAATTATAGTTTAAGAGATTACAAGATGATACTTAGGAGATATAGATGAGATAACACCATTCTTCAAAGAAAATACAAATTGAGCTGATTGGAGTTGGGAAAACAAATATCTTTACATTGATGCGGCCCAGGGTTTGATGCACCAAATAAAAAAAGAAAATCTTATTTGGGCCTGGGAGATAGCTCAGAGGATCAGAGCACATGCCTAAGGGGGACCACAGTCCCCTTCTAGATACAGTCTGGAGGATTTCAGTGTCATTATCAAGCTGGACCAGCATCCTTTTATGTGGCCATCAAACATCAGACTCAGAGCACCATTGGGTTTGCCTATCTCCAATAAGAGGCTATTTTTGTAAGTGTAGTCCTGCCAGTAAGATTTCTCCCGAGATCCCACAAACAACAGGGCAACTTAGAGGCTGAGTTTAAGATCTTGAATGAATGTTTGGAAAATCTAGTAGAGTGTCTAAGAATGTGAGTCAAAGAAAGGGGTCACCATTGTTAGTAACTGGACCAATTTAAAGTGCTTTCTGCATTAAACTCTTTTTATACATACTAGAAAATGGAGACCTTATTGAATTATTTAATTAAATGCATCATATTCATAAATTATGAATAAAGAAGAAAGCCTACCATCTTCTGCTCATGTCTTATCTCTTCATTTTCCCCTTTCAAATCCATCCTTTCAGTCCTACTTTAGGACAATGATCTATTTCACTAGCTAGCAGTATGTTAAACTTCATCAATAGAAGGCACTAGAGTGACTTGTCTGTGGGTGGGTATAAAGTTGGTTTCTTTGTATGTACCATAACAACATGTTATTAGTCTTTCAGAAACTCGGACATCAGCCTGGATGAGTTTGAGGTACCTCATAATGCTTTATCTCTTCCTTGATGAAAGATTCTGAGTATTTCAGACCTTAACAATCCACAAAGTCTGGGTTGCTCCTACACACAAATTCCTATCTGTCTGCTTGGCAAAAAATGAGGAATATCTTCCACAGAACAGCCAGTCTTTTCCTCTGTTGTATCTCTTCTCCCAAGGATAGATAATGGGCAATATGCACTGTGTTTGGCTGTTTTGGCCCTGAAAATGGTTTCTTTCTAAATCTTTGTTCTTTCATTGAAGAGAGAATGCCTGCTTTGTTTCCCTAGCTACTCTGGATATTTTCAAGCTCTCTAAAATATCACTATTTGTATTTTACTAATACAAATATCTTTAAAATATCATTATAAATATTTCACTAGTTCTACAAGTTAACCTATTTTTAAAATGTAAACTATTTCCATTTAAATCACTATGATGGCTTCTATCTTCTAGTTCCACTGAATAATGTCATAAAGCATCATAAAAATGAATGTGAGTTCAAATCTATCTTACCTTGCAAATGCAAAAATCGCTGTTCCAAGAAGAATGATTGATAGAATGCACAGAGTGACTGAGAGAATAATCTCTACCATTCTTTCTGAGAGCCCTTCACCTGAAGCAGAAGGAGACACAAATCATTCAATAGGATTATGGAATATGGTCTTGAATCTAAAACAGTATGGTTTTTAAAAAAATTCTCAAGATTTACAATAAAATACACAAATTTCTTTGGTCTCCTAACTTTTGACTTCAGTCTTTGACTTCTTTTTTGCTATTTTAATCACTACCTCTATGGATTCCTTTAGTTTTAAGGCTTTTATCTATTTTCATTCAAATAATTCTTTACCCTAAGGGAAACTATAGTGATTCCTGGGAGCAGAAATGGCCTGGTGGGAAATTATTTTTGCTTATACCAAAGTAGATTTCCATTGAGGCATGCTGAGTAATTGTTTTTTCTTTTTTGGAAAAGGGATGGTAGGGCAAATAAGTTTGTGAAACTCTGATCATTCGAGAATAATTAATTGTAGTCTTCTCTGCTCTTTCTTGTATCTAGGAGTATAAGTAAATCAAATTTATAAATTATATTAAAGTATAATAAATTAAAATTTCAAAATTGATATGCCAAATTTGACCTCCCACCTCTTCCAACTTCATCTTTCTACCTGTTAGCTGATGGCAATTTTTCTGTTGTAGTTTTTGAGAACAGAAAATTGAAAGTCATCCTTGACTATTTTGTTCATAAAAAAAAAAAAACAACAAAAACTCTGAGGAAATCTTGTTGGCTCTATCATCACCAAACTAAAAAGAACTAAGGAAACTTGGCAAGTTGCAGTTTTCAAATTGAAAATAGAAAACAAAAAGATGAAAAACATCAAATGGCTTATCAAACTCTTAACAGTATAGAGAAAAGATCAAATGGTTTAAGAATTTTGCTTTATATTAATGTGTAGATTATGTCTTTCTTATAATAAAATTTGTAGCAATTATATTTTATAAGCATTTAAATGTTTACTCTTCAGAAGCAGAATTTATGCTTTATATAGCATAAAACTAGTATTAAGTGATTTTGATATATGAAACTACACAAATGTCACCACTAAATTTCAATGAAAGATACATTTTAAAATAAAATGATTTATAGATAAGGTTATAGCTAGATGTAAGCATTTTCTCTAGCTCTCTCATATGAACTACACAAAAAAGATAAAGCTAGTCGTTAGAGGAAAATACTGTTTAATAAACATAGAAGAAATAACAGAATACAAAATTATGTTTTATTCCTGGGGCTGAGTGATTGCACAGCTGTAGGGCTGCTGACCCAGGAAGGACCTGGGTTAGAACCCCAGCGTTCAATATGGTCCCCCACCTAGGAGAGATTTCTGAGCCCAGAGCAAGGAGTAATCCCTGAGTGTCAACAGGTATGATCCAAAAACAAACAAACAAAAATCATGTGTCATTCTTAATAAAATAATTTATGTGAGATTAATTTATGTACCTTAAATTACTAAACTGCTTAATAGGAAATTGTATATGTACATAGAATCAAAATATTTACTAATTAAAACAAGACAATTGTATATGTACTTAGTACCAAAATATTATTTACTAATTAAAACAAGGTATTGGGGCCAGAACGATAACACAGCAGTAAGGCATGTGGCCAACACAGGACAGACCCTGGTTCAAATCCTGACATCCCATATGGTCCCCCAAGTCTGTTAGGAGTGACTTCTGAGCACAGAACCAGGTGTGACACAAAAACCAAAAAAAAATTTAAAAAGGTATTAAAAATAGCCATATTTTTTGGCATTATAAAACGGCTTTTTAGACACTGAAAAACTTCTTAAAAGTCACAGGACTTCTTATACACCGGTATACAGCATGCTGAAGCTTACTCCAGCTTCAGGGACAAGTGATCTGCTACCCCTCTTACTGCCTCATCCCATACAGCTGCCAGGCATCATCACTCAGTCCTCTGTCCTGATTCATCTTTCAGGGCACACAGAGGAACTGAGTTATTTTTTGCCACATCTCATCCAGCCACCAGGTATTTGGCTTTCCCATGCTCAGTCCTCTGTTCAGCATTTATAGGACACAGAGGAAGTGCTCTTTCTCCCTCTAGCTGTCCTATTAATCACTGCACCCCAGTTAGTTGCTCTTGGAGGAGCCCCCTCTCCCTCCTCTCAATGTAGATCACAATTAAAAAATCACAGTCACTCACTATAAATGACAAACGTAAAATGATTGTTGGCACTCCAAAGTCTAGCTTTATTAAACATATACTGCTAACCTTTGAAGGTTCTACTCTTCTTCTCTTACGTTTTTTTTTTTTTTTTTTTGGTTTTTGGGCCACACCCTGTGACGCTCAGGGGTTACTCCTGGCTATGCGCTCAGAAGTTGCTCCTGGCTTGGGGGACCATATGGGATGCCGGGGGATCGAACCACGGTCCGTCCAAGGCTAGCGCAGGCAAGGCAGGCACCTTACCTCTTGCGCCACCGCCCGGCCCCTTCTCTTACGTTTTTTAATTTCCATTTGGTGTGCATTAAAAGTGAGGTAGTCTTATATGGTGAATATAACCCAAACCTAGGGGGTCATCTTATATGCCTGGCCTTATACGCAGGAAAATATGGTACTTTCCAGTAAAGCAGTGCTTCTCAGTTATTTTCTGTCATGCCCCCCTAGGAAGAATAAAACATTTTTCATGCCCTCCCCCGTGAGACTGCAAATAGTATCTTTGTGTGTGTGTGTGTGTGTGTGTGTGTGTGTGTGTGTGTGTGTGTGTGTGTGTGGTTTTTGGGTCACACCGGCAGTGCTCAGGGGTTACTCCTGGCTCCATGCTCAGAAATTGCTCCTGGCAGGCACGGTGGACCATATGGGACCGCCGGGATTCGAAGCGATGACCTTCTGCATGAAAGGCAAACGCCTTACCTCCATGCTATCTCTCTGGCCCCTGTAAACAGTATCTTTATTAAAAGAAAAACCTTTAACCTGCAAAACAAAAATATATAAAATAATTTGAGCTGATTTTTTATTCAGAGGTGATGTCTGGATTAATGGCTACAATGAGCATGTTTTGCAATGCATAGCTTTTCGAAGTGGGGTTTGAAGCAGGACACAGCAACTCTCAGCTCCAGAGACATACAGAGACATAAACATGGGGCTTAGCTTGTTATGACAGTGTTTGCCGAGGTCAAACGTGCCCTCCCTTTACGGAGCCTCATGCCCCCCCCCTCCCCGGGGAGCATGCCCCACTATTTGAGAACCACTGCAGTAAAGGAACATGGTTTCATTACCATTGCACTTATCTATTAATTTAACATCATTGAAAAGGTGACAATCAGATAGTATATGTCAGATGTTGGTAATTTGGGCCTGGGCAATAATACTTATAAAGCATCTTACCAAAAATATTGATTGCAAATACTTATACCCAATTTCAAATTTATTAAAAAATAAGAAAAGGTGAAAAACTTAAGATAACACCAAGAGATAATGATCAGACAAGTTCAGAAAGAAATCCTACGGAAAAATTCTTCTGTGACTTTACTGAGTCATGTTGGGGAAAAAGAAAAATATCTCCTTAGGGTAAAGAGATCAACAGACTTAAATTATATATAAGGTGTTAACTTTTTAATTTGGATACTAAATCAGTCACTGTAAAGAAAAAGAATCAGTAGATGTTTGAAAATCTATCAATACAGATATGTGAGACCAGACCAAGCCAGGGTCAAAGCTCTCTCCTTTGCCCAGAGTTGGTCTCTTCCAATAGGTATCACATCCATGTGGGTAAGGAAAGGGTCATTCAGAACTGAGATTCAGAGCTATAAAGACTCTAAAGATTAAGAAGAAACACTTGCCTCATCTCAGTTCTTTGTTCTTTTACTAACCAAAAATTTAATGATTGCTGTCTCTTCTGACCAGTAGGAAGGTGGTTTAAGGGATCTCATCCAGTTAACAATTTATTAGTGAATATAAACTGGCTGAGAAACATATCTTCCTACTATGAGTAAAGAAGAAATTCCCTCCTCTCATCTTACATGAAATCCTTGATCTCCCAAAGTCCTAGATCCTTTAATTTAGAATAAGACCCCCACCTTAGTTCTCTCCTCCTTATTACCACTAAATTCTCTGTTAGCACATATTACAAGATGTATTTCCCTCTGCTAGTCTGTTGGTTGTTCTTAAACTGCTGATGTGACTCTGAAACCCAGAGATGTGGGAAAGTTTCCCCTGCATCTTAGCAGATGTATCATTGATTTTAAAAGTAATAATATCATTTAACTTACTTAGATAAATTATGTTCTGCTTCTAAGTACTTCAGACATAAAGAAAATGCATAAGTAAAGATGGCACAATTAAATTAGTTCAGTAATATTTGTAGGTTGGTTGTGATTATCTTGCACAGTTTTACTACTCTCTCTGCTGCCTGCATTGTGGGACAGAACATCATCCTATATCTCCTTGAAATTTTCTCTGGATGCCCAACTAATCTCCCTGTGCCTAGGCATGTGCCTTTTTAAAATATATTTCCAACAGGATGTCATAGAAATCTTCTTAACACTGTGCTGTCTGTTCCAATTCTCATCTTTCCCTGAGAAAAAAACAGTATAATCTAGTCCTTTAATAAGCTCCCTGTTACCCCTTTAACTTCCTTGCCAGTCTCCATTTTTTTTTAAATTTTTCTTTTCTTTCTCTTTTGTAGCTGCCCTAGCTTCCTTATTTTTCCTGGCACATACCAGCTCTTTCTTTTTAAAAATTTGTTATTATTAAATTGCTGTTGTCACACCATCAATAGGAATTTCCTATTTCTCTAGGACAGGGGTCTTCAAACTACGGCCCACGGGCCACATATTGTATTTATTCCCATTTTGTTTCTTCACTTCTTAATAAGATATATTCAGTGTGCATAAAAATTTGTTCATAATTTTTGTTTTTACTATAATCTGGCCCTCCAACAGTCTGAAGAACAGTGAACTGGCCCCTGTTTAAAAAGTTTGAGGACCCCTGCTCTAGGAGGTTAAATAGAAGGCCCGCTAAAATGTCATATTTTTAGCATGGATGGCTTCATTTACCCTCAAGGGGTTTTCACCAAAGGCCCACTGCAGAGTTATTTCACCCCTGCCTATGGAGAGTTGGAAAAATTCCATAGAGAAATTTCTGAGATTCATGTTATGGTACTGGCATTATATTCCCTTCATATTATTTTGTCTTAAAATTAATTCTCCCTTCTGCTGACATTCGCAGGCAAAATATAGCCTTGATTAAAACCCCTTTACCTGGATAATTTTTGGCACCAAATCAAAGACAATATTTTTTTCTCTCTTCAAATTGCCCTTGCAGTGCCTCCTTCTGAGATGCAAGGGCTTAGCCAGAATGCAGATTTTGGGCTATTGGCTTTTCCCAGAAATTGAGAACTACACCTTTCAGAATTTAGCTTTCTCCTTTCACTTCAACCTCTAAAACAATAGAGCCTATTCTCCTTAGAATAAATACTTGACAAAATTCCTACAATTTTTTTTATTTCTTACTAATTTTATTTCTTACTAATTTTACATCTGAGGCTAGCTTATCAGAAACTGCTTTGAGATGTTAAACTTGACCTTCTCCTTTGTAACTCAGAACTCTTGCTGCTTACTCCCATAGTTTGATATATTGTTTTATTGTTAAGCTCTGCTTTGAATTGTAAACATTCTTCTCATACTTGTGACCAGCAGTCACTCCCTAAAACTCCTAGCTGAAAAATTAAAATTAGAATGCTGTTCTCCATACATTTGTGTCTGCTCTCATATTTTCTTCTTATTTCACCGCCATGCATCCACTCTCCTCAAGAGGATTCAAAAGAAGCCCTCTAATTGAAATAGGACCCCAAGAGTTAGTCCACAAGACACTATGAGATAGTGTTAAAAACTTGTTGATAGTTGAGTTTGGTCATCCAACACCCATCCTTCACTTCACTTCCCACCAATTTCTCTAATTATTCTTTCATCACCTCTGTCTCCTCTCTCTTTCTCACTCTGTCTCTGTCTCTCTCCCTCTCCTTTCTTTTTCTTTTTTTAGGCACTGTGGTTTATAATACTGTTACTGAGGGATGTCATACTAGCTCACTCTTGTTTTTTGTTTGTTTATTTTTTGTTTGTTTTTGCACCAGTCTCTTTTCTTAATTTTTTGTTGTCTATTTTTAATGAGAAGTTCAATGTTCCCTTTGTAATGAAGCCTAGCCTAACCACCAATATATGCCCACACCAAACTAGGACATTTGAAGCTCTTGCCTCTAAATGCAGAGTGGCTATGTATGGAGAAGAAAGTACTGAACATTGAGTGTGTTTATAATAGCTAGAATCTCAATTATAATACATTCTTATAAGGATAGTGTTGTTATCCAAAGACATACCATAAAGTTATCTCTCTCTTTCCTTGCACATGCTCTGAGGAAAACACTAGCAATGACATGGTGAGAAGGAGATTTCTGCCAGATAAGAATCCTCACCAAATACCAAACTGACTCAAGCATAGAAAAATATTAGAGAAGGGATCGTGTAAAGATACCAGCTTAACATATTTTGTTTGGCAGGCCAAATAGTGTCAGAAATCACCATATTTAAAATTAAAAGCTACAAGGGCTAAAGACATAGCAGAGTGGGTAGGGCATTTGTCTTTTACACAGTCTACTCAAGTTTTGGAATACCATGGCAGAATCAGGAGTAAACCCTAAGTATGCCAAATGTGACCTAACACATATATTCTTACTTAAAATTAATTATATCTCCCTTATTTCCTCCATCCCTTTTATACCCTCTCTCTATTTTGTTCTCTTTCTTTCATAGTCCCTCCAATATCAATATATCTTTTAGTCATTTACTTAATTTTTTCATTCTAACATTTGTCCAGATGTAAACTTTCTGAGGGCAAGAGTTTTTTTTCTTTTTTCTTTTTTCAAAACTTTATTGAAAATTATGAAAATAGTGCTAGGTTCCAAGTAAAAGCTCTAAATACTTTCTGAACTTATTGATAAATACAAATACTAATTTTGAAATAAAAATCTATTTTTTTTACCCTGACAAGACATATGAAGATCTCCACAAAGAGTAGTGAGTATAGTTAGGGAAATAACTATACTACCAACTATCATTACTATCTTAATAAGTGAGAAAAGTAAAATGCCTGTCTTGAATACAGACATGGATTGGGAGTGGGGTGGGCATCGGTGGTGGGAATGTTGCACTGGTAAAGGGGGATGTTCTGTGTATGACTGAAACTCAACTGCAATCATGGTGCTTAAATAAAGATTTTATATTAAAAATAAAATAAATAAGAATATACAATTGATCAACTTTTAGATATATTGCTAATAATAATTAATGAATCAAATTCAAACTATATAATTTATAATTTTCTACAAAACATTGAAGATTAGTGACAAAATAACCCAGCTGAAGAACTATAAAATTCAGATATTAACACTTCATTTTTTTTCACTGAATCTGTGCTAATAGTTTGAAAGAATTCCAGTGTTTATTTTACATGGGAGATCAAATGAACAGCAAATTTAGACATATTTTAGGGATTCTGGGTTCTCTAGATTTTACAGCTACATTTAGAAAATACTTAAGTACTATGTAACTCACTGCATACTATTTTTATAGAATAAAATGTACAAGGTTTAGTTTGTGAAGTTTTGCATGCTGATTCTACTTGGAACTGTATGGGAAAAGACACATGGAGATAAATTAAAAAATTAAAAATTCATCTTCATCAGTAATATTGAATTACTGAACCTTAGAACTCAGTGGAAAACATGATTTCATAGACCACAAGAAAATAATCAGATGAGATTACTGTTTCAAAGCACTAGCCAAGTGAAGTAAGGCAATGACATATACTGTATTAATAAACAGTATGTAATCCTTTGGGCACATTTACACAAAGTACCTCTGGGAAAGAACAAAGTGTTCCATGATTGTTGGGTACAAATTCTGATACTGTGCTGATCATGTGCCCATAGAAAATTAGTGGTACATAATAAAGTCACTTCTACGAATCCCTTAATATAAAATGAATTTTTTCATATGGAAATGGAAATGTCTCTTTTTCAAATAAGAACAAATCATTTTCTGACTAGATTTAAAATCCTTTGAAAAGTCAAATTAAACAGCATTATTTGCATAATAAACTGTGCTACTGTAATTAACCCAGGCATATTTGTGAAGAAATAATTTTCCATAAGTATTATCTTTTCATTTAAATTCAGCATATAGATCTGCTTTTAAAAGCCAGATTTACAACTTTAAAAAGCAGCCATAATTAAAGAAGTTATAAAGCTCACAGAACATTGTTGATTATTTGACAGTACATATTGTTGACAGTTTTGTTTAACTTTGTGATAATTGCAAAATAAAGCAAAAATAAATAAATAAAGCAAAATAAAGCAAGTTTAGTCTAAGGGGTTCTTTTTCCCACCCAGTATAAAAACATTTACTAAAGGTAGTTCGGTTGTATTATTCAAAATGTACACATTAAAATATGCAAAATTTGTTATTCCCACACATCAGGTTGTTAAATACTAACTACAGATGATCAACAAGCTTTCAGATTTTAGGGAGAAGTCACATTAATTCATTTTTCAAGCAAAAAGGGATTACCATATTTGGGAGTATAAAAATAAAATATGCTTATGCATTAATCTCAAACTCAGATAAGAAGATATAAAGAAAGGCACCTAAAAGTAAGTTTAATGTTAAAATAAAGGTACTATAGGAAAAGGAAATCTTTATGAACAAATACATTACCAACAGTAATAAATCAAGAGATACTTGAGCACTTAACAATTTGCAAGCATGTGCTACAACTCTGATTTTAGAAGCCAAGTAGAATAAGACATTATCATATTTAAATTTAAAAGCTACAAGGACCAAAGAGAATATTGAGTGGGTAGGACACGCCTGGGTTTAGAAGTTGATTCTGACACTCCAAAGCTCTTTAACATAAACAGACCAAAAAAAAAAAAAAAACCTCAGGTATAGATAAATTATTTAGAGTACTAGCATCAGACTTCTTGTTAGTGAAATTATCCATAAATAAAACAGTATATAATCTGAGGTTATACTGAAGAGCCCATAGATTTTCTTTAAAAAAAAAAATAACACACAAAAGTGTGGGTACATTATCTCAGAATCATTAATAATTTTTTTCTATTCAATCTTTCATTTATCTAACTTAATCTCTCTGTAAAGTTTTGAGATAGATACATATTATGTTTTTTTATTTAGAAACTATTCAGCAGTGAATACAATAAAGGAACATCCCAAACCAGTAAATTAAATATATACCAAAGAAACCTGAAATGCATCTATGAAATCTATGATGTTCCCTCTATGATGTTCATTTCCTATTTAATATCATAAAATTTTCCCCAATTCCTTAGTCAAGTGAGCCTTTTGCTTTTGAAAATACATAGAAGTCTCCTATATCTGGGACCCTGGGCCAGGGGTCCTCAAATGTTTTAAACAGGGAGCCAGTTCACTGTTCCTCAGACCATTGGAGGGTCTGACTATAATAAAAACAAAACTTATGAATGAATTCTTATGCACACTGCATATATCTTATTTTGCAATGAAGAAACAAAACAGATACAAATACAATATGTGGTCTGCGGGCCATAGTTTGAGGACCACTGTGGGCTTTCCCCATTTCCCACCCAGCTCTAGAGGAGGGAGGGTTTGGGTGAGGTGGTGAGTTTCCAGGCTTCCAGCTCTTGAAGGATCTCTTTCTGGGAGCCGGGAGCTCTTGCCAGTATGGGGAATGGCAGCACAAGAGGTGCTGCCTTATGGAAGTCTCAGGCAATTTTCCTTCTTATCCTTGCCCAATCTGAAATTGCATGGAGGCCCCATGTGGAAATACGGACAATTGTTTGGAAATCATTGGGTTTAATCTGTTTTTCATAGACACAATGTCTATGTTGTATACTTTCCTTCCCCCCCTTGGCTCACCACCCAGTAGCTCACTTTTAGTCCTTTACTCTCTCACTTCCACCACCTATTACCCCACATTTAACCATTTTTACCCTCAGTTCTTGGCTCCCCACAAAGCACATCATTATCCCCACCCAAGCTAGCTGCCAAACAGCTACCAAATTGGAAAAAAAAATAGACTCTCAGTCTGAAAAGAATCCAGTACTTTGTTCCTACTTATCTACTCACAGCGGCCTCCTGTCATCCACCTTCCTTCACTCTTAACTGTGGTTGCTACCATACTAGGTTTCTGATTAGTTCCCACTCAAATGCATTTCCTGATATGGAACTGCTGGGAGTCATTTTGCAGACTCTAGAAGGCCAAATCACAGACCAAAGTGGCATCTAGAATTCAGCACCCTCCTTCCGACTATTTCTAATGACATAAAAAGGACATGCATACCTCCTTTGAATATCCTAGATGTATTCCCTTACGTGCAATAACTTTTTTGACTATCCCCTTTACAGCGACAATTGTGCCCACTGTTTTCTTTCTTTCTTTCTTTCTTTCTTTTCTTTCTTTCTTTTCTTTCTTCTTTCTTTCTTTCTATTTCTTTCTTTCTTTCTTCTTTCTTTCTTTCTTTCTTCTTTCTTTTTCTTTTTTCTTTCTTTCTTTTCTTTCTTTCTTTTCTTTCTTTTTCTTTCTTTCTTTCTTTCTTTCTTTCTTCTTTTTTTCTTCTTTCTTTCTTTCTCTCTCTTCTCTTTCTTTCTTTCTCTCTTTCTCTTTCTCTTTCTTTCTTTCTTTCTTTCTTTCTTTCTTTCTTTTCTTTTTTCTTTCTTTCTTTCTTCTTCTTTCTTTCTTTCTTTCTTTCTTTCTTTCTTTCTTTCTTTCTTTCTTTCTTTCTTTCTTTCTTTTCTCTTTCTTTCATTCTTTCTCTCTCTCTCTTTCTTTTTTTTTTTTTTTTTGTTTTTGGGCCACACCCTGTGACGCTCAGGGGTTACTCCTGGCTATGCGCTCAGAAGTTGCTCCTGGCTTCTTGGGGGACCATATGGGACGCCGGGGAATCGAACCGCAGTCCGTCCTAGGCTAGCGCAGGCAAGGCAGGCACCTTACCTCCAGCGCCACCGCCCGGCCCCCCCCTCTCTCTTTCTCTCTTTCTTTCTCTCTCTTTCTCTCTTTCTTTCTTTCTTTTCTTTCTTCTTTCTCTTTCTTTCTTTCTTTCTTTCTTTCTTTCTTTCTTTCTTTCTTCTTTCTTTCTTTTTCTTTCTTTCTTTCTTTCTTTCTTTCTTTCTTTCTTTCTTTCTCTTTCTTTCTCTTTCTTTCCTTTCTTTTTTTTCTTTCTGTGATCATTTCAACAAGGAATTCTGGTAGAAGAGTATTTTGCTTTAGAATTCACATTGGAAACAAGTTAAGGGGTTTGTTGGACTTGTTCTCTCGGCTACCCAGAGGCACCAATAATACATAGTGGCATTGTTCCTCCTTTGCATAGTGCATTAAAATGTAAAATTACTACATATACAAACAAGTTATTATCTAATAGAGATAGGAACACAAATTTTGTAATGCCTTATACCCTGAACACTGGCATAATGACTTAGCTAAGACCTCCAAAGAATGAACATTTCCCATACACCCCTGAACTATTGACCATCTATGGAAACAACCACAATAGTTTACAACATCACCAGGAAGCAAACCTCTACCAGGATGACCCTACCGTTACCTTGGCATTGACTTTACTGCAAGGAGTGTTCCCTTAACACCCAGATGACTCAGCAACAACAACTTGCTTGCAGGGCAGGATACCTTGCATCTAATGCTGAAGTGAAACTAGATTACACTCCACATCCTGACATCGATGACACAGAAACCAGAATCTTTAACTACAGAAACCAGATACCACTAACAACTAATGTGTGAAAAAATTTCGCCTTGACCACAAAGAATGTCTCAGGGGTTGGACAACCTACTATGCCTGGAACCCAGAGTCAGTCTTATGCCAGAAAACTTCAGGGATAAGGACTCTTGTATTTAGGCTAAGGCTGTTTATTGTTGTTGTTTTTCATTTTACCCATATTTTCTGAGCCAATGCAAACAACAAGTGCCACTCTCAGACCGTTATTACTGTGTTTTTTTTTAACTCTTATTCTCTTTTTTTTTCTTTTTTTTTTTAAAGAAGAGCTTAGTAAACTTCCTGCTGGTGCTTCAATGAATTCATTGAGAGTCAATAATTTTCAAAAATATTCTTTCCTTTTTCTTCCATTTCTTTAGTTTTTCTTTCAATTTTCTATTTTTTAAAAATAATGTTGCTTTTGGTCTCCCTAAAAATGTATTATTATCAGTTATGTCAACTATGTAATGCATTTTCTTTAAATAAATTAATTTAAAAAAAGAAAAATGAAGTCTCCTATATCTGTTTCAAAGTAAGCATATTGGAATTGTTTTCACTGGAAGTCTAGTAATTACAGAAGAAATGTTATGACAAAGAAAACAATCAGAGAGCTTTTGTGTGTCCCAGAGTGTTAAAGTTTGATCTTGTTAAGCTTTAATGAAGCCCTGAAAGATGCAGAAAAAAGTGTGGCCTGCTTTTCACAACAAGAAATCCTCATTAATTAAAATTTGAATCCAAACATTGCCTACTAGTATATTCAAAAAGTTAATAGGCAGCTCAAGAATCGGGGTGGGTTTTAAATAAGATTTTCAGGTGAATTTTGTTAATCAAATGCTAAATAAATAGTAATAAAAATCTTTAGAAAAGTAAAAATTAAATAGATGTATCACTTTAGGATTAGAATAATGGCACCTGCCACTTTCAATACTTATACTAACATGTCATAAATATTTTTTAAAGTATAAGCTTTTCTTTGACCTCTATTTCCCTATACAATAAAGGCAAGCCTGTGTGTTTTTTGTTTTTGTTAAAATTAAGACTTTTAGTTCACATATTTAAAATTATACTTTTGTACTAATTTAAATTCTTAATTTTATTTTAGAGAAGGATTGACACTATAACTTGATTTCTTGAAGCAGTGTTTTGTAGTTTTGTATAGATTTTTACCTCTTTAGTTAAACTGACTCAAAGGTACTTGATTTTTCTGTGGCACAATTGTGAATGGAGTTTTTGTTTGTTTGTTTGTTTGTTTTGTTCCCCAATTCACAATACAGCCCAGGCAAAAGGCCTGTCTAGAGTACAGGCTGGTGTGGGATGGGAAGGAAGGACACTTGGGATATTGGTCATGGGAATGTTGCACTGGTGAAGGATTTATATGTATATATATATATATATATATATATATATATATATAATCAAAAAGGAAAAGAAAAGAAAAGATAATGCCTCCCAATTCTTACCACAGGCTGTGTTCTTTACAATGACTGTATAGAAAGAGGAGGTACAGTAAATGCACCCCATATACACGTGAATGGAGTTTTTTTTCAATGTCTCTTTCTTCTCTTTCATTATTTATACCAGGGGTCCTCAAACTTTTTAAACAGGGGGCCAGTTCACTGTCCCTCAGACCATTGGAGGGTCTGACTATAGTAAAAACAAAACTTATGAATGAATTCTTATGCACACTGCATTATTTTGCAATGAAGAAACAAAACAGATACAAATACAATATGCTGCCCGTGGGCCATAGTTTGAGGACCATAGATTTATATATAAAAACCATGGATATTTGCATGTCGATTTTGCATACTGGCACTTTACTATAAATGTAGGGTTTTCTAAATATAGTATCATGTCATCTTAAAAAGGTGACATGACTTCTATTTCTATCTAAATCCCCTTGATATCTTTTTCTTATCTGATTGTGATGGTAAGTACTTCTAGTACTCTTTAGGATAGAGGCAGTGAGAGAAGGCAACCTTGTATTGTGCTATATCTTAGAGAAAATGCCTTTAGTTTTTCCTTATTTAGTATATTATTTGCCATGGGCTTGTAATAAATGTTGTTGACTATACTGAAAAAATTCTTTTCATTCCCATCTTGTTGAGAATTTTATCATAAATGGGTTTTGGACTTTATAAAATGCCTTTTCTACCTCTAATGATATGATTGTATTATTTTTATTTTTTCTTTTGTTGATATGGTGTATTACATTGATTGACTTCATATATTAAACCATCCTTGTCTGTCTGGGATGAAAGCTACTTGGTCATTGTGTATGACTTCATGATGGACCACTGTATGCTATTTGCTAGGATTTTGTTGAGCATCTTTTAATCTGTGTTCATTAAGGATATTGACCTATGGTTCTCTTTTTTCATGACATCTGTCTGCTTTTGGTATCAGGGTGATGTTAGCTTCATAAAAATTATTTGGGAATGTTTCTGTTTCTTCAATTTCCTGAATGAACTTGAAAAGCTTTGGCAGTAGGTCCTCTTTAAAGGTTTGAAATAATTCACTAGTGAATCTATTTGGGCCTGAGTTTTGTTTGGGGGAACTCTTTTGATTACCATTTCAGTTTACACAATAGTGATAAATCTGTTCAGATATGCCAGATTATCTTGGTTTAACCTTGGGAGGTTTAAGGAGTCTAAGAAATTATCCATTTCTTCCAGGTTCCCTTGTTTTATGGCATAACATAGATCGAAATAATCTCTGATTACCCTTTGAATTTCTTTACCCTTTTCATTTCTAATTCAGTTTTTTAAGTTTATCCCTCTTTCTTTCTTTGTGATTCTTGCTAATGGTATATAGATCTTGTTTATTTTTCAGGCACAACTTTGCTTTCATTGATTATTTTTATTGTATTTTAAGTTTCCAGTTCATTAATTTCTGCTCTAAGCTTTATTAATAACCTCTTTACTTCTTTGTTCATCATAGCATTATTTACAATAGCCAGAATCTGGAAACAACACAGTGCCTGACAAAAGATGAATACATTTACACAATGGAATACTATACAGCCATAGGAGAAATAAAGTCATGAAGTTTGTTTATGAACTGACATGGAGACTATTATTCTGAGTGAAATGAGTCATAGAACAGGTATAGACATAGAATTGTCTCACTCATCTGGAGGATATAAGAAAAGTAAAATAGAGTATTGTAATAATATTTAGTGTTATCTGAATATTAGATGATATGTCTAATATTATATCCAATATGTATCTAATATTATCTAATATTAGAGATGATGATCAGGAGGACCAGTCCATGGTAGGAAGTTTGTCACAAAGAATGGTGAGTGTAATAAAGAAAGACTGTATCCTAAACTTTGCCTTAAGATCTGTGCAGGGGTGGGGGAAAAAAAAGATCTGTGCAAATACCAAGAACTCTAATTACATATTTTGACAGCCACAACTGAGCAGAAAGTTTCCTGACATGATAAAAAGACCTTGGGGTTTGACAATGAGCATGTCTGAAGCCTATAGTTGTTCCCATGACATTATACCTCAAGGGTGGAGAAATCCTGTATATCTCAGGCCAAGGGAATTCCCTTTCTAATTTCCCCAATACTAACTGTATCCTATGCAAACACAACAACAAACCACAAAACCTTGCCATAGCAGCCCTCCTTCCTTCCTTTTTATTCTTTTTTCTCTTTTTGTTCTTGTTGTTTATTATTGCTGTTGTGCTTTGTGTTTTGGTTTGTTTTTTTGTTTGTTTGTTTTTGTATTTTTTCACTCTTTTTTTTTCGGGCCACACCCAGTGATGCTCAGGGGTTACTCTTGGCTATGGGCTCAGAAATCGCTCCTGGCTTGGGGGGCCATATGGGATGCCAGAGATCTAACCAAGGTCCGTCATAGGTGAGCCTTGTGCAAGGCAAATGCGTTACCACTGCGCTACCGCTCTGGTCCCTCCCATTCTTCTTTTAAATTGATATTGATAGCTCCTAGATGAACTCCTCCCAGATTTTTTTAAATCTCAAAAGAACCACAGAACTTGAATCATCTTGTTCTGCCTCATAAATTGAGTGGGGGGGGGGAATAAAGTGAGCAAACAGACACATGAATATTGAGTGCAAATAAAAAGTGATCAGATCTAAATACCAAACCCAAAGTCAATAACAACAGAATCAAGATATCCAATCCAAATTATATACAAAAGGCACTTGTCACACTAGCAATCCAGGGGGCAAAGGAGGAGATATGGGATGTATCCTGGGAACATAAATGGAGGGAGAACAACACTGGTGATAGAAATGGCTCTAATTCACTGTCACTATGTACCTTAAATATAACTGTAAAAGACTTATAATTCACATTGGTCACAATAAAAATTAAAAATAAAATAAGCAAAAAATAAGAATGATGAGTGCATTTAAAGTAAAGAAGGGTCTACTATGACAATGATAGTTGCAACTGATCACTCTGGACAAGAACTGGGTGGTGAAAGGGGATAAAGTGACAATCATGGTACCGCTTCATTAATAATAGTGCAAACCAATGTGTCAAAAAAGAAAAGAGAGAGAAGAAAAATGCCTGCCCCGTAGACAGATGGGAGACAAGGGAAGGAGGAAAACTAAGGTCATTGGTAGAATGAAATGTATACTGCAAACCAATATGTCTATAAAAAAAAGAGAGAAAGAGAAAGATAGATAGATAAACAGAAGAAAATGTATACCCCAGAGATAGGAAGGGGAGAGATCATGGTGGAAGGGGAGAGGAAAACTGGGGATATTGGTGGCAGGAAAAATGCACTGGTGACAGTTATTATTGTACAAAGTATGACTGTAACCCAATTCTGATCATCTTTACCGTTTTTTTTAAATAAAACTTTATTTTGAACAACCTTGTAACAATGGGTTTAAATAAATAAATAAATAAATAAATATAAAAAAGTAAAAAGCAGGCTTTAATAGAATAAAAAAAGATGCAAGATTTTCGTAATGGAGAAAAAACTGCAGGCTGATGTTTTGTAAGATTATTTTTCCTCAGATTATGGTGAACATATTGAAAGTGGGAAAACTCTTCTTCCACTAACATTCTTACTAAATTCTACTGCAGTTCACAGTATACTTTGAATCTGAACAACATGCAAATTTCCACATTTTTTAGATTTTGGCATAGAGAAAATATAAAGTTGGTTTTACTCATAAATTTGGGTTAAATGATTTCCCCTAAGAAGTATTTCTAAAATCTCTTATTATCAAAGAAACAATACAATTTTTATGTCTATAATTATACTTTTTAATTTTGTTTTTGTTTTTGGGCCACATCCGGTGACACTCACGGGTTACTCCTGGCTATGCGCTCTGAGATCGCTCCTGGCTTGGGGGACCATATGGGACGCCAGGGATCAAATCGAGGTCTAACCTGGGTCAGCCACATGCAAAGTAAATGCCTTACTCCTGCACTATCACTTCGGCACCTAATTTATTTTTAATGTAAATATTATAATCTCATTTTACAAGTAAATAAATCAAAATTTAAAAGTACTAAATATTAGGAATTAAGTTATTTCTTCAAATAACAGAGCTAAGATTTGACTCCAGGTCTAAACAGTGCATTTTGTATTATAATGCTTAATGTTTAATTATAATGGGCTATGTTTTATTATAATGAAATCTATACCAGGCCTAGTCTGGCTATATTATTAGTTTATTTGGCCTTTGTTTCATCTCCAATTTGGGATTAATGTTAGTATCTCAGCAAATTTCTCAGCTTCCACATAGCTGACACTATGCATCAGGTCATTGTGTGTAAAGGGCTATGTTAGGTTCCTTGGAATGTCCACAGCCTCTCTACCTAATACCAATAGCTCTGCCCCCACAACTGTGATACTCAAAAATGCTCCCATGCATTTCCCCAATTCCCTGAAAAATAAAGTTGACTTTGTGAACCACCCATCTGAGAGTAGTGAAGAATTCTGCTATTACATGATTATAACATTGACATTGACTAATGTTAAAAAGAATGATTGCAGGGCCCGGAGAGATAGCACAGCGATGTTTGCCTTGCAAGCAGCCGATCCAGGACCAAAGGTGGTTGGTTCGAATCCCGGTGTCCCATATGGTCCCCCGTGCCTGCCAGGAGCTATTTCTGAGCAGACAGCCAGGAGTAACCCCTAAACACCGCCGGGTGTGACCGAAAAACCAAAAAAAAAAAAAAAAAAAAAAAGAATGATTGCAAAGAAAAAGAGAAGAAATAATATCTTTGTCATTGACTAAATCTGCAATTTTTCCAGGACTAATTGGTTACATTTAATTGAAATAACTTCATGAAAATATTGTTTAGGAAGAAAATCAAATTATAGAGGATAGGCAAACTTCTGGTATTAGGACCATTCCAGTAAAAATTTTCATAATCTCTTCCCTTACTCTTAGGTAAAAATGTTTAACATACAAAATTGCCTATTAAATATATTTTCTTACTAAAATATTAGTGAACAGTATAGAATGAATATCATATAAAATTATGTCTAGTTGTCAACCCAACTTTTAAAAAAATATTACAGATACAATCTTTTTCTTAGACTAATTGATCTTGAAATAAATTTGTACTTTAAAAATTTACATTTACTAATGAATCTTACAACTGTGAATAGTATGTTGAGATAATAACCAAATATACCTTACCTAAAGTCTTAATAGGGTCAGAGTACTCAGAGTCAGTAAATTGTCCCATGATGTTTGTGGCTCTAAATTTAAATCTAAGAAATAAAAATAAAAGTCAATATTTTATGCCATATTAATTTTCAGGAATACATTTACAAATAAGTATCGAAATACACATTTTTATTCAAGAGGGAAGCAAATTCATTTACCACCAGGCAAAATATACACTAATGTTATGTGAGACAAATAATCATTCTGCACAAGGACCTCTTCAGCTAAAATTTTGTGCAAGTGACTCAAGTGTTGAGCAAACTCAGAAGCAATTGACAAATTGATAAGTGAATCCAATTACTCAACTTTATAAATGTGCTTGGAATAGATGGTCTAATGCTGGTGAGAAGAATGTTGCCCACATATGCAAGAGGCATAATAGGGAATATACAATACTTCAAACTCTTAAAAATCCATGTGAGACAATGGCCAAATAGAACTTCAGTTGCTCACATATAAAGCACTGTACATGTGAGTCTAATGTTGAAAGGGAAGGAATATACCTGGCAGTACTTGGGGTCCAGGAAAATGCCCAGTCCTGTTAAGAGTGCACAGTTCTCCTGACTGACATAGGTTTGAAAGTTTGAAAGTTTGAAAATGTGTCTCACTAGATAGCATTGTGCTTCTTTATTCTGTGTGTGAACAGTTGGATTTTTCTTTCCCTTCTTTTGTCAGATTAAGTAGAAACAGTTGCAGAATTAAATTAATTAAAAATATATCTGACAGGCCCAGAGAGATAGCACAGTGGTGTTTGCCTTGCAAGCAGCCAATCCAGGACCTAAGGTGGTTGGTTCGAATCCCGGTGTCCCATATGATCCCCTGTGCCTGCCAGGAGCTATTTCTGAGCAGACAGCCAGGAGTAACCCCTGAGCACCGCCGAGTGTGGCCCAAAAACCAAATATATATATATATATATATATATATATATATATATATATATACACACACATATATATACATATATATACATATATATCTGACTATTTCTAACCATCTCCAAGTATATAAGAATTAAGTTCTTTAAAAATGATAGAAATTCCAGAATTCTAGATAGTAAACTAACTTACAATAATAAATAACAATGAAGAATTTAACAAACTGCCTTGCTTGGGGGTCTTGCCCAGCAATACTCAAGTGCATTTGCATTGGGTGGGGCTGCTTTCAGGAGACAATTGTGGGGGTCAGAGACCTGTCCTAGGAATCCAATGTGCTGAGCAATCATTTCTGCCTGATCTGAAAGTGAGTGCCTAGTCTACTCCCAACTTCTTACTGAATTTATAAAGGGCTTATTTTCAGGAAATTGCAATTGAAATAATACTTCACTATCAAGTTTTGTGGCAACTCAAATCTCATACAATAGTCTAGTAATTAAAGTAATGAACCCTAATGAAAAACCAAAGCACTTCATAAATGATGCTGGGTACTTGTCAGCCAAATTTCTAATTTCTCTAACTTTATAAAGGTTAGTTTAATCTAAGAAAGCTATAAAAATCCATAATGACTTACCAAGAGGCAAAAATGAGACCAGCTACATGTAAAATATTTAGCGAGGAGCTGGAGAGATAGCACAGGAGGTACTTGCCAGGTTTGATCTCCAGCATCCCATATGGTCCCCTGAGCCCACCAAGAATGATTACTGAGTGCAGAGCCAGGAGTAAGCCTTGATTACTTCCAGGTGTGTTCCTCAAACCAAATATTTTAGCATTTTCTAAATTTTGGGATAAGTAATTTTTAAATTAAAATATATAATATTACAATCAAAATTATTTATCTGTATAAAATAGAAGGGAAACAATAAATTTAGCAAACAATTAATAAAATAAAATGTTTGTATTTATTTTTAATAAATTTGATAATTACTGACCTTAGAGTATGTCATAAATATTTCAATCACTCATTTGTTTGAAAGTGTAAGGAACAGGGAATTCAACATTATCTGTGGGTGCCAAGTGTTCCTTGAAAAGGATGGATAAAAGGTACAGCTACCTTATTAGCATAAAGTATCATAGACAGAAACTATACTTACAAGTATTGCTTTTTGGGTTTCAGAGGCCCATTGCAGAACGTATTCTCATTGCCAGGAATCATGCATGCATTATCAGCTCCAATGATGTAGATTTCGTCATTGCCACTAAACTTTGTCTTTCCTTCTGAACATGGCGGGTTTGGAAAACCTTCGTTTGTAAAATATGGCCTTGGTTTATGAAAATAAGCATCATACCACTTTGTTATATTTCCATCATGCTGAGCTATTTTCAGAGAAAAAATAACAATTACAAGTGACATGTAAATGCATTTTCACTTTAATAAAAAGTATTTCTGTCATTGTACGAGAGAAATTGAAATGTCTCTAACTTTGTTGAACACCAGAACTACTTGGATCAGCAGAGAACCCTGTTCTGGCCTATCATACAAAATAATTAATGGCAGGGACAATCTTAGCCAGGATAACTTCTTTCTTCACGCCTGAAAAAATGTTTTCAATACTTTAACTTTCCAAAATGAAACAATCCTTATTGAAAATGGAGTAAATAAATAATTTGTTTTAACAATGGCTTTTCTTAGTGATTTTGAAAGTTAATTATTATAGAAACAATAAAATATTATGCTCAAAAATTCTATGCTAATCCAGAGCAGTGGACGCCAGATTACTGATTGTGATTAATGTTTAGCACTTTATACTCTACAACTAAACAAGGGAAAGTGGTCTTTGATAATACCTCCGACTTCTGCTACAAGCACTTGTACATTTCTAATGGGTCCATGGTCGTCACTGTAATAGCATATGGGCATTCTGATCGTAATGGTTGTCGAAGTCACAAGGAGTTTTCCTGTGGCATCATAAATAGGGCTAGGTTTGGTTTTGGGTCTTGCTGGAGCTACAAAAAAAGAAGTCATTATAATCTATTTTTTCCCTTGCTGAATAAAAGAGAAATTATATTAAATGACCTTTCCTAAAAGCAATTTCCAGATAATAATAAATCTAAATAATAAAACCATGTTGCTTACACAGAACAGATTATAAATTATTATCTCTTGATGGCATAATTATATACTCCAGGCCTACCTGTGATAATGAAGCCATGGTGTGATTTACTGACACAGATGCCTCTTCAAATATTACAAAAATTCACATTTAATACTCTCACTTGTATCTAAGCTTCATAAATGTATTCAACCAAACTATTATTTTACTCCTCATCTGTTTCTTTTCCTTTCTCTTGTTGATTAATGAATCTCTTGTCCTACTAGCAACCACTCCTACCCCAATTTGTCCATGTCAAACTTTGGATGATATCCTTCTACTTCTAAATTCTTCTCAAAAGTTATAAATCATATAAAATTTGACTAGGCCCTCAATGGATTCATTGCACTGGCATTTAACTGGGCCAAATTTCTATACCATGTTTTGTTTTTTTTTCACTTCAGTATGACTTGCATAAGGCTTCCAAATGTCCAAATACAAGGATAAAAATTCTTTCATATTTTGGAATACAAAGAACTCCCAAAAGATACTAAGCCCAGTTGTCTAGACCTGCAGGGTGGTGCAGTGCTGAGGGACATCATGGTCACTGGGGTTGCTTGTGTTCATATAATACTAAGTGTCAAACTTGGGACTTCAAACACACAAAGCATGTGCCCTGGCCCTTTGATACTTGGGACAGGACTTATTCTTTTCAATGACTATTCTATATATAATAATGTGACTGTATCTTACTTATCCAATCATTTAATGGTGGGAAGATTTTTCTTTGAACTTTATACATTTAATGTACCAAACAAACATATCTATTTAATGTTATTTATTGATTCTTTAATTTTAATGGGACTCCCACAAGCAGACTTTCTGGAAGAAAAATAAAATAAGTTTTTTTTCCAACTTTAATGCAATTACCAGAATAATTTCCAGGAGAGCTATGATATTTACCACCACTGTATATAAATATCTACAAAATTAATATTTAGAGAATCTCTGCTAATTTTATTTTATTTAAAATGATAAGTATCAGCTGCTTGACCATCAGTAAATTGCTTAATAAAATTCCATGCTTAATTTCCATATTAATTAAATATTTTTAAAAAACTCTCTTAGTAATGCCATATGTGTGGCAATATCATTTCCATTTTATAGATGAGAGGATGGCCTTATGTCACATTACTATGAAAGGAGAATATCAAGATTTAAGATAAATCTTTAATTGAACCCTTAAGCTCACATTGCTCAGATGTAAGGATTCTGATGAGATTTAGATGTGAAAAATGTTTATTGGGGGAGATAAATATGAAAAATTAAGAAGGAACAAGAATATTGAGCAAGAGTCTTTAGATCCCATTTGCAGGTCTGATATCTATGCAAAGGAGACAGGAAAAAGTATTCATCATAAAAATAACAGATTTCAAGGAGTTCTGAGAAATTCCAGGTTAGACTACTGGAAAGTACAATAAATATTTTCAGTAAAAGTATTTAGATTGATATTCCATTGTGTATATGTACCACAGTTTCTTTAGCCATTGATCAAACTTTAGGTATCAAATGTAAATTTAAATGAGATGATTATTAATTCAGTATTATTCACATCACTAATACAATGATGCTTATGAACATGGAAAATACATTTCTCTAGGACCCCACCATTACTGCCAACAGTGTTTAAATATATTTAAACCTGATTATGGGTCTATCTACCCTCTTTAAGGAGGGGACAATTAAACATCTTTATCTAGAAATAGAATAAGCCATCTGAAATAAGTTTTACTAAAGTCTAAAAAATTTATTACTACCTGTGTAAAGATCTGGCTGCCACTAAATAATGAGAACTTAATATGATATGATAAAATTCTTCCTTTAATGTTGCTTTTGTGAAATAGCTGATGCTTTCAAAGATGAATGTATTTATAGTTTTGGATATATATTTACCTAACTAAATACAATGATTTTGGGGGGTCACACCCAGCAGCACTCAAGGGTTACTCCTGACTCTACTTTCAGAAATCACCCCTGGCAGGTTCGGAGAACCATATGGGATGCCTGGATTCTTCTGCATGCAAGGCAAACGCCCTACCTCCTAATACCTATTAGTATCAGTTTCTGGTGCTGTCCCATGACGTTCTTAGAACTACACAATATGTACAATAGTGAAATAGGGATTTATATTTTCTTCATTGATCACCTTTTAGAAGTTAGAAACTTGTCCAATGTTGAATTGATTTCAAGAGGCCAATTCAAAATTATATTTCCACCCTTCATTTCAATGTAGAGCCTGTGCTCTGTGCTCTGCCAAAATATTGTTTTTTTTTTGTTTGTTTTTTTTTTTTTGGTTTTTGGGCCACACCCGGTGACACTCAGGGGTTACTCCTGGCTATGCGCTCAGAAATCGCTCCTGGCTTGGAAGACCTTATAGGACGCTTGGGGTTCGATCCACAACCGTGGTCAGTCCTAGGTCAGCTGCGTGCAAAGCAAATGCCCTACTGCTGCGCTATCACTCTGGCCCCTGCCAAAATTATTTTATTCCTTTAGACAGAGAAGCCAAAGGAAAAGACATGATAGCAACCAAGTTTGTTCTAGATTTTATTGCAGATATTCAGAGGGATGGCATAATGACTTGTATTTTCAAGTTGGAAAGAGAAGGTGTTCTTAATTTCTGAGTGGCTCTAAGAACCTCTTAATATTTTCTTTTGGCTTTGTTAATTTTATTGGGGGA
The DNA here is from genome assembly GCF_024139225.1 of Suncus etruscus. NCBI lineage: Eukaryota > Metazoa > Chordata > Mammalia > Eulipotyphla > Soricidae > Suncus > Suncus etruscus. The sequence goes on from NC_064858.1 coordinate 69,363,231, forward strand.
GGGTGAAAGAAGTTTTTATATCTCCATGATATTTTCTATGAACCATAAATGTCAGAATAATAAATGGACATATTATATTTATGGTCAGAATCATTAAGTTGACTATATGGCAGTTCAGAAAAATTATTTGATGAACTAAAAAGAATTTAATTTGCAAGACAAAGATCTGTGTGGGAATCTAGTTAGAACTATCTCAGCCAGGAGTAATTTGAATCATCAATTTTCTTTTCAATATGATTAACGCATATAAATAATAAAATATAAAACATCTTGGATAGTTTAATTTATAAAAATAATGAGATAAATAAGAGATGGACATAGTCTGTAATTAACATAGTAATTTATATTATTGTTTACTTACCTTAATAACAACTTTAATAACCATATAGGCACATTCATCATACAAAACTTTACTACATCCTTCATTCTAACTGAGTATAGATTATAGTTATTCTAAAAAAATAAAATTTTATAAGCCCAATTCTTATATATGCATGTACCTTTAATATCCATTGTTATCCGCATCTTGAACCTTTGGCCCCGCACCAGCACTATTTATTGCATAAATCTAAAATAATAAAAGATTATGTTACTCTTTTTCAAATTACTGCTTCCATGTTTATATAACTCATTGTGATTATGTGTCATTGAAAGAGAATTCAATATTAAAACAATTGCTGATAGTCTATTAGTTAGATTTAGTTGTACTACCTAATGGTTATCACATATGAGAGAAACCATTAACAGTAAGGCAGTTTTAAAAATTTATATATTATAATGCTGAGTACAAAAACAACCCTAAACAACCTTTCTCAGAGCCAGAACAAAATTGGGTCTCAGTTTGAACCAGTAGGAGGGACTGGGCAGAAAAAAAACAAGGTCTATACTCTTTTTATCTACCCAAACATCTGTTCCTTCTCTCTATCAGCAGCACTGACTTTCTTTAAATCTATATTCAAGATCTTTTTTGTTTTTTCCCTTCTTTGAGATGAAACCTTATTCCTCCAAACTCCCAGTTTTCCTGTATTAAATCACTATTCTGAAAGTTGGCCTTTATGCCCTGCCTCACCCTTGCCCCGCAAGTATCTGATGCTACCCCTGCATAATCCAGCAGATACACACACATAAAGCATTTCTGTTTTTATATACACGGGGTGATTTACGCAAATGTGAATCCTTCAATTAACTTTCTACTTCAAAAACTCTGAACGCAAAGCCTTTTTTAAATATACATTATCTGTTTCTTAGCTGATTTCAATGTACTTTGTCAACAATTTGGAATATAGCATGTCTATTGGAATTAATTTGCTTTGTACATTAATGACCATTCTAGAGATACTCTAGAAGCAGTTTGAGTTAAAGTGACAATAACAAATATAAGTAATGTGATAGGATTGACAAATAAACCAAATCCATAAAATGTGATTTAGTAGGAAAGATTTGTCAGAGTATGTTAATTTTAAAATGATATATTCAGGTGGAAAATGATGCTATGTCATGCTTAATTATTTTCATTGCTTTATGTGACCAGCATTTGCTGGGTGTTGCTTTTTTAAATTGCAGTGTGTAAAGAAATTTCTCATATATGCTTTTAAATAAAGATGCGCTCATCTTGAATAAGTAGGTCAGGACAGGCTGCTAAAGTTGTGTATTTAGAATAAGTGCTGGTGCTGAAGATGTTTCCAATTGAATTTTGTGAAATATAATGTATCTGAAAATAATTAAAATTCTACTTTATTCCCCACATCTTCATTTCCTAAAGCAATATTGGTGTGGTACTCGGTATTTACAAAAACACTAATATGTGACTTTCATGAAGTTCTAAGAAGTTCCTATTCCTGTGATTTCTTTTCAGTGTAATAAAATTTTTAAATATATTTTTAAAATTCACATTAATGTCTAAGCACCTGTTTGAGAAAATGATAAAGAAAAAAATAGTAGGTTATTTTTGGGGGGCCTCCCTGGTGGTGATCAGAAGGTCTAGGGGTGCCATGAGGGTCAGCAAATGAGACACAATGCTGCATGGTCCCTATAGTCCTAGGGCCACGTAATGTCACCCAAGCAGTGCTGTTACCACCAGGATTGCATTTGGTGATATGAAACAAGAATTTTAACTTAACCTAAGTCAATCACAACCTTGTTTCATTTGTCTTGAACAAGTAACTCAATCTATACACAAGACAGCATATATATGAGGAGTGAAGTGACTGGAAGATGGAATAAAAATCTACATATGTCTCACTCAGATGTATAGGAGGATTTGATACTAGTCTAACCTGAAAGGTTTTGTTTAACCTCTAGCATAAGTTGCTTTCTGAAACATTTTTAATTGAAAACAAGCACAATTAATATTGGACAAGAAATAAAAACATGTGTTGTGTATTAATGTATTAACATAAACTTATACATATATTGTTTTTCAAAATTGATCATTTCAGAGTGGAATATACAGTTCTCTTAGCTTTTAGTAATCACTGTATAAAATTCACATAAATTGCAATAAAATGTATAGTTATTTATATCCTTTGAAACCTTTTTCATTTATCCATAGTTTTCTATTATTTTCTTATATAAATAGATATCAATAAATATTTATGTATACATAATATATTTTAGTTGTGGTGTCACACCTGGCAGGCTTCTAGTAGCATATATGGTGCTGGGAATTGAGCCCCAGTTAGCAGCACGAAGGGAAGCAAATACTCTGCCTGTATACTATCTCTAGTTTCAAGACAGTTTTCTTTTAGATAGAATTATCTTTTCAAATCTCACTGTTTATACAGTTTTACCCTCTAATTGAGCTCTATATTCTACTTTGATTATACAAATATTTTTGTTATTTACATACTTTAGTGACACTTGTTTAAAATAGAAAATGGAAAATTTTATCTCTCAAAATAGATATTCTGTTGATATTTTTCAAAATAACCCCAAATTGTGAGATTTTTGTTTATTCAAACATATATATGTATAAAATATACAGTATTTTTAATACTGCTTGTAAAATGTACTGTAATTTAGGTAATAAAGCTATAAATACTTACACTGATATTGTATGTGTGTCCACCTTTGAGTCCTTCCAACATTGCAATGACAGATGTGTCAGTTTTCTGGATAATACTGAGGTTATGAATCTGAACAGCATTAGGATCATCTTCTCTGCATACCAATGCTTGATAAACGTGTATATTTCCATTGGGTTGAGAAGGAGGAAGGAATGTTAACTGAAATTTTGTAACTTCATCAGGTAGCTTCTGAAATGTCATGTTGTTAGGTGGATCCTTAGGGACTGTAACAAAATAGCTATTATTTTGTAAAATGTTGGTACTATTTCATATCAATTTAAAACATCCGCTTTAAACTATTGTGTATTGATAGTATTACACAGATGAACTCACAATTATGGAAACCAACAAAATGTTGGTGAATTATGGAATCATGGACTTCCATGGGTGACAAAAACAATTAGGTGAACATTAGTTTGCAGACTTATTTAGCCTTTTACATAAATCTCTTTCTAAACCTAATTCATTTCTGTGATCTTTTTTAAATTTCTTATTAAAAATAATATGTAATCACAAAAGTTGCAAAATCACAATTCAGTGCCCTGTCACCTTCTTTGCCCTTTCAAGTTCTCTGATAAATATCAAACTAGTAAATTGGATTTAGTCTCTATTGTTAATAAGATTACTTAAATCTCATTAATTAATTAAATAATTAAGATTATTTAAATCTCATTACTTTTATGTATTCATGTATGCTTTATAGTTCTAGGCAATTTTATGTCATGTGTAGTTTTTTACAATTCTCACCAGGAAAAAGGACAAAACTGCCCATCACTCTAACAGAGCACTTTCAACTGTTTCCTAGTTTTGCATTTCAACACTTGCCCCAAACACTAATCATTTTCTGTCACCATAATTTTGACATTTGGTGACTTGAAGTAGCAGGTGGCTCTTGAGATCCATTTGGATTATAAACAATGAAAACAGGTGGAATTTAGGATGCTATGGATAACTTGTATTTATCTGAACCTGAAATCATAATTTATAGTAATTGCATAAATAACAATGAAAAGACTAGCTTAAAGTATTTTACCTCCTATACTTACCTTCAGACAGCATAAATAAACTATAGCAATACACTACTCTTTGTGCTCTTCCCAGAGATAGATCTGGTAGCAAAGAACATGAGGAATTAATTGGAAGGAGAAAGGCAAGCAAGTCTGGGAGGCTGACTATCCACTATCCACCTGGAATTCTTATTTCAGGCCCGTTATTTATTCAGACCTTGTTCCTTGTAGCTAGAGAAAAATCTATGTAGATGCTGATGTTTATCATAAAGTTTATATAGTACAACTGAGCACTTAACTCAATAAAAAATGGATATGTAGAAATATGAGCTGGATTAGAGTTTTGAAATCTAGCTTATTTAGTATTATTATTCTAAGGTGCATTGTAAATGATAGCATAAGACTATACTTTCAGGGATCATTTGTATTGTATGTAAATGATAGCATGTCAGTAGTACAATTCTAGAAGAATTGCTCTTAGTTATAGGAAGGTGGGTAAGTCATCTATTCAGTCAGGTTACTATGCTTAAGTAATAAAAAGTCTAATTTTGGACATTATTGTCTATGCATGCATATTTATATTTATATGAATTTATCATTTTGTGTAATTTCATTTTTACTCATAAATTGACATTGGAAATCCCAATCATTGTAGGAGGGTCCATCAAACACTAACTAGAGCAATCCCCTATTACTGTTGAATGTGGTCCCAAAATCATCCCTCTGCAAAAGGGTGAAAAAACCTTCAGGGTTGGTTTTTTTGTTTTGTTTTGTTTGTTTGGGGGCTACACTTGTCTGTGCTCAGGTCTTATCCAAGCCTATGGCTGTGAGGGAACATACTTGGTGCTGGGGATCAACCAGGAGCCCATGTGAAATTCTGGGGATCAAACCAGGTTGACCACACCTACTGGACTCTTTCTTGCCCCCCCCAACTTTCACTTCTTTGGAGAACTGGGAGACGCTACATTTGATATTTATGAATTATGAAACATGTTGAAATGAATACATTTTAGGTGTATGTGAGTTACTGCAAGAAAGAAACCTCAATTTTTAGCATTGGTGAAAAAGATCTCCTTACCTGATTCTAATGTAGTAACAATCACTTCAGTGCATGATTTTCCTTCTACAAAGGCAGCACTAATATTCCCAGTGAAGACAGTGATCACTACAGAGTATCTTGTGAATATTTTTAAATCTCTTATTTCAATGGTTTTATTTTCTTCATTGGATTTGATGAATGTAATATTGAAATCATCACTATCTACCTGTAGGCAAATAAACAAAATTTCACTGTGAAGCTGATTTTTTGAACATTTGTTGATCAAATTGATTATTTTTGGCTAATTATAAATTAAGCATTTTAAAACATATGCTTTAAAAGTAATTTAAATAAAAAAGTAATTTAAACTGAAGTCCAAATTATAGCACAAATACACCAGAACAAATATTTTTTCTTTTAATAATGACATCTTAACCTTCAATTATTCTTTTACTCTCTACCAATATTTCTGTAATTTATGCTTCATTCTGTTCCCTTCATGTCCTATCTTTACTTAACTTAAATCTTCAGTTCTATCTTTACTTAACACTGCTTTCTCTTGCTTTCAAGGATCCTTGTCTATTTGGTTTTCCTTTCTTTTTCTTTTTACACTGCAACCATACTAATTTCATAAAATACCAACCTACATTATGCTACTATTCCAGCTCTCTAGCTAACATCCATTTCCCTCTTCAGAATCCAAATTTTCTACTTCAATCTGCAGATATAGTCTCACCTCTCATATTCTGCTTCCTGAACTACTTAGTACCCCTTTTTGAATAAAGTTTAATCTTTTGTGCCCCATCATTATTTATGTCATATGTCATAAACAATTTATTATAATTTATGTCTTGCTGTAATCCTGTTTCAAGATTTTGCATCAATGTTACCTTGTTTGTGAAATATTGTCCCTAAAATTTTCTCCTTTTTAATTTTGAATTATAACATTATTATATTTTTAAACCAACATACCAAATTCACTGCTGTTTATCTTATTCTTTGAGGATAAATATAGTAAGTAGGGTAGTAATATTTGACATTGACAATGCATTAGGCAATATTTTAAGTTCTTTTTTTTTTGTTTTGTTTCTTTTTCGGGCCACACCCATTTGATGCTCCGGGGTTACTCCTGGCTAAGGGCTCAGAAATTGCCACTGGCTTGAGGGAACCATATGGGATGCTGGGGGATTGAACCGCGGTCCTTCCTTGGCTAGTGCTTGCAAGGCGCTTACCTCTAGTGCCACCTTACCGGCACCCATATTTTAAGTTCTTAATGAAGATTAACAGATTTTGACAAATACAAAATATCTTATTTGTGCCACTAAACATATTTTTAATTTTACAGGCATATGTGTCATAAAAAGTCAGGTTAGGTAGGTTTTCTTAAAAATCTAACAGAATTAAAATTAATATTAAAACAGTTTTAAAAACTATTCCAAATACTATTATATTAATTTTTGATACCAATTTTTAGTTTATTTGTAGCACCATAATTTTATAAAAAAAATTTGGAGGCAGCATTGGGCATGTTCAGTGCTTATTCCTTACTTTGCAATCAGGGGTTCCTCCTGGTGAGCTCTGGGACCTTAGGGTATTCTGGCAATTGAACCTGTGACCTATGTTGGCCACTTGCAACCCACAGTTCCAGCCTGATTTGTCATATTGCTAATGCTATGCTTTGATACATATAACACTCCAACATCACACACCAGTGCCTGCTTCTCCTTACCATTGACTCAGTGTCCCACATACCATTTTCTTCACCCCAACCCCTTGGTAATCTTAGTTCTATTGATCCTTTCTGGTGATCTTCTTTGTGCTACTTACTAGTCTCTTTATTTATCAGGAAGAAAGTGACAGATAGATAACTTATCTCTTTCATATAGATGGTCTAAAATATAGTAAAGCAACAAAACAACAAAATCTATCTTTTTAACCATACTTTCTACTGCCTTTAACAAAATGGAGGACAGACCATACCGACTTGACATCTATGAGGTAAAACATTGGTCCAGTAATAATAGCAGGTTCATGCCAGCTGATGTTGATACTAAAAGGTGATGTGGCTGTGACATGGACATTTTCAGGAGGACCATCAGGGGCTAGGAAGAGAAGAAATGAAACTCCTCTGTAAAAGTACATTGTAACATGAAGACTAGACTGAAGAATTTCCTCATGGGTCAAAACCATTTAATCTCTAGAAATAGAGCTATATCTAGCTTTATTTAATGAAAATAAGTAAAACTGACCTGAGGTTATATCTTAGAATTGTTTCTGGCAAAAAGAAATAAAATGCAGCCATTATCATAATGTAGTATAAGGTAATCTTTTTTATTTTAATGAATAATTTTTGAATTATCTCCATTAATAATTAATTTACTCCTGCAGTAGTACGTCTGAAAATTATAGACAGGATGCTCAGATACTGGAAATTGGTATTTATAGGGACAACCATAAATTTTATTCTAGAGGCTTCACTATAATAATCAATTATTATAAACACTTGTCACTTGAGGAACCATTCTGGAAGAAACCATTCATGCCCATGAGAAATTGCATATCTCTATTTGACTTGAAAGCTCCCAGTTAGAGTAGCATTCTTTTAGGCACAAAAGATTCAGAAAACACTTCTTATTTATTACTGTCATGGTCTTAATTGCACTATGTCTAGATTTTTTGACACATGAGCTAATAGCTGCTAAGTATAATACCACAAAATGATGAAAATTACACTCATAATGAATTACTTATTAATTTGTAATTTACAGCAGGCATAAGCTATTAGAAAATCAAGATTTAATTTCTTTCAAACATAATTGCTGGACATCAAGAACTTTCACATAAAAAATGAATGATAATAAAAATAATTTTGGGGGTTTTTGGGGGGGTCACACCCGGCAGTGCTCAGAGGTTACTTTTGGCTCTATGCTCAGAAATTGCCACTGGCAGGCACAGGGAACTATAGGCAAACGCCTTACCTCCATGCCATCTCTCCGGCCCCTAAATATATGATTTTTAAACTCAAAATATCTATAAAGCATTATTGTTACAAAAATAAAAGTTACTTATTTTCATTTTTAACATTAATTTTATAAGTAAAGTAAATATTTTAAAGTAAATAAATACTTTTATTTTAAAATAGTTTAACAATATTGCTCTAAGAAGACTTGTAGATTTTTGGTTGACCCTAGAAAGCTGAAGCCAGTACAATAGAATTCTATTTAAGATTAATTCTATTTAAGGTTAATTATCTTACAAATTTAAGTGGGTTGGATTAATTTATCTCACAATAAAGAAGATAGAAAAATAAATAGGTTTTACAACTGCTCTTATTAGTACAGAGATGAGCATTTTCTGGATTCTTTATTTTTCAAATAAATTAATTATTCTGCATTTATTATTGCTGTTTTTTTATCAAAAATACTAAACAAGGTGTACCTTAAGGAATTAATTACTTGGAAGCTTTGTAGACATTTTCAATGTGAAAATCTTCTAGAAATTAGAGGATGTTATAATATGTTAAATAGGATTTAGTCATGGCTAATTCGACATAGACACTGAGCTAAGAACAGTGTTGGAATCATCTCTGTATTCCTAAGTGCCCCTCTCAATGGCAGATGAGCATTTCCCATATTTCTGATTTTTAAAGTAACACAAAAATACTACCGAGCAAATGGTTAGTGTGTGTGTGTGTGTTCATGTGTGTGTTAAAAGGGTAGAAAGGGGAAGATAAATATGCCTTTCTTGAAGTTAAAAAACAAGTTTTGTGATGTTGGTACAATATCACAATGTTTAGGCCTTGGTTTCCTCTTATGTACATAGTTCATATGTTCTTAATGAATTATCAAACAAAATGAGTGAAAGTGACCAATTTGGTGTTGGGATCATCACCTCCAATTTATATAATGTATTACAATACAGGACAAAGCAAATATAATTATTAGAGGTATAAAAAATCAACCATAGAAAAAATAGTTGACAAAATATTAAAAAGGCAGTGAAAGAAAAGCTGAAAAATAGAGATGGAAATGGAATCAGATTTTAAAAATAAGGAGCATTTTAGAAAACAGAATAGTTACTTTATGGCTACTTACACATTAAGAGGATCGTAAGAAAAAACAGAAACAGAGTCTACAGACAGATTGTTGTTACAGTTAAGTTGTTTTCAATTGGTAATCTTATATCTATTATTTTACATATTCAGAATATTGTTCTAGGATGGGAATCTATAAACTTCTTAAGATTATTACTGGAGTTCTGCACAAGCGACCCTTCCTGCCATGGCTCTGCCTTGGGCACAGGCAGAAGAGGAACGCCTGCATCAGAAGTGAAGGTAGAGCGCAGGGGAACCTTCTAGGGCATGGCTTGGCCCCCGCACAAACCACCCCTTTGCCACCATTGCTTCTGCATTGGACGCTAAAGACCCTATGGCAGGGCTCAACTTCCCTTTGCTGCTATCCCCCCGCAGAGAAGGAGAGGTCTCCTATATCCGGGGGAAAGCAGGGAACCCTAGGGCTGTGCTCGGACCCCATGTACAAGCATCCCCTTCACTGCCATCACCTCTCTTTAGGCGCTGCAGGACAGAAGAGCTCTCCCGCCCCACAAAGCACTTTAAAACACACACACACACACACACACACACACACACACACACACACACACACACACACACACACACATACACATACACACACACAAACACACACTGAATTTCCAGCACTCCAACCCACCCTATGCAAAGAACAATGGGGAAAGAAAGGAAGACATCAGTACCTGGAGAAATGGAGAGAAAAGAGAAATTCTAACAGATTTCTAAATCCTCCAAAATGTGCGAACTTAATAGATAAGGACCTAAAATCAGCTTTTAATGTCTTAGCAACGGAATTAAAAAAATCACTAACCAAAGAAATCCATTATTGAACAATTAATCTAACTCCAAGAAGAACTCTATCAGAAGATGAGAGAGTCCATACAAATAGAACTAAGGGAACTATAAAACATTCTAGCAACCCACAGTAGCAGAATTACACGCATAGAGAATCACATGGATGAACTTGAAGTCAAAATGCAAGTCAGCAACAACAAAGAAATCAATAAAGAAACAAGAAATAAAACTGTGGAAGAAAAATGTAAGATACTTAATGAACAAAGACAAAAGAAATAATCTACGACTTAATAGGAATACCAGAAGGGGTGGAAAAGAAAATGGGGAGAACAATTAGTGAGGGAAGTAATAGCAGATAATTTTTCCAACCTTTGGAAAGAGGCACCTACACAAATCTAAGAGGTGAAAAGAGTTCCAAACAAAATAGATCCTAATAGACCAACACCATGACATATAGTAATCCAAATGGCAAACAAAACAAAACAAAACAAAACAAAAACAAACAAAAAAAACAAGAGAGATGAATTCTATAAAGCAATAAGGGGGGAAAAAACCCTCAAGTACAAAGGAAGGAATGTAAGATTCAAACCAGCTCAACCACTTGAAATAATTCAGGCATGAAGACAGTGGAATGACATATTTAAACCACTGAATGAGAGAAACTTCTCACCTAGAGTACACTACCCTGCAAAACTCTCATTTACATGGGAAGGAAGACTAAGAACAATCTCAGACAAAAAAGAACTCACAACATTTGCACTAACCAAACTGATTCTAAATAAACTCCTCAGAGATCAACTACACAAAAAATGTCCAATATAACAACAAGCCTAAACAATATAACAACACAACAACTCTCCTTTTGTCAATAATCACCTTAAATGTAAATGGAGTAAACTCCTCCATTAAAAGACACATACTAGAGAGTTAGATTAGAAAACAAAAATCGGACATCTGCTGCCTGCAAGAAACACACCTAAAAGATTGGGGTAGACATAGGTTAAGAATAAAAGGATGGAAATCAATCATACAAGTCAATGGAAAACCACAAAAAGCTGGAATAGCTATTCTTCTATCAGACAAAATTGCATTCAGCCTCAAGAAATTGCTCAGAGATAAAGAGGGTCACTACATATTGATCAGGGGAACATTAGACCAAGAAGTACTAACTCTGATCAACATTTATACACCAAATGCAAAGCCAACAAAATCTGTAAGGTTCTAATCACAAACCTAGAGAAACATATGGAAGAAAGTGTGATAATAGAAGAATGACTACAACTATGATGGAGCAGAACTTCTGGATCCATAAAGACTCTATCCTAAATTTCGTCCTATGACCTGTGCAAATACCAGGATCTCCAAGGACTGATTTCGACAGCCACACTGAGCAGAATATTTCCTGGTACCAAAAAAGACTTTGGGGTTCGACAATGAGTATGTCTGTAGTTGTTCCCATGACAGTATGCTTCAAGGGTGGAGAAACCCTGTTTCTCTTAGGCCAAGGGAATTCCTTTTTTAATTTCCCCCAATACTTACTGTGCAAAACAAACAAACAAAAATAAAAACAAACAAAAAACCCACCTTGTCCCATTAAACCCCCTTCCTTTTTTCTTTTTTGGTGTTGTTATTTTGTTGTCATTTTTTAGCTGCTGGAGTGTTTTTTGTAGTTGCTTGTTTTGGTTTGGTTTTTTCCTTTTCTTCTTTTAAATCTATAGCTTCTAGACGGGCTTCTCCCAGCTTTTATTTTTCAACAGAACCACAGAACTTTAATCATCTTGTTCTGCCTCATAAATTGAGGGGGGAAAATGGACAATACCAGGAGCAAATAGTCGCATGAAACATTGAGTGAAAATAAAAATGATCATGCCTTAACATCAAGTATAAAGTAAAAAACAACAAAATCAAGATAATCTAATCTACAACAACCTATACATAAAGGGGACCTGTCACACACACAGTCCAGAGGGCAAGATGGGTGGTACATGATGCATGCTGAAAACGGGGGTGAAGGAGGGACAACACTAGTGGTGGGAATGGCCCTAATTCACTGTCACTATGTACCTTAAATATAACTGTAAAAGACTTGTAATTCACATTGGTCACAATAAAGATTATTTTAAAAATTGTTACAAAAAATCATTACAAAAATCCATTGAACAAAATGTTTGATAATACCTAAATTCAAAAATAAAATGTCATAGAGAGACTATGGCACAAGAGGACATATCACAATTAGTATTATTGAAAAATTATTCAGAAATGTGCACTACATTATTATATTTAATAGTTGAAAAAATTATATTTCAATTGGAAAGTACAGGGACTTTGACCAAAGAAGTAAGTAATCTGCTAAAAATTTTCTAACAATAGTAGTTGCACATAGAGATTAATCTCAGAATCATATATTTTAATAATACCTTAGAGACTAATTAGTTCAGGTAGACTCAGAGAACATAGCAAAAGTAAGTATTCTGAGAATGCCAGTAGAGTTTACAGTAATAGAATGAATACTCTCAAGGATGAGTGTATGGGGGAGATTTAATTTGAATTTTTATACTGAGTCTGAGAAGCCCATAGAGATGGCTAGCTGGTCATTAAAATGATACAGCAAAAAAGAAAAAAAAGATACAGCAAGAAAAAAAATAGATACAGCAGGACTTTGAAAGATGGGACCAGGATGAAAAATGACTTTACATTTTTTTAGATAATTTCTTACCAAGCAAGGCCATTGAAATATGGCAAGTTAATCTGTTTCAAATATGTCACATTGCCTTCAGAGAATTAAAGGTTTATGTAGATACCAGATCACTATTTAAAGTACTAACTAGAAGTGTTATCCTGAGCTTTTCAGTCTTATTACTATTAGTTTTATAGGCTTCATTTTACATATAAGTGGTAGCAAGATTTATATAAGTAATTACACATACAGAAAAGCTATGAATAATCTCCTAGAGCCAGAATAATTGTTTCAGATGCCCTTCCTTCTAGAGAGATGACTCCATCTAAGAAGCAATGGCTCCTTCTCCTTCCCAAATTTGTTCTCCATATAAATGCAACTTATATTTTCTCCTTTTCTTTTTTTATACTATAAATGGTTGTATGAATTTCAGATCTGAGTACATCACTACTGATTATTATATACTTTGCTTGTAAATAAAATATACTTTGAAGTTTTTTTAATGATCTATGTTTTATCTTTGACTATGTGAAAATGAAGGAACTAGAAGCTAAGGATTAATTTATCATTATTATTGATCTGTGAAATCTGCCATCCAACACTTTAAGAACCTTTATAGGAATAATCTCCTGACAAGCAAAATATTTCAAGTGTTATAACAAGAAAATACTCATTTTTATTTACCGCATTATTTTTATTTACAGCCAACATTCTGTTGGCTTATAGATAATATTTTTTCATTTAACACTACAAATATTTATGAAACACCTTCTATATGCCAAATTCTGGAAATATGCAAAGTCCATAGAATTGATTAAAATAGATGTGAATTTATTCATATAGAACTTAAGCATTTAACTGCTTTTCATCAATCATTTATTAATTTCCTACCACATGCTTGGCACTGTTTTAGATGCTGAAGACAGATAGGAGAAACAAAAAGACAAGCTCATGGAGCATCTATTCAGTCAAAGAGAGATAACTACATGTAAGTTTATTATAAAAATTTTAGTGAAATACCAGACAAATTAATATATTATATACAAGTACAACACATACCCTATTAAGAAGCAATCAATCTATACCAAGGCAAAAATGGAAGAGGCCAATGAAAATGGCAATGCTAGTGACATACTATTTTAAATGTGGTTGGCATGCCTCTCTAAGCAAATAACATTTAAACAAAGATTTGAAGAAGTTGAGAAAGCTTTGGTATATTTGAAAAAAATCATGGGAAAGAGGATGGCAAATAGTCCTGGTTAGTTTTAAAAAATAAGAACTCCAGTGAGTGAGAGATAGGTTCAATTAGGTATATAAGGGCTCTGAGGCCACACTAAGTTTTTTTTTCTAAGAAGTATTATCATAGATTTAAAAAAGAAAAATGCTATATTTTATTAACACAAACTAAAAGGTTTTTTTTTTTTGGTTTTTGGTTTTTGGGCCACACACGTCGTTGTTCGGGGGTTACTCCTGGCTGTCTGCTCAGAAATAGCTCCTGGCAGGCACGGGGGACCATAGGGGACACCGGGATTCGAACCAACCACCTTTGGTCCTGGATCGGCTGTTTGCAAGGCAAACGCCGCTGTGCTATCTCTCCGGGCCCAAACTAAAAGTTTTATATAGATTCTAATTCTTAGTAATTCACACAGGAAAAAAATGGATCAAAATTAATTAGATTAGGAGTTGGAGCAATAGTAAAGCAGGTAGGGCATTTGTATTGTACATGGCCCTCCCAGGCTCAATGAACCCCTGGCATCCTATATGGTCTCCCAAGCACTGGCAGGAGTAATTTTTGAGAGCAGAGTCAGAAGTACCCCCTGAGCACTGCCAGGAGTGTGGCTCAAAAACTAAAACAAAATTAATTAGATACCAAATGCAGATTTTTCCTTAGAATCCCTTTAATTTATGTCTCTATAAAGAATAGAAATGTAATGATAACACTGGTGGTGGGAATGCCCCTGAATCAGTCACTATGTACCTAATATATTACTGTGAAAGATATGTAATTTACTTTTGTCAAAATAAAAATTATTTAATTAAAAAAAAAGAAATGTAATGACTACCAAGGCTATATATCTAAAACCCAATCTATTCTAGAAAAAAAGCAAGATGTTATATTATTGTGGCTCAGATATCATGGGCTGCTCACTGAGAAACTTCTATAACAAAGAGAGCTGATGAGATTTTTCAGCAACTAAGTTGATAGTAGCATGTGTTTGGAGATGCTTCTAGGGAAATAGGTCAAGGTCTTCTCAGTGCAGTAATCTGAATATTTGGTCTCTGAACAGAAGAAAGAAATAAAACTTTTTAACATGGGAAATTAATTTTGCAAATGCATTTGTAGAAATTGAGATAGTGCTTAGCTTCTTTTCAGGCATACTCTAAAGTCACCCCTACAATCATTTCTTGAAACACCAGCATCTGAAGCCTTCACCAGTAATGTTTACTACCCCTTACAGAGCTGAGAAAAAAAAAAAAAAGTCATTCTAGGCACATTCGAGGCAATGGTGTTATCAAATATTTTGAACTCTATCCAACAATTAATCAATATAAAAAGGCAAGGCATGTAACATCTTATTGAGATATATTTAAATATGATTACTTAAACATTTTACATTTTTTTGAAGCAAAACAGCGTCCAGACAAAATTTTCAGAAAACTTGATGAAATTGTGGGTTTTATTGTATAAGTATTCCCTCAGTTAAAGCTGTTGTAAAAAAAAATGTTTTCTTAGAATGTATCCTATCATTCTAATTCTTTTTTTTTCTTGTTTTGTTTTGTTTTGGGACCACACCCACAACGCTCAGGGGTTACTCCTGGTTATCTGCTCAGAAATAGCTCCTGGCAGGCACAGGGGACTATATGGGACACCAGGATTCGAACCAACCACCTTAGGTCCTGGAAGGCTGCTTGCAAGGCAAACACCCCTGTGCTATCTCTCCAGCCCCCATAATAGTTCTTAAAGATTAGAATATAATGGAATAAGAATTCCTAAAGATTAACATGCAAAAAGTATGTCAATTTATATTCTTGATAAATTAGATTATAATGGAATAAGAACTTCTGGAACAATTGAAGAAATAAAAGTAAACATATATTACTAAATTTTTATGTGAAGATATAGTATGCTATATCCTGCAGGTACATATTTTTATAGATACATATTGCAAAGAAAATAATTATTTGGTTAATTAATTATAATTTAATAGAAATATTAGAATGCTAAAACACTCAGATATATTATAAAATCTAATTTTTGAGCACTATTTAAATATTGTATCAAACTAGTAAGCATCAATATTTTCAAGCATATTTTATAAAAAATTTTTTTGTTTTCTTTAGTTAATATTCTCTGGAATTTGAATCAAAATTCAAAAATTACACATGGAAATATACACAATATTCTTTTTCTCTTTATCACTGTGTTTAGCAAACTTCTGTTAGACTGACCTAAAAGAGATAAACTTATAATTATGAATGTCAACAACCTAGATGAAGTAAATGGCAATGAAAGTGATGGAGAATTAAAAATATGCAAGTCTAAAAGCATAGGAAATAGAAGCATCTTTGCAAGACTTTGCCTCTTCATGCCTCTACATTCTGATTTAGGATTGTTTGTGAAATGAAGCTAGTCTGTAATGGGCCCCCCTATCACTATACCCTTTTTCTTATAAATCACAGCAATTTACTCCATAGGAATGATCTATCTTTCTTCTCTCATTGCCCATAATCCAATCACTTCCTCTCATAAGCGCTTTCCCCTGGTTTTCACAATAATGCATTTTCTGTAACTAACAACCGTCATTTCCTGATTATCATGCTTCTATCCTTGCACAGGAATGTGGGGCTGATGTGGGTCAGGGTCATCTCTTCCATCCATCTGTGTCCTGCACTGTGTTAGCTCAAGGGTAAGTCTGGGTAGGGCATCCTTTTATTCAGGTCATATAAAAGTTTGCATACTGCAAGGACTCGAAATTGTGCAATTTTTAGTCAGCCCAAGAGTATACTTTCAGAAGGCATATATTCAAACACTGATGGGCAAAACTTTGCTTCCTGCAAATACCTCTAAAGATGATGGTGAAAAACACTAAAAAAGTACCCTGGATGTGTTTAGTACCATGCTAATGTGATTTCCATGAAACAATAAAAATAATGAAATAATTTGACAGCATTGCACAGCCTGGCAAATATTGAGGTTGGTAAACATGAGATTTACATTTTTCACATCACTTTGAATTTTAAGTCCTGTTAAAGTCTATTTAATGTGCCAATTATTTTCAAAGAATTTACATTTTAATATTTGAGTATTTCAATATTTAGGGTAATTTTTGCCCTAAACCATCCAATTTCTAATGACTCATCACTGAATGAAAGCCTCATTTCTTCCTCTGCTTCATGAAGATTAATTGGCTTCAAGGAATGAGATGGCTTTGATTTAATACACCTGAAAATTTAACATTTGCATTTTAGATATTTCTCAGGAGTCTAAGAAAACTAATTGACAGGGTAGTTTGAAACATTCTTTATATTTTAAACAATTTTGGGTTATCAGGGTTTCTAAGGATGTATCAGGGATCCTAAGTTTTATGTTCAGTAACATTTCTGCAGAATTAGGGCCCTGTGTTCTATGCTTGTACTACAAGAGCAAAACAAGACAGAAAACATTGCTTGACCATGTTGACTTACCACTAGCAGTACACCTTGTATTATATAACCATTGACTTAAAACTTGATAACAAGACTGAAAAGTGAGTTTAAATTACTACTTTAGTGGAAACTAGGCTTGAGAAATGATTATGAATATGAAAATACAAAGTCATCAAATTCTCTATCATTTAATCTTCTCTTACCAACTTAATTTAATTTCAGCAAATTAAGAAGTTTCTTTCTACTTTCACTTCTCCTGATTTCCAAACACTTTAGAATGATCATAGACTATCATATCCCCTTAAAGCAAGAAGAAATATTATTAGTTGTATGCTATATTGATGCTCTGAATTAGCTGATCCAGGAGACATTAAGCAAAGTTATCACTGTAAATATATGTGAAGACTACAGTAAAGGCCAACACTTTGTTCTCCCATTCTTTGCATGCCTAATCAAGGTAAAATAACAATATTTGGTAAAGGTTAGAAGGAAAACAAACCAAAAGTAGAGTGCAGTTAGGTATATTAAGGAAAGTTCCATTCAACTTGTTCAAAAATGAAGATAGCTGGATATTATACTCGAGTTAGCTAGTGCATTCAGTCAGAAATCTTTAATCATAATTTTCAAAGTATCTATCACAAAGTGATAATATTTTAAATTATCTAATTATTTGGTTTTTAGTGATTTTTTTAAAATACATTACATTTATGCAATGGTATTTAAATGTAATAAAAATTCTGGAAAACTTGCTTAATAACTTGGCAAAACTTTTTGAGATTAAGTATGTGTAACATTAAAATAATTTAATAGTGTATACCTATTATTTATTTTATAATTTGTTTTAATTTATTACCCTTTCTAATAATAATAGTAAATATCTACCTCTTGATATTTTCATTCTATTGTTAGATTTGCTAAAATCATAGTCAAAATCAAATAGCTTGACTATCCTATAAATGAATGGAGTTCATGAACAAATCAGTGGTAGGCAGTTCTGAGCTTTTGTGATGGCAAAGTATAGTATATATTATATTATATAACTTTATGTAATATATTATATATTATAAATTTTAACACAATAGTAACTTCCTAAATTATAATAATAAATTTTAAGAAATAAAGAATTGAAATATTTAGAAAAGAAATTTATAGGAGTCAACTATTGGTTTAGGAGGAAGGAATGGTTAGAATGAATAAAGAATGAGTGATTCCTAGATTGTTGTCTTAAAAGATTAGATGAACAGATGGAATAGAGCACACAAAGGGAGAAAAATATTTGGAGTCAGTGAAGGCAGCGGTGAAATGGGTTTTGAGATGTCTGAGGAAACCTAAATGGGTATACCAGTAACTTCAATCTAGGTATAGGAGAGATGTCTTGAATTACACATCTGAGAATCCTAAGAAAATAACTTTTAACAGTTTCAATTGCATCCATCCAACTAATCATACAGACATGTAACTATGATGTCTGGAATAAATTATTGATCTCTTCTAACAACTACAAAATATGGCTTACTTAAAAATGGACTACCACCAAATAAACTCCTTTATAGCTATGATTATATATTCATATGCATTTATGTTTAGCATCTCTTCTTATTATATAACTATTTCTTTATCAAAATAATTTCCACTTCTGTTTATATAGCATTCATCATATGTAAATGCATTACATAGTTAAAAATAAGAGAAAAGCCTGAACATACAGTAATTTGTTAGCTTTTTCATTTTTTAAAATGTACATACTTTTCTTTTTTTATTGGTTTTTAGTTTTATAGATCATAAAGTTACATTCCTCTAAAGCTTCTTTGATGAGGTATGTTTTGTTGAAGTTTTTAACCTAACAGATGTTTGGGTAGTTAAAATTCCTCATGACTATGATATCCTGTGGTTTTTCACAACCTAAGTGATACCCCAGGAATTCTTCTTTCTTGCTGTCTTCCAGTCCTGGTGGTCTATAGGAGATGCACATTCTGAGAGTCCTATGTCATTTCATACTAATCTAATACTCACAACTGTAAAGCTGTACACTTCCTCATTGTTACAAAAACCTATTGCACACAGAAAAACTTAAGAATGCTATATTTTACATTTCTTTCCTACCCACAGTCCAAATTATTTTGTATGTAAGGATTTTAGGAAAAGAAGTATAAGTAAAACTAAGGCTATAAATTTGGTGACTCAAATATTGGCCAAGTTGATTTTCCCAATGGATTCAATTCATTGAAAATATGCTGTTGTATATTATTAGCAAATAGTATATTTTATATAAAGTTTAGGTAGGTTACAAGATTGTTAATGCTAGGGTTCTATACATGAAATGTTCCACCATAACACCCACGACCACAGTGTCTACTTCCCTCCATTACTGCCCCAATTCTGCTGTAAAATCCTCATTATCTCTTTGCCACAATAAGTTTTCTACTAACAGCCAGTTCTCACTTCTAATAATCATGTATATTTTCAGTGATTATATGCACAATCCTATCATTCATTTAAAGATAATTCAAAAAATAGGTACCATGTATATAAAGACATAGTATGCAATACTCACGGCCAGGCAGGGTTTGTGTGGAGATCCAATCGGAAGCGTTGCCAAACCCAGCATTGGTGCTGGCAGCCACTTGGAATCTGTACCATCTGAATTTCTTTAGTCCATACACTGTCTCTTCTGTTAGGTAAGCATCATAGAGGTACTGGATTTTCTGATTTTCAACACAGTCTTCAGATTCCCAATCTTGGCATTTCTGAGCTCGAAGTTGAGTGGTAATCTTATAATTTTGGAAATAACCCTGGATTGTTTCAGGTCTCATCCAGGTCAGTGTTGCACTAGTAGACTGAACATCAGAAAAAGTAACATTTATGGGAACACTTGGAACTAAAAATTAAAGAAAATGAGACCAATTAGAGTGGTCATACATTATAAAAACAGAAGAAATGAGGTTTTGAAATATTACTTTATTTTGGACCAATGAGGTAAGCTCCATAATAATAATAATAACAATAATAATAATAATAATAATAATAATAATTACCTCATTGGTAATATCCTGACAATTAACAGAGTTTTCAGATGTCAAGCCCTAAGAGATTCTCCATTTAAAGGTATCAGACAGAACTACTGTCGTTTCATTCCTAATTTTTATTCCAAATCCAAATTTTTATTCCAAATAACTTGGTTTTGTATAAAAGTACAGTTACAAAGAATTCAAACAATTCAACTCAACAACAATACAAAAGCAAAAAATTCAATTTTGGAGAGAAGAAGGGTGTGCTCAGGATTTACTCCTAGCTCTGTAAATTGTCAAGGATTGAACCTGGGTTAGCTGCATGCAAGGCTATACTTTACTAGCTGTACTATCCGTCAAGACCCACCAGTAATTTTTTTTTTGACAAAAGATCTAAACAGATACGTGTCCAAAGAAAGTTTTTCTACTTGGAGTCACTAGCTAGATTTTCTATTAGTCATTGGTTTGCAAAACACTTACCGTGTATTAGACTCAGCCTTGTGTCAGATATTCAGGATATAAAAAAGTATGCCTTTTTTCAAGAGACAAATATTTAATGAAAAAATAATTAAAATACTGTTAGAAATATAAAAAAGCAAGCTGGTGTTGGTTGGTCACCATTCTTCAACCACTACTTTCCTTGATAAAATAGCAATGAACTTCAAATTAGAAGTCCTGGCAATATGATCTCCCAAGCACTCCAAGTTCAGAGCCAGGAGTACCCCAGATCATCACTGGCTTTGGTCCTCAAACCAAAGTAAATAAATAAATAATAAAATTATATGCTATATTTCCACTTACAATATTTAGAAATCTTATTTATTCTTAAACATATAAATTCAAATATTGAACTCAAGTTTAAACTTAAAAATGTGTTTATATAATATTTATGTTTAGCAAGGTTCTATTATACTAAAGTATAAATATATGTGTATGTATATATATATATATATATATGGAATTACAATTATAATATAGAGAAAAAAGAAGAGAAATACTAAGATTTTTAAATTAGCTAGTTAGAGAAAACTTCATGGATGAGAAGACATTTCGCTGTTGAAGAAGGTGGGAGAGTGAGTGAGGCGAATATATGAAGAACCCTATTCAAGCAGGACAAGACATTGTGAAAAGTTCTCAATAGAAAGCACATTATATAGGAGCATTTCTGGTAAAACAAGAAAGTATAGATGACTAGCTGAAATCTGAAATGCTGAAGGCTACTTTGCATCCATCATTGGGAGACATTTTAATGACTTATTTAGCAGAGGAGTGACAGGTTGTAAAGATTGTAAGCATAGAACTACAGTAACTACTATGTAGTGGGCAAATTTGAGCAGTCAGGAATAGAAAAGTTGGTACTCAGGCATTTACAGTAATCAGAGATCAAATTGAATGGACCAGGATCACAACAAAATAAAGGAAGCATTTAGATTAGCAACACAATATGCAAATCCAACTGACATAGAATAAGAAAAAAAAAAGGGAATTTGGGTTTTGGGTTGTTTTTTTTTCTTTTGGTTTTTGGATTACACCTGGCGGTGCACAGGGGTTACACCTGGCTCTGTGCTCAGAAGTCCTCCTGGCAAGCTCAGGGACTATCTTGGATGCCAGGAATCAAACCAGAGTCTGCCCAGTGTTGGCTGCATGCAAGAAAAATGCCCTACTGCTGTGCTATCACTATGGCTCCATTTTTTTAAGTTTTAGGACTGAACAGAATAAAGTCATTATTAATCAAGATGGGGAAAATTGAGAAAGAAATTACTTGTGAGAGAAAGACTAAGTAATTTTTCATTAATATAATAACTCCAAAGTGCGTATCAAAAACATAGAAAGACATATAGAAAATAAATGAAGAAATTTATATTTGAATTACAAATTTGAGTTACAAATTTGGATATCTGATTAACTTTACTGAATTATGTACAACCCATTGTTTGCATAATTTTTTATTAGCCAAAAGAGAAGAAAACGTCTAATACCATAGAAAAATAATCAGTGGTTACTTAATTTAGACTAAATTATTTTGTTTTAAAATACTAATTGCTAGCCTGGGTGGCGCTAGAGGTAAGGCATCTGCAGTTCAATCCCTGACAACCCATATGGTCCCCAAAGCCAGGAGCGACTTCTGACCTCATAGCCAGGAATAACCCCTGTGCGTCACTAAGTGTGGCCCCAAACAAAACAAAACAAAATATTAATTGCCTTCACCATTGGAAAATAATTTCTATATCTCCAATTAAAGGGATGATTCAGTAGACCCCCTAAATGAAATTCCTGAATTTTCCTGGCGCGGAGAACCATGGGATTCCATTCAAAAGGCCTGCTTTGGAAGTTTTACCCCTGTGTGGAGAGTTGAGGAAATCCCGAAGAGATATTTCTGAAATTCATGTCATGGTAATGACATTATATTCCCTTCATATTATTCCACCTAAATGTTATTTTTCCCTTGTACACTTACATTCCAAAATATGGCCTCAAACAAATTATTTTGCCCAGAGAATTTTCAGTACCAAATGAAGCCAAGACATTTTTTCTTCTCTCTGTCAGTCCTATTTACATCTAAAAGCATGGTCAGAAACTTAGCTATAGTCATCACTTGTAGCCAGGTACAAAATTTACATTTCTTTCACTTGGATCTCTCTCTTTTTTGTTTTTTGTCTGTTTGTTTGTTTGTTTGTTTGTTGGTCACACCCGGCTGCACTCAGGGGTTACTTCTGGCTCTACGCTCAGAAATCCCTCCACACAGGCGTGGGGGAATCATATGGGATGCCGGGATTCAAATCACCATCCTTCTGCAAGCAAGGCAAACATCCTACCTCCATGCTATCTCTCAGGCCCCCCATGAGCTGGATCTCTCTTACTCAAAAGCAGCTTTCCCTGCTAGCCCACAGAACCTATCAGTCAGGTATCCCCTTCCTTTTTGAAATGCTAACTTTCCCCCTTCTTACTCAGGATTTAGATAAGATCCTATTCACCTGAGCTGCCTAGCCAGTTAGATTGTTAGGTATAACCAGCAGGCCTACTGCCAATGTTTCTGTTTTTCTGCTCCTTGTTAATGCAGAAATTCTTTTCAAGCCTAAGATCGTCATTTTTCCCTTTAAAAACTCCTAGCATGGAGATTAGAGTTGTAACATGCTTGCCAGAACTTGTTTCCCCATACATTCACTGTATGGTCTCATTATTTCATGTTATTTCACCACCCAGTTTGTGTTTTCACCCAATTCCTTTACGTAGAATTTATTAAAGCCCACTAGAGCTGTAGAACAGAACCCACCACAGCAACTAATAGTGATAATCATGTAATACTATACTTAAACAAAAATTTACTGAAAATATTTATTCTGTAGCAAGGTATTAGAAAAAATCTGGAGCTTTGTTTGGTTTGGGGCCACACCCAGTAGATAATCCAGGCAGTGCTCTGGGACCGTACATAGTGCCAAGGATTGAAGTGACGATCAGCCACATATAAGGTGAATGCTTTCAATACCATGTTTTCTCAATGGTCCCTGAAAAAGTCATTTGGGGGGGTGTCACACCTGGACGAGCTCAGAGGTTATTCCTGGCTCTATTCCTAGAAATCGCCCCTGGAAATTTACACTAATCAGAGAACAGAATAACCCTTAAAATTGTAGCATAGTGGGGCTGGAGCAGGTGGAGCAAGCGGTAGTGCAAGCAGTAGGGCATAGGCCTTGAGCACACTAGCCTATGATGGACCGTGGTTTGATCCTCCACATTCCATATGGTTTCCTGAGTTAAAAGCCATTTCTGAGTGCATAGCCTGGAGTAACCACTGAGCATCACTGAGTGTGGCAAAAAAAAAATGTATCATAGGTCATAGCATAGCATAGCACAGCACAGCACAGCATAGTACAGTACAGTATAGTATAATATAGTAGTATAATATAGTATGAGTTCAGGCTTTAAACAATTAGATTGAGAAAAAATTATAACCATATCTGTGAGTTTCAATAATTGGTCTTTGCACTAAATTTGACCACCAGAAAAATTTCAGATTAGTTAAAATATGTAACTATGGGGATTAAAATATTATTAATGTATTTATCAAATAATGAGGCAAATGTTACTTGAAATAGATTTACATTTTTAAAATAAAAGTTCATGGAATGAAAAAAAAAAAAAAGAAATGGCCCCTGGAAGGCTCAGGGAACCATATGGGATATTGGGATTCGAACCACCATCCTTCTGCATGCAAGGCAAAAGCCCTCCCTCCATGCTATCTCTCTGGCCCCGGAAAAAGTCATTTTAAAGGAAAATTTGCCTGTATACTAGAAGTTTTAGGTATGGCTGAAAAAGTAAGAAGTTTAGAAATTATCTTGGTCACCTTATTTTTATTTATTTTTTATCTCTAACATTCATTTAAACAAGACTTCCAGTTTCTGGCATATAACTGTTCCTCTAGTTCTTCAACCAAACACTGGTACTGAAGTTGAGGAATTCTGCTGCTATATGTTAGAATTCAAATAAATTTATTTAAAATAAGAAGACATTATCAGAAGTTCTGTCTGATTTAAGAGCTTTTTAAATACAGAGAGATTGATATTGACAAGTTAATGAGGTAATAAGTTATTCAACAACAAGTCTAGGGCACTTGCCGTGCAAGTGGCTAACATAGGTTCAATCTCCAGCACATATATGGTCTCCTAAGCCATACTAGGAATGTTCCTTGAGCACAGAGTCAGAAGTGAGACTTGAGCACAGCAAGGCATACCCCTCCCCAAAACAAAGCAAAACAAACAAAAAAAATGTTCCAGTTAGAAAATGAGTTATCTTTGCACATCCATCCTCTACTAACATATATAAATAGAGCAAAGCAGTACTCAAAATCTAGAATTTTTTTTGTTTGTTTTGGTTTGGTTTCTGGGTCACACCTGGCAGCACTCAGGAGTTACTCCTGGCTCTGCACTTTCCTTCATACTCCTCCCATATACCTTCCCCTTTCTCCCCCCCGGAAATCCAACTATCCCTTCACCCCTCAATCCCATCCAGATCTCCCACCATATTAAAACTCTCCACCCTCAGTCCTTAATCTTTTAGGCATCAAGATCGACCTCCTACCCAATGAACCAGTACCCAGCACCCAGGCGAGGGGACACCCAACCGAACCCACACATCGTCTCCTGCAAGAAAAGACAGCCAACTCCCCTGTGGACACATGCTGCGAGACCCTCCCTACCAACTCCCCCTAACATGGACTGTTTCTTGAAACCAGACTTAGGTCCAATAGTATCCCCAATGCAAGAACTCTTCCAAGACCTCCCAGCTGCAAATTTTTACCAATCTGAAGGGGGGCAGGGGGTGTGATTGGAAGATGCCTGGGAACCCACACACCACAAGAAAAATCCAAAAGACAATGGGAAAACTGTACTTCCAACATAGGCATAAGACCTGTAATACACCAACTCTTTACCTGTTCTCTCCCAAATGCAAAGTAGTCTTTTGCACCACGTTGGTCCTTTAAAAACTTCGCTAACTCATTTTATTTTTTTTATTTTTTTTTTAATTAACTTATTTATTTAAATGTTTGCCTTACATATACATTTGTGGGCACATACACTTTTATTTCCTTTTTTTTTTTTTTTTAATCGTCTTTGGGTATGTGACCTATCTCTGTTACCCACTCTGTCCACCCCAAATACTCCGACATATAATGGAGCACCACTTCCCCCTGCAAAGGCACACTAAATAAAGGGGAAATCTTACATATTTAAAAAAAAAAGAGCTCTTATCTACTAGAGATAGGAACTCATAGTTGTTTACAATACAGGGTTATCTCCTACCTTGAAAATATGTCAAGTGGAATCAACTTAGACCTCAGGTGATTAGATACCATTCAACCAGCCTTGAACCCTGGATCCCAGACATAGAAACGGCACAGCTCCTCACAACAGCTGTAAGAAACAATCTCCATCTGGGACAGCCTTATTACTGCAGGGTCAACAACAAGGGCCAGCTCTAACATGATATCTCGACAATGAGGAAAATGTGAACAACTTGACCTTAGAGCAGTTTAGCCTACCTCACCAGCTAACGACAAGACAAAACCAGAAGACGCGGCACCCTTTGGTAGGTCCAAAAGCCAAGATCGTGATTTACAGATGACTGGATACTAGAACCACGACCAGACTGTATACATCTTGGGACCAATAAAAGAGCCCTAGTCTAGGGTTTGAACTAAGACCTGCACAATAAGCATGATCCTCAGTCCCAAAGGTCCGGCAGAGACAATTGTAACAGAAAGGGGCTTCTGGAAGAACAAAGAAAGACGCTATCCTAGATGCCTTCCTAGGTTCAGCGCAAAGACCAAGATCACCAACCACAGAAGATGGATTAAAATGGCACTGAGGTAACAGAACCTCTAGATTCACAAAGACTGACTTCACCATAAGTCCCACCTCAGGATATGTACAGATACTGGGACTGCTAAACACAGAGCTCTGACGGTATCACACTGGACAGAGCAGAAGCCTTCCACACACCAAAAAAAAAAAAAAAAAAAAAAAAAAAAAACCACAACCTGGAGAGTAATGATCCTGAGCAAAGACTAGAGCTGATTCCATGACAGTATACTCCAAGGACGGAGAAACCCCATATCTTATAGGGCAAGTGAATTCCTTTTCGAATGACCCCAATATTTACTGTGCCAGGGCAGGAGGGAAAAAAAAATACAAAAAACACAAAACCTTGGTTATGTATATGTATATATATATATATCTTACCTTCATTTATTATTGTTATTATTATTTTTATTTACCTAGCTATTTTGGTCGATTCCTCAGTTTGGATGTGATTATTGAAATTGTTGGCCCCAATTATTCTTTTTTTTTTTTTTTTCTTTTCTTTCTCTTCCTTTCTTTTCTTTCGTTATGTGCTACGCCATGTTTCTTATTTCAAGACCACGGCGTGTTTTTTGTTTGTTTGTGTTTGTTTTTTAGTTTGTTTTGGTTTGTTTTTTATCTGTTTTTTTGTGGTGCTTATCGTTATAGCTGGAGTCCTCACTGGATATTTGACACTTCTTTTGGTACTGGTGGAGTGTTTCAACTTCTTTTTCTCCTTCATTTCCCAAATCGATGATGAGAACCTCTAGAAGGATTCTGCCCATTTTCGGGGTATTAAACTCTTACCCCGGTTTATTTATTTTCTCTTTTTCAGGCAAAACCACGCAACTTGAACTAGCTACCCCTGCCCCTACTTTGAGGGGGAAATAAGGGAGGCATCAAGACCAAACTGATGCAAGACTACTAAGTAGTTGGTTAGAGACAGAGGGGACCACATATTCTAGCCGCCCTGGGGGTGAGGGAAGAGGAAATGGGAGGTAAGACAGAAACGGGGGTGTAGGGAGGACAATTTGGGGATGGGAATCCCCCCCTGATTTTATGTAAATATGTACCTAAAATATTATTGTCAACAATATGTAAGCCACTATGATCAAAATAAAAATTATATTAAAAAAAAAAAAAAAAAGAAATCATTCTTGGCAGGCTCAGGGACCATAGGGTATATAGAGTATGCTGGGATTCAAACCACCAACCTTCCACATGCAAGGCAAACGCTTTACCTCCATTCTATCTCTCCGACCCCCTAGAAGAATTTTTTTTTTGGTATTTTTGTTTTTCGGGCCACACATGTTTGATGCTCAGGGGTTACTC
This sequence comes from Suncus etruscus, assembly GCF_024139225.1. Lineage (NCBI taxonomy): Eukaryota > Metazoa > Chordata > Mammalia > Eulipotyphla > Soricidae > Suncus > Suncus etruscus. The sequence continues at coordinate 69,391,229 of NC_064858.1, forward strand.
ATGGCTAAGTGCTCAGAAATTTCCCTGGCTTGGGGGGACCATATGGGACGCAGGGGGATGGAACCGCAGTCCTTCCTTGGCTAGTGCTTGCAAAGCAGGCACCTTACCTCTAGCGCCACCTCGCCAGCCCCTAGAAGAATATTTTTAAAAAATTTATTTTATGATTCAGATGGAGAGGGATAAACATTGAATAATCTCACAAATCTGTGGGATATAAGAAAATAAAAGGCAGTATGGGGATGATATTTAGAGACAATAGAGATGAGGATTAGGAGGTAGAAAGCTTGACACAAAGAGCAGAGAGTAAAAATGAGTCTACTATGAAAAAGACGTGTATGACACCCTTTTATTAACGGCAGTGTAGGGGCCGGAGTGATGGGGCAATAGCACAGCGGTCAAGCATTTGCCTTGCATGCAGCCAACACAAGACGGACATCAGTTCAAATGCTGGCATCCCATGAAGTCCCTCCCAAGGAGCGACTTCTGAGTGTAGTGCCAGGAGTAACCACTGCGCACTGCCAGGTGTGACTCAAAAACCACCACCCCAAAAAAAAGAACCAACCAACCAACCAAACGAAAAAGAGTCATGCAAACCATGGTGTCGAGACACAGAGAAAGACACAGAGAGAGAGACAGATGAGAGACAGAGGAGATACAGAGGAGTGACAAAGGAGAGAGTGGAGAGAGGAGAGAGGAGAGAGAGAAAGAGAGAGAGAGAGAGAGAGAGAGAGAGAGAGAGAGAGAGAGAGAGAGAGAGAGAGAGGAAGGGGGATACTGGTGGCTGGAAATGCCTACAAGTGACTGTAATTCAATCATGAACAACTTTATCTGAAAAAATAACTTGCAGTATGTACAATCCAGTAAAAAAAAATATAAGAAAAAAGTTTATTTCAGAGAGCTTTAATTTTATAGATTTAATTATTTTGAACTTGTATCAATCTTCCTATAATAATAATTCTGAACTGCATATCTATCATATTAAAAAAAGACCAATAGTAGCTTTAACCTCAAATTTACTTAAACATTTATTTATACTTAAAATAGTTTGATCATGCATTAACCTCAATGAAAAAATTAAGCACTCTAACAAATGTATGTATACTTATATATCATATACAAATACCAATCTGCATATTAGATCGCATTTCTGTAGGTAACAATATATTTGTAATAAATAAATATATTGCATTAAAAGTCATTCAGCAAATATGTTGAGAGTATATAAATAAATAAATATGAGGATATACTAGGAAGCTAACTTAGATGCTCGATAAAGGCTTTTATAACAAAATAGAATTTAGTCAATTATAGATAAGCATTTTTTTTTCAGAGGAAAACTATCAAACTCTAAGAGAAGAGGGCATGACACATTGGAACGATTTAAAAAGAAAACCAGAGGATCTATAAGGAGAAGGCTCAGAAGACAGAAAGTTGGAAATCAATTGGTATCAGATAATGTTTGAATGTTCAAGAATGCATTCAGGATTCTAGTTTTATCCCAAATACACAGAAGACACTTGACACATTTCAATGGACTTTTCATTTGCATTAAAATATTAGCCATTGCTCTTTTCTCCAGAGGAGCTAGGATGCCTGTCCTGACATTTCCTTTTCTTTGAATCCCACCACACACCATCTGTTTATTCTCTGATTCAATTTCCTTTTCTGACGCTCTACCAATTAATTGAAGGTGTGAAAACAAAGGGGAAGCATTAGCTGCTCAATGACTGCAGAAGTCAGAGGAGACTGCCTGTTCCCTGTCAAAGAGGAAAGCTGACTGGGTGCTCCCAACACTGTCTAATTTTGCTCTCCTGCCACCTATCTGGGTTTTAGAAAAGAAAACATGAATGGAAAACTGTTTCTCATACAAAACTTGTGAATGTGAACTTAACATACAATCAATTAATATTTGATAAAGGGGCAAGAAATGCAAAAAGGAGCAAGGAAAACCTCTTCAACAAGTAATGCAGGAACTACTAACTGGTCAGCCACATGCAAAAAAAGCTAATGCAGACCTCAATCTAACACCATGCATGAAGGTCAAATTCAAATTGATTAAAGACCTTGATATCAAACCCGAGACCATAAGATATGTAAAAAAAATATGTAGGTAAAACACTCCATGACATCGACACTAAAGGCATCTTCAAGGAGGAAACATCATTCTCCAAACAAGTAGAAGCAAAGATAAACAGATGGGACTATATTAAGCTGAGAAGCTTGTGCACTTTAAAGGAAATAGTGACTAGAATACAAAACCCACCCACAGAATGGGACAAACTATTAATGCAATAACCATCAGATAAGGGCTAATATAAAAATATACAAGACACTGATAGAACTTAACAAGATAAAAACATCTAACCCCATCAAAAAATGGGGAGAAGAAATGAACAGACACTTTGTTAAAGAAGAAATACAAATGGCCAAAAGGCACATGAAAAAATGCTCACTAATCATCATTTGCACAATCATGCAAATCAAAACAACAATGAGGTACCATCTCATGACACTAAGACTGGCACACATCACAAAGAACAAGAACAATCTGTGCTGGCGAGGAAGTGGGGAGAAAGGAACTCTCATTCACTGTTTGTGGGAATGCCGTCTAGTCCAGCCCTTATGGAAAATAATATGAAAATTCCTCAAAAAACTGGAAATGGAGCTCCCATATGATCCAGCTATACCACTCCTAGGGATATACCCCAGGAACAAAAAAAAAAAAAAACACAATGCAAAAAATGCCTTCCTGACACCTATTTACAATAGCCATTGTAATAGCTATTTACAATAGCCAGACTCTGGAAACAACCAAGATGCTCTTCAACAGATGAGTGGCTAAAGAAACTGTGGTACATATATACAATGGAATACTATGCAGCTGTCAGGAGAGATGATGTCATAAAATTTTTCTATACATAATGTACATGAAATCTATTATGCTGAGTGAAATAATTCAGAGGGAGAGAGATAGAAGCAGAATAGTCTCACTCATCTATGGGTTTTAAGAAAAATAAAAGACATTTTTTGTAATAGTGCCTAGAGATAATAGTGATGAGATCCAGAAGGACTGGATCACAGTATGAAGATCAGCAAAAAAGAGTGGTGATTGCAGCTAGAGAAATAACTACACTGACAACTATTATAACAATTTCAAAGAGTGAGAGAAGTGCAAGGCCTATCTCGAATACAGGCTGTGGGGAGGGGCGAGATGGGAAATGGGGGACTTTGGTAGTGGAAATGTTGTACTGGTGAAGGGTGTTTTATTTATATAACTGATATCCAACTACAATTATGTCTATAATCAAGATACTTAAATAAAAATATTTTTTAAAAATAAATTTGTAGCCATTAATACTGGTCTAAAGACTCTGGTATTTCCAAGTAAGTGTTTCATAAAAGATAAGATTCTTGACACCACAGGGAAACAAGACAAAAATAGAATTAATACTCAATAGGAGAATATTTTAACTTGACAAAAAACCAAGGCCGGGGTTATTCTTAACTTGGCTAATGGAAGCCTAACACAATAGCTAGTGCGCTTTGTATCATACTCAGTGATGATGCAGAGTACCTGTCTGGCTCTGTGAAGAAGCATGGTTATTTGACACTCTCCTTTGATTTTACATGGTACCAAATTGCACCCACATTATCCATTTATTTAGAAAGATGAGCAGAAACAAATATCACCCAAGGACAAATACATAATTTAACTGAATATTTGTTCAAACAAGTCCACCCCAGATGTATTTGTCAGTGGCCATTATAAGCCCTTATTTGGAGCCAATATCTTCACTTTTGATAAACTGTATGTTGAGCTGGACTATTCCAAGGCCATTGCACTATTGAATTACAGATACAAAAAGGATTACACTCATTTTTAGCATGGAGAATCGGATTTCCATTCTTTAAGAATGACTAAAAACCTCCAACTTTTTCTAACCACAGATGGTCCTAATTTGGACACAGCATTCCGTGCTTCCTGGAGTAATCATGCAGCTTGCTTAGATTTTCCAAACATGACTGAACTATGATGAAGCGATCAACATTTACTGCCAAGGTATTCTGTAAATTACATTTTTATTTATAAATTATTCTTATTGATGAAATACTTTCATCATAGTGGATGGAGATCAAAATCTATGGAAGCAAAATTTGTCACAAGTTTAAATGGGTATCTGTTTTTTGAGACTGGAATATTCCCCTTAGAAGGTGAAAATGTATATAAAATGCAATTGTTCTCTAAATTGTAGGCTATCCTTATTACAAATTACCAATCTCTCAAAAGAACTTGTGGTAGTTTATACTGAGTTCTCATCAACCTGGTAAAAGACACTGACAGGAAAGATCTTGTTTCCTTGGTTCTTAACTAGTTTTATCTTCAAACAAGGGTATAAATTCTTTTATATTTTAAGCTTCATTTATAGAAGTTATTAAAAGCATCAACATAGTATTCTATTTGACCAAGAATATTCTTGTTCATACCAATTTGCATAAACTATAATGCTTTTTAGAAACAAAGTCTTTTTATATATGGCCTGAACATGAAGAAAGGTAGAATATAACACTCAAAATGTTATAATAAAATAGATATTTCTACAAAGTTGAGTATAAAGTGAATATAAGAATATCAGGTATATTATTTTCATTGACTTGAATTTTATCAATCTCTAGATATTCACATTGAGAGCTATGGGCAAGTTTAAAGTATTATGGTAAAAGCTCCTATTGATAAAAACACAAATGGTAATTAACCTATCACAAACTCCTTTAAATAGATTATGCCAAAAGGAAAGGCTCAATGGAAGGACAAGATATATCATCATAAATTAAAATATATGTACAAGAAAAATTGCTCAAATATATTTAGTATCAGAGGAGATTATGTGTCAACAAAATGGTAAAGTCTGAGAACAGAATTTAGAAAGTAATAGAAGAAAATGGAGGCCTCTCAGAATGGTGATATAAGAATGGACAATCTAAAAAGGAATTTAGATTATTATAGCAGGCTTAAAAATGTCATTGGTAGAGATTAATTGGGAAGCTATAGTGTTAAACAGAAGGAAAACTAAGTCCTCATGTAACTAGTAATAAGGCAAATATAAATTGGTGAAAATATGGTTAGTATTGTATAGATGCAATACAATGCAAAATAAAATGAAAAATAATAATTAAAATCTTAGCAAAATGAAAAGGCAAATAAATATTGGCTGAATGAGAGTGTAACAAGTCAAAGGAATCTAAAGTATAGTTAATTGACAAAACTTTTTTCCTAGAGGAAGACTAGGATTTTATTCTAAATATTACAGAGAATAATACAAAATAAATATATTAATGACTATGAATAAAAATAAATTTATAAGAAAGAAATAATTTGTTACTGATTAAAGATATAATTCTCTCACAAAATAATCAAATAAAGTAGGTCCATATATCTTCTTGAACAATTCTCTAACAATATTCTTACATGGAAAGAACTGTTTTCTTAATGTGACTGTTAAAATGCCTTTTAGTATGTGTAAAATAATTATCAATAGTCCCACAAAATAGTTGTCTCACACATAATAACTATTTCTTCAGTAATTCTAATTACATAGTTTACTATGAAATTCTTGCTTAAAAAATAAAGATTTTTAAACTAAAAGAACAGATCATAAAATATACTATACAACATAATTTTATATTGTACTACTCATAAGTGTCAAATTAACCCACTTTATGTGCTCACTTTCAAGCATACAATAAGAATAAGCATTCATAAGCAAGATTTATGATTATCCAAATTTTCTGAACCATAGTTATTAATATTAAGTTAAACTAACTTTTATTGGATACATATTTACACAAATAGATCAGCAAAGTTTTTGGGGGAAGTGTCTTTGGAGAACAAAGAAAACAGTTTACAAGTTCTATTTGTTGGCAAAATGACTTGATTTGTATTATAGAGTCATTAGTTGACAATTTTATATAATGAGTCATCTCATGAGAATATCTATCAAAAATGACAACTTTGATTTGAATTACTTTAGCTAACACCATTCTTAGGGAAGTAATTATATATAAGAGTTGATTATCTATTAAGACTACTTCTATAACACCTGGAAACAAACTTGAACCATTGACATTGAGAAAGAAATTAGAAAGGCATAAAGGTATGTTTTGATTCACTTAAGGTATATATTAGTAAAGAGGTGCTATTTTTTATATGTAACTCTGAATAAATAAAAAATATTCTAGGAGATGGAACTTAAGTTAGCATCAGGAGAATTAAAAACAATATGGAATAAAAACATATATATTTATATGCTTTGAAATTATGAGAGCAAGTGAACTTATCAATTGTCAGAATCAAATATAATGATAAAATCAATTTCTCATCAAGTCAGTAGATAGATAGATAGATAGATAGATAGATAGATAGATAGATAGATAGATAATGCACCATGTAGTAGAATGGGTATAGGGAGTCATAAATAAACTCATTTAAGTGGATTATGTTTGGCACTTTTATAAGCTAAATACTTATTTAAAGACCAGATGACCTCTCTCACATGTGTTACATAAAGAAATAAAGCAAAAGAAGAGATTAAAATCCAGAGAAAATAACACCTTGACTTCAAATAAGGGTCCAATGGCCTATGGGAAAATGATAAAGGATTTTGGTGATGGGCAAGAAGTGGCTTACATTGTACCCAAAAAAGTTGTAAATATTTACACTTTTATAATCCAATGTGACTTAAAAATAGATTATTAAACATGAAAATGACTGGATATGGAGTAAAAGTACAGAGGTTGGAACACTTGCCTTGCATATGACATCCTGGGTTTGATTCTTGTCACCCTATATCAAACTCTAAGCCTGCCAAGAGTGAACCTTGAGTACAGAGCCAAAAGTAAGTCCTAAGTACCTTTAAGTGTGGCCCTCCAAAAACTAAAATGACTAAATGTCGCCTAATCAAGGAAAATAACAAACATTATCCATTAAAACTATATCAGCATACCCACATTTACTGTTGGCAGTATTTAAAGTAGTCCAAATATAGCCACAAACTTAGAGCTCATCAGTAGAGAATTAGATAAAAAAAATGTTGCATGTGTATATGCAATTACACATAATGGATTCTATTGATCATACAAACAACTACAAAAACAACAACAACAAAACAGAAATCCTGCCATTTGCAGTAACAAGAATTCACCTAAATAAGTTATAGCAATGTTATGTACAACAGAGCATATGCAATTAGGAATATTGTACTATTAGCGGGGTGTTGCTAAGAGAGTTAGTATTCAGAGAATATTAACATTCTAAGAGAGTACTATAGAAGAAGAATTGTAAATCTGTAATGTAAAAAAATTTATTCAGATTAGGACTGAAGATACAGTTAAAGGTTTAAAGCACTTGTGTTGAATGTGGCTATTCAACACAGTTTTATTCCCTGGCACTGCATATAGGTCTCTCTAATGACCAAAAGTGACCCCTGAACATAAGCTAGGAGAAACTCTTGCAGATTACTTTGTGATCTCTTTTCATTTAACTCTTGATTACAAGTCACATTTTTCTGTCATTAGTGATGGTTCATATCTAAAATTTATTTTAAAACTTATATTGGTAATAATTTTAGAAGCTCTGGAATTTGTTGCTTTAGTTTTAAGAATAAAAATTATGTTATTTATGTCATGTGGTCCCAACTTAGACTCCATGTGATTGGACAGTGACCGTCCAACCCAGAACCTCAGATCCTAGACGTGAAACTGACACAGGTCCCAGCAACACCACCAGGAACCAGACTCTGCCCAGGGAAATTGCTAATGCCGCCCAGGCACCAACTTGCACCAGTTATACCATGACAGCCTGACATGAACAACTTGAGTTAGGAGAGGGCTGCCCTATCTCACCATCTAGCGGTATGATACAATTGAGAGACATGTCATCCTATGCCCTAAGCAAAAACCAAAATTGTTATTTACAGAAGATTGACCTTGACAAACACGGACTGGACAGAACCTAGCAAGGGACCAATGAGGAATTTCCTTGACTGAGCCTCAACTTTTGATTCATACAAAAACCAAGATCTCTAATCTCAGAGGTCTGACTTTGACAACTGTAATGAGCAGAACATCTGGAACCATGCTGAAAGACTATAGCCTTGGCTCTGACCTAGGATCTGAGCAAAAACCAAGTCCACTAACCACAGAAGACTGATTACAAAAATAGTGATGAGACAGAAATTCTAGAACCGTAAAAAACGAACAAACAAACCAGAAAACCTCTCTCCTTGCCTTACTCCTATGACTTACACAAATAGCAAGATCTTCAGCTACAGAGGCGGGATGTCATCGCCCACATATGAGCGGAAAGTCTTCTGGCACTATAAAAAGACCTTGGGTTTGTTAAAGAGTGAGTACGGAGCCTGTAGTTGTTCCCATGGCAGTATGCTTCAAGGGAGGAGAAACCATGTATCTCTTAGACCAAGGGAATTCCCGTTCTAATTTCCCCAATGTTTCTGTATCTATGCAAAGAAAAGAAAAAAAAAAAGAAATACAACCCCCCCCCTTTTTTTTTTTTTTAAGAAGTTGCTGGTCTTTTTTTTTTTCTTTCTTTTTCTCTTTTCTTGTTTTTGCTTGCGTTTTGTTTTTGAATTTTAGTTTTTTGGTTTTTTGTTTTTTGTTTGTTTCTTTGTTTGGTTTTGTTGGTTTCTTTTTTGGTTTTGGTGTTTGGTTTACTTTTTTTTTTTTAAATATGGAACGCTTCACGAATTTGCGTGTCATCCTTGTGCAGGGGCCATGCTAATCTTCTCTGTATTGTTCCAATTTTAGTATATGTGCTGCTGAAGCGAGCACTTTTTTTTTCCTTAATCATTTTTGTACTTTTTTTTGTTAATCCCTTACTGGTTTTTGTTTTGTTTTGTTTTTGTCTTGTCTAGTTTTATTTTGTTTTGTTACTTTTTTCTTCTCTTTTCTTCTTTCTCCTTTCTTCTTCCAAAGGGATACTTATAGCACCTAGACGAACTCCTCCCATATCCCTTCTTATAACTCCAATAGAGCCACATTACTGGAATCACCTTGATCAGCATCATAATTAGGGGGAGAAAAATGGATGGTACCAAGACCAGACAGTCGTATGTTCATTTGGTGAAAATAAAAAATGATCAGACTTGAACACAAAATCCAAAATCAATGACGACAGAAATGATACCGAATCTACATCAAGCTGTACATGGGGAGAACAGTTGCACTAGCATTACGGGGGGTAGAAGAGGGGGAAGAGGGATGCATGCTGGGAACAGGAGTGGAGAGAGGACAACATTGGTGGTGGGAATACCCCTCATTTATTACTACTATGTGCCTTAAATATTACTGTGAAAGATTTGTAATTCACTTTGCCCACAATAAAAATATGTTATTGTGGGTCTCTATAAAAATATAGTATAACATACAAAATAGTAAAGAAATAACACTTCCTCCCTCATACTTTTCCAATAAAAAAGATGTCTTTTTACTAATTCTAGTCAATATGGTACCCTAGTGTCTATTCAGTGCAATAAATTAATAAAAATATCTTGATAAAAATTATGTAACTTATAATTAACATGGAGATTCTACTATAACACTTGTAGAAAATCGGAAAGAACCAGTATAATTCAAAGTATAATGAAAATAAAACTTTTGTAGACCATATAAACCTAAAATAAAGACTGCTTATAGGTGTCAGGGAGCCAATAGAAAAGTCAGGGAACATGCTTTGACAGTTTCAGCCCTGGCACCACAGGGACCAATGCATGGACAGCATTGGCACCTCCCTCAGCTTTATAAGGGTGGTCCATGCCACCTCTGGAAGGGTAAGGACTGAGCAGTACCTCATCCTTAGCTGCTTAAACTGAACTTCAGTTGAACAAGGCAGAATCACAAATGATGGTTTGAGGCCATCTCCAGGCCACCTGATCACTTCATGAGATTCCCCAACCTGATCACTTCATGAGATTCCCCAACCTCCAAAATATTTTGTTATAAACCTATAATAATTAACACAGTGTGGTAATATGAAGGTAGAGAGATAAGCCAGTGGAAAAAATTACAAAATAGATTTCAGTGTACAGAATTACTGCATTTCTCAGACATATAAGGCAATCAACTAGTGTAAAATACCTCTCAACAAATAGTTTTGGAAAAGTGAGTATAGATAAGATTATCTTTAAAACTTCAATCATACTTCATACTACATAACACATTTAGAAATGGAAACTACACAATTCTAGAATAGAGCAGGATAATCTTTTCATAATCTTAAAGAAAGAATCTCAGAAAACAAAATGTACTGGATTGAAATGAAAAATTGCTGGTTTGGCCAGCTCAACTACTGATCACCAACAGGAAATGATTTTCACTGACTCTTCCCGGGTAGTCTGGTCCAGGCTGAAAACACTAGGGCCTTCTCATATTGAGGGTAGGCAGATTACCTTTTCTTCCTGAAGATACAGAAGCCCACAGCCACACCCTACAACCTTCCACAGAAATAGTCCACAGCTTACACTTTAAGGCCAAGCCACCAAATTTGTTCTATATCTATATATACCAAACCATGTGACACCTCAAAATTATATAGCAGTGTCAACCCAATAGGATCACAACATATCTGGTGGGAGAGTTGCATAAAAATCTATCAGTTCACTTAAACAGTAGCACAGATGGCTCAGCTAACACTGGCCACAGCCCCATCCACTCTTAGACACTGCCTTTAGTAACACTGTAGAGAGATAGACAATCATTTCAAATTGACCTTTATTGATCTAAATTTTGATAGTTCCATTTGCCTCTCAGTTGTATTTTCTTTTACTTAAGACTTTTCCAACAATTCTAAAACAATTTAGTTATAATATGCAATATAAGATAAATTATTTTGTGCCTTCCAAAGTGGCAGGCTTGGGGGAGGGGGGAAACTGGGAATAAAAGTGGAGAAACTGTTACACTGGTGGTGGGATTAGTGTTGGAATATTGAATGCCAGAAACAACTGTATTATGAACAACTTGGATTTGAATAAAGTCATTAAATTTTTAAATTCAAAAATTGGTAGTTTGGGGGATGGAGAGATAGCACAGTGGTAAGGGCGTTTGCCTTGCATGCAGCCAATCCAGGAACGACAGTAGTTCGAATCTCAACAAACTATATGGTCCCCCATGCCTGCCAGGAGTGACTTCTGAGCACAGAGCCAAGAGTAAACCCTGAGCACCATTGGGTGTGACCCAACCCGCACCCCCAAAATTGGTAGTTTAGTTTTCTTCAAAATTTACAAAGAAATGCTTCTTCTCATTTTCATTACCATTAAGAAATGAAAAGTTAAGACCCTTGAAGATATTTGTTACTGAAAATTTTCAAGTGAAGATAAGATACCAATTTGCTATGCTCAGATCAATCTGCACGCATTTCTGATTTTCTAAATTTATTAAATAACCCCTGTCTCACTTGCACAAAAGGACAGGAAGGATGATAGTTATTAGGGAACATGCCTTGCACATAACTAATTGGAAATACTGCCCACCACCTTTTTTGTGCTATTAGTTCTTTTGGGTGAAGCTCTAGAAATCCTGAGTTCCAGGGATGAGACCCTGAATCCCCACAGCACAATCAGGGTGGTCTGCTTTCATTGCAACACCAAAGCCACCAAGTTTCCTTGGGTCCTAGCATAGAAAACCAAGAATTATTTGAGAGAGGCCCCAAAATCAATAAATTCCTTTAAAAATAGAATAATAATGACAGAAATTTGCATAAATATCTGACTGTTCCCTACTTTCATTGCTATAGAGTCAACATATATTTCACTGAATGAGTGACAAATCATGCCACTTCTTCCAGAGTCTTTCATGAACTGGTCACTAAATGTTTGCTATTTGGCTTATGCTCAGGCAGCAGAATGTGTGTGGGTCAGTGCTTCCTTTTGTACAAGGAATCAACACATGTCATATTGACCAACAAAGAAAATTCAGTGAAGCCGCAAAAATAATAATACAAAAGTGAAATATGAATTAAAAAATGAAAAGTTTAGAATAGTTGACCATGATAACATGATAGAGTGACCTTTGAAGACACTTTATATATATATATATATATGAAGAGAAACAGTGAAGACAAATTTATTGGTGATGGAAATGCTGCACTGGTGATGGGGGGGGGTGTTCTTTACATGACTTATACTACTAGAAATTTTCATTATCTACAAAAAATTCTGCTGATACCAAGAAGCTATTAATTGTTGGGCATATTTGTAAAGTACTATATCCAAAACTCAAGTTTGGGTATAGAAAACAAGTTTCTTGAATGGTTAAACATGCATGAATAGTATAGTTCAATAGTTCTATAAACATCTCATAAAATATGTATAGCAATTTATTAATAGCATATAGTTTAAAATAATTCACATACCATCAAGAAAAAAAGAAACAACTAATGAAGGTTACTATGAAGGAAAATGACACAGCAATAAAAAATAAATTTCTGTAACTGTCACTAATGTAAACTTAGTGATTAAGTTGTATGAAATAGACCCAGCATAAAACATTACATACAACTTCAGATCAAATAAATCCATATTGAGTAAAATCAAGACATGGATTCCCTAGAGAGTGGTGGTGGGGCTTATGAAAGTACAAGTAACTTCATCAAAGATGGAACTATTATATGTGCTAAGTGGTCTTTTTCATGGGTATATTTATGAAAATTCTTTGGTCACCTAATTTTCTGCATTTTTCTATATAAAACAATTAACTTTAAGTAAAAACAAAGCAAAATTACAAAAACTTTCTTTAAAATTAGGCTAACCATTCTAAAAATATATTGACTACAAAGATAATAATATATAAAAATTACAAATACTAAGTTCCTAATATTTTCTGTGTAGATATAAAGTCTAGATGTAAACCTAGACTTGATATCAGATAATCCTTAAGGGTGGAAAAAAAATTCTATGACACCGGGGGAGAGAGAGGCATAATAGCAGTGGGATCAGTGTTGGAATATTCTATTCCTGAAACAACTCTATTAAGAACAGTCACAACCATGATATCTTTCTAAAAAATATTAAAAGAAAATTATGTTGTTTTTATTCCTCAAATATGTGTATAGATTAGGAAAAATTCTAGATCAGTTTTATTTTGTTACAGATTACTTTCCACTGTCTTTAGGTAATTGTTGACTCTTCTTCAAAGTTTGTAATAATAGTACACCTGAAAAGAGCATTTCATTCAGCTTTATAGAATACATTCTTTATTTTTCAATTTCTTTGTAATCATGTGCTAAACAAGATTTTTACACCTTCATTCTAAATGCTAAAAATATTTGGTCTATTCTATGTAATTTAATTCTATGTAATTTAACTATGAATATAGTTACATTTGTAAAATTGCACTGCAAGGCCAGGAGATGACTCAGGAGGTAAGAGCACATGAAAAGCAGTGGGAAGACTGTACAATCTGGTCCTGGAGGTCCACTGAGATGGACTCTTATCATTTGAAAAAATACAATAGGAATTTATTTCTTAAAGAACATGGGAACAATAGATAGCAAGCTGAAGAAACAATGTAAAAGTAAAACAAGATATAAAAATATATGTAAGATGCATGAGAAACTAATTCATAATCTATAGGCAGTGCATTTGAGGAGATAAACCAAAAATAAAATCTATCTCAGGTCATTTTTTGGTTTTATTTATTATGAATTCGACTATACTTAACTACCCTAGGATTTCCTGCAATATGTTGTTGTTTTTGATAAGAAATAAAATCAGTGAATTCTAAAAAAAAAAAAGATCCTGTCTAAAATGGGCTACTTCAAGTAGTAACAAACATCGGATAATTGGATTACTTATTTTTCACATGTAATTATCTTAATGAGCATACATTTATGATTGTGATCCATATAAAATAAAGTTTATTTAATGCTATAAACTTATTGTAAAGTAATTGTTTTCAAAATAGGTTATCCACACATAGAGTGATATGATTTCATCAAAGTTTAAGTGAGGTGTTAAAAATATAAATTATAATAATATTAATGTACTAGAAAACAGGAGTTCTTTTCTTATAACACTTTATTAAAATAACAGTGCTTTATCTTGCACAAGCTTTAGTGTGCAACTCTAAAAAATCAACATCTGTATAAATTACTGTAAATTTAGTAGTGAAAAATCTTATTTTATTCTATGAAACATACATTTAATGTTTGTATGAGTTAAAGTATGAGTTATTTTAACTCGTACAATTAGTGTATGTGTTAATTGTACAATTAACTCCCTTTTATTTATCTTACCTAATCCTCTTTCCCTTTCTAGAAAACACTAATATATATGTAGAGCATAAAAGCTTACTATTGTTTTATTTAGTTCATTCATTTTATTTCCTTAGATACCACAGAAATGGGTTGCTATTTATTTGAAATTTAACAGTATTTGATCTTATAAAAATAAACTCTCAATGCATGTCTCATAGTTAAAATATTGTTTCTCCCACAAAAGCCAGTTGTTTTGTTTCTTGTATATAACATGGAATTCAAGATATTTGAAATTTATTATGCTGAGTTCAACACACACAAATTTCTTCTGGTCTTTCAAGGTCTTTATATTTTATAGTCACATAGCATTGATTTTTAAATTAAGCCTAATTTATTAATGTGTTATTTTAAAATGTTTCTATCATTAAAGGTCATTTAAATATTTTTAAATATTTTAAATATAATTTAAATATTCCACATTTAATTTTTTCAGAATTAGTTGGAGTTTTTCTAAGTATATAATATTATACAGACAATAAACATTTTTGAAGTTTTCAACCAATATAGCCACCAGAAATAAAAATCACATACAAACATACACTTACATGCACACATACTTAATTTACTTAAAAGAGAGAAGTAAAAGAAAACAAGAAAAATATTGGGTGATCTGAGGGAGAGAGTGTGATATGTGAAGGCTGTTATGAAAAGTATCAGCTACAGCTGCATAAGAGAACAATGAAAACTAAAGTAATAAGATATGCCCCAGTTTCTAAATAAGTTAATAAAAAAGCACTTGCAGGACAGCTGGCTTTAGCTGGAGCTTGAATAAAGAACCACTACCCAGATTTCTTTTAATGAAAAGTATTAGTGCATCCGTGGGGTCGAGAAGAATTATGCAGAATATCTAGGTTCCTTTTTCACAAAAAGAATTGAGTTGAAAAGTGCTTTAAAATTTATAATTTGAAACCTTAGACCATTTCAGCACAGGAAACGTACTTTTGGAGTTAATCCAGGATAAAAAATATGTGATAAAGTTTATAAGAACTTAAAAATATTTTCCAGAATAGCTTCAGCATTTGATATATCTTATTACATTAACTCAGACTTTTAGTTTTACAGCTAAGCACATAAATGAATACAGAAATTCAGTAGTCCTAAATTTTAAATGCATGTTTCAACAAAACTAATAATGTTGTCACATCACAAATATATCAGCACATCTTAAGAAGGAACTTTGAATAATAAAGAAGAATTCCTTCATGAACAATGAAAGACCTGGGGGTTTGGCAATGAACATATCCAGAGCCTATAATAGGTCTCATAACAGTATGCTTCAAGGGTGGAGACACCCTGTATCTCTTAGGCCAGGGAATTTCCTTTCTAATTTCCTCAATACTTACTGTGCCTATGCAAAATACAAATAAACAAAAACAAAAACAAACAAAAACAAACTTGCCACATCAGTCCCCCTTTTATTCTTTTTCATTTATTTATTTTTCTTTCTTTTACTTTTTTCTTCTTTTAAAATTTATATTTGTAGCTTCTAGACAGGGGCTCCTGCAGCTTTCTTTTCTTTTTTTTTTTTTTAACAGAACCATAGAACATAAATTATTTTGTTTGACCGCATATTTCTATGGCTTCCTACAAATTGAGAAAAAAAAAGTAGTTGGTACCAGTGGCAAAGCAGTGTCATGAGCATTGAGTGAATAAAAAATGATCAGACCTAAATACTCAACCTAAAGTCAATGACAATAGAATCAAGAGATGCAAACTACAAGCTATACACAAAAGGGACTTGTTTCGCTGGCAGTCCAGGGGGCTAAGGGTGGAGGTATGGTATGTATGCTGGGAACAGAGGCAGAGAAAAGTCAACACTGGTGGTGGGAATTGCCCTAATTCACTCACTATGTCTATGTACCTTAAATATAACTGTGAAAGACTTCAAAGATACTTGAAGATTGAATAAAATAAATTTTATGACTCAAAGTTTTGCTTTGGGGCCGGAGAGATAGCATGGAGGTAAGGCGTTTGCCTTTCATGCAGGAGGTCATTGGTTCAAATCCCGGTGCCCCATATGGTCCCCCGTGCCTGCCAGGAGCAATTTCTGAGCCTGGAGCCAGGAATAACCCCTGAGCACTGCCGGGTGTGACCCAAAAACCACACACACACACAAAAAAAAGTTTTGCTTTGTCCTTCTAAATCTAAAAGCACACGAAATAAAGATGTTCATCATACTCTACCCAATAGTTATTAACTAGCACAGTGCATCAATGAACAGATAAAAATGTCATTGGTCATAATACAAGAAAATAGCCTCTTAAATAACCTTCTACTTTGAGAAAACAAATGGCATAAGGTTATCTCACCAAGTACAAAGAAAACTTTACAAATTAATCAAACATGAGGACTTTAAATAGTGTAATGGAGACCAAGCAACTAGAAGATTGAAAAAAACAACGTAGTGGTGAATTCCGTGAGTTTTCTTTTGGTCTCAAGTCAGTATCCCTGAAAATGACAACTAACTTCAGAAACAAAGAAACAAAATAGGGGTGCTCATTCTAAACGCAAATCAAATATCACAATCTATATGGAAAAAGTTTTAGACAATTCTGTTTTCTGCTATGTACAAAATAAAATATAAAAATCAACCCTGTGATCTCATTCCCTCATGATAGTAATGCTCAGCTGGTCTTCTGTCCTCACCAGAGAAATGGGACAACTCAACATCTTGGATACGGGGATGTCAGAGGAATTAGGACTTTCCCCCTGTTCAGAGGTAATATGAGTCTGCATCAAGGAGAAAGTGTGAGGTGTCCTAATAAAACAGCCTTAACTGTCAGAACCGGGAGTCCCCCTGAGTGAACCTTAGTATGCCCATTCTTTTTAATGCCCATCCTACCTTACCCCCTCTGGTGACAACAGAGGTTAACAGGAAAACAGGAATTGACCTCCTATCACAGTACAGAAACAGTACAGCTTTGCACAAGGAATAAAAGAAAGCCATCACAAACCTAACATCTTTAAGGACTATCCAAGTTATCAATTTGCTAACAAAAGAGTGCTCAACGTGGGAACCCTTGAATTAATTCCACCTAAAAGATCACATCTTTGTAGAGCCATTGAAATTATTTTCTTCTAATTCCATAATACCTACAGTATCTGACATGGGTTTATTCCTAAATATTAGTATTTTCTATCATCTCCCTTTTTTCCATTCACAGTTTTTCTTCACAATGGTTGCTTTTATCTTGGACAAAATTTCTTCTTGTTTTTCCCCTGCGAATATTAACACTGGTATTTTTTCTCCTATTTAATTTAGGTACATGTTCTCCTCCTTGGCACTAAGCTAGGACGATGGGGTGACAAGCTC
The DNA here is from genome assembly GCF_024139225.1 of Suncus etruscus. Lineage (NCBI taxonomy): Eukaryota > Metazoa > Chordata > Mammalia > Eulipotyphla > Soricidae > Suncus > Suncus etruscus. Next base: position 69,408,865 of record NC_064858.1, read on the forward strand.
TCCAAATTATCAGCACTATTTAGGGTTATTGTATCATTGCTCTGGGCAATGCCTCTAGAGTCTACTAGACAGACACGGATCCCAGGTTTTCTGGTGAACCCACTCCACCTAGCAGTGAGGCTTACAGTGCATAATTAAAAAGACCATTAGGAACATGAAACAAGAAAACTGTCCCAAGAAAGAGGTGCAAGTGTTAGCAAAGGAAAGCTTGGATTTTGGAAAAGCCAGGTTTACCTACAACAATTACACCATCTAATCTAATCTCCCAAGGATTTCCTTGGATTTTCCAAAAAGGAAAAAAAGAAAAGAAAAGAAAAGAAAAGAGTAGTCTGTTTTCCCTTTTTGTTATACTTGAATATTTGTGTCCCAAAATTCATTGCTGAAATCCTAATCCCTTGTGTTTTTGTTAGGAGGGGTTCTTTGTTAGTAGATGACTAGGTTATGAGATCACAGGCCTCATAATTGGAATTTGAACGCTTGTAAAACAGAGCCCCAAAGCACCCCTTTTACTCCTGTCTGTCTCTGAGCTTGGAAGCAGAATTTTCATAGGACACAGAACTTTTCAGCATTCTCATTTCGGATGTCCCAGTCTCCAAACCTGGACTGTTTATGAGATACTGGGCGATCCCTGTTGGGCAGTCCAAAACCTTCTGATGAATTAGATAGTTCTGAATGAATTAAGAGATTAAGATTAAATGTGAGTCTATTAGCAAATCCTGAAGAACAAATTGCCACATTATGAAGCCATGAGAGCCAAGCCCAATCAAGCATGGAACAGCTCTTAAGTGCGTATCAAGGCTGCCCTGAACTCAAAAGGTGGCCACTGTTCACTATAGGGGAGACCTTCCCAACAGTGTCAAGGGACCCCAGGTGCCACTTTTAGCAATAGATGGTGAGAAACTGGGCCAACAGTTTAGGGCTGCTCTTTCTGGCGGTGTGAAGACCATTAGGGCAACAGGCGGCTCCAGCGTTGAGCTCTCTATACAGCCTGACGTTATGTACATTGCACATTTGAGTCTGTTCTAATTTCAAATTCAGGTCTGAGATCACTTAACATTTTCAGAAGCTCAACTTATACACGACTTGAAAGACCTAAAAGTTGCCAATGTATGGACCTGGAATTTATTTATTTGTTTGTTTTCTTATCTTTAGTTAGTGGGTCTCACCTGGCAGTATTCAGGGCTTAATTCTGGCTCTGCATTCAGGGATCACTCCTTGTAGGCTCAAAGGACTATATAGGATGTTTTAATTCCCCAGGATCTTCTGATTTTTCTCAAACGCCCGCCATTCAAAGCAACACATTTGATTTTAACAAATGAAAAGAAATTCTTTGGTATGAACAAGATACCAAAATTCCTTAGTATGGTATTGTGCCAATAAAATAATATTTTAAAAAGGTGAATATTTTATTGACATATATCAGCCAATCAAAGTAAACATTAAAGTATCTCTTTATTAAGTACAACTTTTAGGGTGTATGATCTCCTTTTGTCCAAATTGATTTTGGGGGGATGGGTTATGGCACCATGTCTAGTTGTTCTTCAACTCCTGGCTCAGGAATATGACAAGATCCTGGTAATGATTGGGGACCATATGTTATTTGAAGAATCAAAATCTGACCAGTAACATAAAAGGTAAGCATCTTAACCCCTATATTGCTTCTCTGGGTATCTCAAATAATTTTTTTACTATAAAACTCAAAGCAATTCTGAAGCTACCAATAACCAATACCCATTCTCATTTTCTTTAATCTACAGACTTAACAAAAATTTTATTCTTTCCAATTCCTAACAAAAAATTTATTCTTTCCAATTTTTCAAGATTTAATATTTAATTGATGCAATTGACATATGAACGTAATTTGGTACCTTTATAGCTGTTATTACAAAAGTTTGTTATTTAGGGGCCGGCGAGATGGCACTAGAGGTAAGGTGTCTGCCTTGCAAGCGCTAGCCAAGGAAGGACTTCGGTTAGATCCCCTGGCGTCCCATATGGTCCCCCCAAGCCAGGGGCAATTTCTGAGCACTTAGCCAGAAGTAACCCCTGAGCATCATAAGGGTGTGGCCCGAAAAACAAAACAAAACAAAACAACAAAAAAAAGTTTGTTATTTTGTTTATACTAAATATATATATTTTTCCAAAAGAGTTAACTTACTTGGAGATTAAGACCAGAAAGTATCAATGTCATTGGAGATTCAAACTTGGGCTTTATACCCTAAATGCAGTTGAAATGCACAAATAGATCAATTGTCTATCACCTAACTTTGAAAATAAAAATATATTTTAGGGGCCAGAGAGATAGCATGGAGGTAGCACAATTGCCTTGTATGCAGAAGAATGGTGGTTCGAATCCCGGCATCCCCGAGCCTGCCAGGAGCGATTTCTTATCATAGAGCCAGTAGTAACCCCTGAGCACTGTCGGGTGTGACCCAAAAACCAAACAAATAAAAACATAAAAATAAATAAAAATTAAAAATATATTTTATTGGCCTAATATTCATTTTATGTAAAGTTTTATTCAGTTACCATGAAAATTTGGTAAAGAATAGTTTCTAAACTATTTCTAAAATAGTTTCTATAAAGGATAGTTTCAAAAACATGTGAAATTCATTGAGGGGAGCTGTGCTAATAGCTATTCCTCTTTGACCTGTGACAAGCAGCTTTAAGAGCGATTGAGCTTTCAGCAATTACTGACAGTTAAGTAGGTCAGGTTTGCTCATTTACATGAGACTAAGCAAGAATACTCAAACCTCCTGCATATTTGTCTTCTCATCTGAATTGAAAAGATGGGTGAGGAGAGCAATGTAAGAGGGGTGCAGACAAAGAAAATTTTTGATTCAATTTTTGATTGAATGAATTTTTGATTCAATGAATTTTTGATTCAATGAATTGATTTAAACCTTGAGAAATATCATGGTCACCCACATGCAATCTATTAAATGGTACTTAATAATAATATGAATTCTTAGCACCATAGTGATAGTATGTTATGTCGGGCACTTGCTTTGCAACGACCAACCTGAGTTTGATATCTTGCACTCCATATGGTTCCCTGAACCAACAACAGTGATTGCTGCCTGAATGCAGAGTCAGGAGTATGCCCTGAGCACATCAAAGTGTGGCCCTCAAAATAAACAAAAATAAAATAAAAACAAAAATTGCGTGATATCAATTATTAGGAAGTATATAAATTTTTATTTAGAAAATAAGCTGATTGGGGCCAGAGAGAAGGCCAGGGGTAGGACGTTTGCCTTGCACGTGGCTGAGGATGGACGCAGCTTCGATCCTCAGCATCTTATAAGGTTCCCAAGCCTGCCAGGAGGGATTTCTGAGCATAGAGCCGAGAGTAACCCCTGAGCACTGCAGGGTGTGCCCCCCACAAAGAAAAGAAAAATAAAAGAAGCTGATAAAGAAAAATTTGATTTAGTAGTAATCAGAATTTATACAATCATTTTTATTGGTTGAAAAATACCAAAGAAGAGATTTGAATGAGGCATGTTATAGTTACATTTCTTAAATAATGCTTAAGAAATATTGCTCAAGGCTATTCAGATTATTAAGACATACATAAAGGAGATTTTAACATATTGGGATATTTAAAAGTACCAAGAGTAAAACAAAAAAGTATTAAAACTATAATCATCACTTTCTAAAATCATACATTTAAGTTATCCAGTCCTAAGTTTACAATCATATATTTAAATTCTGGACCTCCATGTGGTTCCTACATGTAAATGATACCACTATTATTAGATATCATTTGATACATTTGGCACAAATGGCCAATAAAGAAATAAGCACTGAAAAGAAGGTTCCTAAAATATAGCTTCAAATATTTTCTTTTATGTAATAAAGTATGGGTTTCTCCTCCCCCAATTTCCTGTTATCCCACCTGATGGTCAGATCTACCCATACCTGGGAGGGATCTGTTGTTTGGAATAAAAAATATAATAGGTGGGGCCAGAGCAGTGGCACAGGCAGTAGGGCATTTGCCTTGTGCACTAACTTAGGACGGGCTGTGGTTCTATCACCCAGCGTCCCATATGGTCTCCCAAGCCAGGAGCGATTTCTGAGCCCATAGCTAGAAGTAAGCCCTGAGTGTCACCAGGTGTGACCAAAAAACCATATATATATATATATAAAGCATTATATATAAAATTATATATTATATATAAAAGGTGTTTTACTGGAGGGAAGGAGGAAGGCAGGCAGCAAGAAGATGGAGAGTAGCTGAAAGGGAGACAGAGAGTGCCTGAGAGAAAGAGGTAGATAGCCAAAGGAGAAGCAGCAGAGAGAGGCTGCTTGAAAAGCTTAGGCTAGAAGCAATGTGAGGACGTACACATGGCAGATAGGGCTTTGAAATAAAGATGTCTGACTCCTATGAAACTTTAACTGACTCTTGTAAAATTATTTCTCCACCATTATCCTGCATCTCCAGACCCACCGGTGGAAAGGGTAAAAGCACCATGCCAAGGAAGGCTTCACCCAACACTAGGACTTTAGACTTTGTATATATATATTAGGTTTTGGGCCACACCTAGCGCTGCTCTGGGGTTACTCCTGGCTCTGCACTCAGAAATTGCTTGTTGCAGGCTCAAGAAACCATATGGAATGCTGGGGATCAAACCTGAGTCTGTCCTGAGTTGGCAGCTTGCAAGGCATACACCTTACCACTGTGCTATCACTCCGGCCCCTAGACTTTATATAAATTTAAAATAACAATAAAGTTTTGGGCATCCTAGCCATGTGCCCCCTTTTCTTTATTTTGTTTATTCTAACTTTCTAATTTTGGAAAAACTTAAATACAAACTATAAAGCGATCTTCCAATAAAAAGAACACTTTTTTGAATACAACACAAAGTTGACAGATCTAGTAAAAATTGAAAATAAACTGACTAGTACATGACTTTGTAAATTGAGATTATAGAATCTGAGAGTTCACTCTTGCATGAATTGTTATGTTTTATTGGCACAGGTGATATATTTTGACAGAAATTGCTCTTAAAAAGTAGCAAGTACATTATTACTCTTCAGTGGTATTAGAACCGGTTTGAAATGTTGGGCTATAACAATGCAACAAGCTCAAACACAAAACACTAATATGAATTTCCTCAGAAATTTAATCATTGTGACATAGTTCAACAGTGCCCAAATATGATCATTTACTTGTATAAAAAATATACCACCAAGTCCTCAGAAAAAAAAATGCTAAGATCAGGGTAAAAACCGGTCAAATTTCATTTTACAGAGAGAATGAGAGACAGGGACTAGCCTTTGACAATCATGAATTAGAACTTTGAAATAATCTTTAATTCCAACTTGAATTTTCCAATTCTTACTACCTTCTCAATAACAATCATATAAAATTAAACAAAGCTAATTCTTTAATAAATATTTGGATCATAATGATAATTACATGGCAGACTCCAAATCAGATTTATAATGTAAAAATATTTAAGTAGGGGCCCGGAGAGATAGCACAGCGGCGTTTGCCTTGCAAGCAGCCGATCCAGGACCTAAGGTGGTTGGTTCGAATCCCGGTGTCCCATATGGTCCCCCGTGCCTGCCAGGAGCTATTTCTGAGCAGACAGCCAGGAGTAACACCTGAGCACTGCCGGGTGTGGCCCAAAAACAAAAAAAAAAAAAAAAATATTTAAGTAGTCTTTAAATGTAGTAGTAATCATATTTAATATGGCCTTTTATTAACTCCAGTAAAACATTTATATTTTCCTGGGAGAAAATATCTATAATTTTGCTTGATAAATGCATACAACTAAAATATTTCAATATAGCCTAATACTCTTTTGAAGTTTGATTAATTTTATAAGAAAATAATTGCTTCTTCCTCTGCAAACTCTGAGTGATAAAAATGCCCAAGGTTCTTTGCTCACAACTGTTCATAAAATAAAAACAAATGAGAGACAATCTCCAGAAACAGAGTGTGTGGAAAAATAAAGAGCTTTTCAAACTCTAGCACGCTATATCCTATAGAGCTTATATTAAACAAAGATTTTCTGAATCCTATGTGCCAAATTCCAATCTCATATATAGATCTGGAATGGAACCTCAGGCATGTACTCTTTTTTACTCTCTTTTGAGTTGGAACCACCCCAAGTCATCAGGGGTCACTCCTGTCCCTGAGCCCTGGAATCATTTTCCTTGGTGGGCAGAATACTAGATGTGGTAACTGAGAGTCAAACTGATATGAGCAAGTACAAGTACCTTCCTCCTTCACTATCTCTCTCCCACCCAACAGGTATCATCCAATGCCAAGTAGCACAAGCTCCAACCCTGATAAATACATTTGAATTTTTAGTAATCAGAAAGCACTTAAAGCATAGGACATTATGTCCAATAACTGATAAATTCATTTATATACAACTCCTTTGTCTTCACTCCGGTGGTTTTTTAATTTCAAATAAAATCAACTCAACTTCCCCATGAAAGGGGAAGTTTGTTTGTTTTGTTGACTAAGTGACCTTTGCTTGATTCCCATCATAAAGCAGGTAACTGGAAAAATTTTGTAAGAACCAATGAGACCTCTCCCCTGGTTTAAATTTCTAGCCCTCTCATTCATGTCACAGTCCTGATCATCTTTCTCTATCCTCACATGCTACAAACCTTGAACTCAACTCTCGCCAATTTTACCTGCTGCCAGAACACCTATCCCTCTATCTGACCTAGACTCTGCAGGGGAATATTTCTGCCCACCCTCTGGGCAAATACCTGCCACCCTTATTGGCCCTTTCTGAAAGTTTCCTTTTTCTCACTGCAGCCTGTCATGCAGAGCAATCTAGTCCAGTACTGCTTAATTTTATAGAATATTCAAATCACCCAGAAAAATGAGTCCAAGTACCGGTTCTGGAGTTCCACCTCCTGCTACTCCTAGACAACAAAACAGAGGTGAACTTCAAGAACATTCTACTTCAAAACTTATCATGTCACTGACAACATTTTAAAGACACATTTAAAGCTGGAGTTTTAAGGATAAAAATAAAAGCTAGAGGGGCTGGAGCAGTGGTGCAAGTGGTAAGGCATTTGCCTTGCCGGCACTAGCCTAGGGCAGACCGTGGTTTGATCCCTGGTGTCCCACAGCTAGGATAATCTGTCTCAGCTATAGAAAATAGAGATTAAGATAATAGCAACCAAACTTCACAATGTATCTGCCAGGGAAATTGGTGGAGGAAATTTGATGGGAAGGAATTGGTGTTAGAATATTGTATGCCTGATGTTCAACTACTTACAGCATTGTAAATCAGTATATAATTTTAATAGAATAAGGATGTAATAATGGTACATGAGGTAGGGCATTTGTTTTGCAAAGGACAGACCCCAATTCTATTCTCAGCACCACAAGTGAGGGGGTTTAGTTGTTATATGACTGAAACTCAAACATAAATAACTTTGTAACTGTATTTCATGGTGATTCAATTAAAGAATGTATAAAAATAAAATAAAGCATCAAAGGAAAGATAAGGAATTTTTCCTTTGTGGCTAAAAATTAGTGTTAAGTATTTTTATTACAATAATATTAATGAAAAAGAGTATAGGTAGATATAGTACTAAATTATGTGAGTCTGGCATTTTAACTATAGAACTCAGTATAGTTAGAATCCAATACAATCATTATGAAAAATAATAACCTTAAAATGATTGCATGTCCATTTTCTACTTGAATTTATGATCAAACACAAGTCAGCCTGAAGTTTTTATAATGGAAACATGATAGACATATCAGGAAACACACTTAAGCAGATCCTCGAACCCCATATTTTCCTTCTCTGTCTCATAGTTCTGCAGAGAATGACAATCCTGGGCAGTGCTGTAATTATTTAGTGAACAAAAGAGGTTGAAAAAAATGTGAGTTTTGTTTTTAAGGCTGTGTTGATAGATTTTTTTCATTTCTGCCTATAAGCATGTTGTGAAGATTCTAAATAGCATTTAACAGTCGTTTAGAACAGCTACTCAAATCTGCTACCTGTTTCTGAGAAGCCATACATACCTGACTCTGGCTGTGTGTTGATGCTGCATGAACTTTCATCTCCTTCCCCAGCAGAGGTTGAGGCTTTTACTGTTAAGACATAGGAGGTATTGGCAAGAAGCTTCATAAAAGTGTGCATATGATCTAGAGGAGACACTTGGATGGAATTTCCTTCTATAGTTATCAGATAATATATAATGATTCCATTTGCCTTTTTGGGTGGGTCCCATGTCACCAGAATTGATTGCCAGCTAGTTGCTATACATTGTATATTCTGAACAATGTCTGGAACTTGAATAAATAAGAAAAATAAACAAGGTTAAAATTTATTTATATGCAACATTGCTGAACTTTTAACTGCTAGATAGTTATGTTTATGAGTAAAGACAGATTCATTTATCACATTCATATAAACCTTCTAGGTGAAAGTTTTTACTTGATCAGGTAATGACATTTTCTAGCATAATACCATTTTATAAAAAAGCATTTCTTGGTGTGCAGAGAACTGTCTAAAGAGCTAGCTTTGATTTTTATTCATTGGATACATGTATAAATTGCTAACAATTTTTCTTTCAATTTAATACTTTTATAGGTGCCATTCATTATAAAGGACATTTCCCAGAAAGTTGCAGGCTTTTTGAAAGATATCAGGGTTGAATATTTCAGTGCAACATGTTTAGTCATTTTCTTTAGCTTTTCCTCTCTTTTGCCTGGATCATGGACTCTTAACCAGTAGTATCCTATCTGAGCAACAGCAATATTTTCTGAGCACTCACTGTGTGTCCAACTCTTACAGTACTCTACCTGGATTGTTTTAAATAATTTTTACACACATCTTGTGTGACTACTTCGAAGGCATGTTTCTTAATAAGTATTTATCACCATGTGTTTTTAAATAAGCATTTGTGGGGGGAGGGGTGGACAAAACCGGTGATGCTCAGGGGTTACTCCTGACTATACGCTCAGAAATTGCTCCTGGCCCAGGGGACCATATGGGACGCTGGGAATCAAACCCAGGTCTGTCCTGGGCATCAGCATGCATGTAAGGCAAATTCCCTACCACTGTGCTATCGCTGAACTGCTAAGCATTTCTTAATATGTATCTCGAATGCTCATAAATCAGTACAGAAATGTCTGATTATCAAGTCATTGGTCTATAATTCTAATTTAGAGACAGAAATGTCCAAAGAGTGTGCCCCATTGCAATGAAATATTACACACAATCTTAGGCTCATTAAATAATCACTGAACTAAAAAGGAAAGTGCCTTTAATATAAATGACCACAAAGTATCAAATACAAAATAAAGCATTTTTAGGTCACCCAAAGATGTGTCTACCTGATTCTTGGGTTGTAAATTTTACTACATTACTAAACTGATCACCATTTCCCACTTTGGTGAAGGCAGAGATGCTGATAGAATATGTGCTCACTGGCTCCAGGCCAACAAGCTTGGCTTCAGTCTGAAATCCTGAAATATTCTGAAATGCAAAAAAATTGTGGTCAATATTCTCTATATCATCAAAAGCATTTTAATTAGAATACTATTGTACTGTTTCAAAGTGATCCTCCTATACGTAACTCTTAAGTTACATGGTATTTTTTAATTGGAATAATAAATAGTATAACCTTTTTGTATTACCTGGGTAGATTCAGATACAATACTAAGAGTGTCTAAGCTAAAGATAACTGTTCAAGGACAGAAGATCTCTCTCTCTTTTTCTCTCTCTCATACACATACACCCATATACATCAACTCTCATATATATGTGTATATATATAAAATATTTGAGAAAAGTCATTTCACTAAAAATACTTATTTTTTCTTTTTTGATAACAGTTCCCAAAGAAACATACATACAAAGCAAATGAAAAATGGAAAAATGAGAAGATTAGTCCAGGAGCAGATATTAGCAAACTAAAGACTATTTCTATACTTATGGTAAGTAGATTCCACATTTATTTAATAATCAAGTTTGAATTCTACTCTGTCATATTTTAAAGCAATGTCATACTTATACACAATGGACACAGCTGAAAATAATGATGAAATGCAATTATTGATGGAACTAGAAGATAAAAACTTGGTAAAGAAGCATTAACACAGGATAGTATCACTTGTAGGTGGTGCATAGAATAATTAGACAAGGGAATGCAATGTGTGAAAGGGAAGACATCTAGATCATACCCAGTACTAGGGTATATGGAGGGCAGAGAAGGAAAGAAAGTAGGGGTGATAGATAGACTGACAGAAAGATTAAATAGATGATAAATAAATCAATAAGTGTATAAATAAATACATATTTATATACATAAATATATATAAATACATATAAATAAATACATACATAGATAAATAGGGGGAGAAATAAATAGAGGGAGAGAGAGGTAGGTAAATAATAACAGGGAAGATAGATATATAGGAAGTAAGTAACAGGTAGCATAAGTCAAGAGAATCTGAGTACAACGGTGGGCATATTGGACGGTAGAGTTAAATATCCACAACAGGGGCCGGAGAGATAGCATGGAGGTAAGGCATTTGCCTTGCATGCAGAAGGTCATGATTCAAATCCCGGCATCCCATATGGTCCCTTGAGCCTGCTAGGAGCGATTTCTGAGTGTAGAGCCAGGAGTATCCCCTGAGTGCTGCCGGGTGTGACCCAAAAATCAAAAAGAAAAAACAAAAACAAAAACTAAATATCCACAACAGAGTCAACAACACCAAAAACATGAGATTAAAATTCAAACAACCAAAATTTTAAATGTGTGATTCATGGTGTTAGTGGGTTGGAGATTTAGAGAGAACCTAGAAACATCGGTGAAGAGAAGAAGACACAGGTAGTGAGATTGGTGTAGGTACTTAATAAGTCTAAAGCCCAACCAGGAATAACTTTGTAAATCATAGTGTATTAATAAGATAAGATAAAATAACCTCAATGTTTTGAAAAAGGTTCTGCTCCCAATTAATAGAACCTTAATTATTGCCTTTGATTTTTCTTATTCACTTCATAACCTAACCGTTCTATAAAAAAGGATTTACCATTAGAAATGAATTATAATGCAATATTTAGGACAATGTTTGCTAGATATTAAGTGTACTCCTCTTAATAAGTAAATAATGATTCCAATATTACATTTGCCTTTGTGGAAAAAAAGTAACAATTACTTAGAGAAATGCCTGTTAATTATAATAAATTTTGGCAATTAAATGATAGAATTTATATTAGTATATTTCAAATTTTGATAATAAATATTTGGATAATTTTTCATTTATTCTTAAACCTAAAAAGAGAGAAAGAAGCAGTGTTAGTATTTAATTTAATTGGTATTAAAAGTAAAAAATTTTTAATATATTCAAAAGACCAATTACCAAATGATTATAAATACAAAGGAAGGTTAACACAATTATTTTTTCTGAAAAGTTAAAAAATATATTGGGTAGTTAATTTCATAGATCAAAATGCATTTCACTTCATACAAAAAGTTTTCAAGAGTTTAAAAAAATATGTATTTTTAAGCATCAACAGATGGTGCTATTATTTCTTCAACTGAATATATCTAGATGCTGAAAAGTAAATTGTTCTATGGTGCTGTCAGCTTGCACAGGAGGCAAATGAGTTTTTTTTTTTTCTACAGGAGAGTTAAACTGTAGGAAAGAAATAAAACTTTTAAAAAGGGTCCTTGTTTCATTTAAAGCAGTTCATCTTCCACTGCATGTCAGAGACGTTTTGTTAAATTTCTAAAATTTTGAAAGAAACATACATGGTTATAATCAACCTACCTTATAAAATACAGTACCATTTTCATGTTCATGAATCTTAAAACTATATATTTTAATAATACCGCCTGGAAGTGGACTTGGGTTCCATTTCAGCCATACAAAGTCTGATGTGTAGTTGATTAAAGTCAAATTTTGAGGAGGTGCTAAAGGCACTGTAGAAAAGCACATTATAAAACTACATTCATAAAAATATTATTAGATTCCTGGAGACACTACTTAAGAAAAACATAAAGTTATCATATTTTCAATTTAGAAATAAGTATAATAAAATGATTGTTCAGTTACTTGGAATTCAGTAGTTCAATGTAATTTATGTAGTTTTTAAAAAAGCATTTTGTTCTGAAGTTCAGTTTTTTAAATATTCTGAAAAGATTAAATAGTTGTAAATCTGTGAAAAAGAGATGGCAAATATCCTTTCATTTTTTTCATATTGATTCTTAAAAAGAGAGAAACCCTGTAACAGTGAAGTCATTTCAAGGAATGTAGATTCTGGCTTACCTGACTCATCTGTGAAAAAGAAAAGAATACTGGAAGGACCAAGGCCCTTTCTAGTTCTTGCAGCAGCAGAAAAACTATATAATGTGAATGGTGAAAGATCTTCCAATATTATATAGTCATCAGTAGTAATTAAAGAATAATTTTCATTTTGGCCTTGTAAAGTCAAATCATAACTTATTATTGCACCATTTGCTTTTACTGGGGGATCCCATGATAAGAGAACTGAAGTAGAGGAGAGATTTCTAAAGGTGTTGATTATTGGTGAAGTTTCTGGGACTATAAAAGAAATAAAAATAACATTAAATGAAGCAAAAGAGAACTAGCATTGAAAAGAAAATATTCTCATAATAATAGGACTTCATTCTTATTCTTCATTCAAGTAATTAGGTAATTATCTGAAAAAACCTGGAGCTTATTGGAAATCTAATTATATGTGTACAAACAGTGGATATAATTTGAAGAATAACACGTTCGCATAGAAAGCAATAAAAATGAGGGAACACCATCTATTGGTTTCAGAAACAATAGAAGGATCCAGCCTACCATCTTCTTCCGTTTTGATGTGCAACTGGGTGGTGTATACATTAGAAAATCCTTTTTCTGTGGATGGAGTGATTTCTAATATATAATCAGTATACTTTTCCAGATTGTCAAAATACATGCTTCTTCCATATGTCACGAGAGGTGGTCTCAAGTGGTCTGGAGTTTGCTGTAAGCTCAGAGAAACATAGTAGAAGAGTAGACCATTGGGTTTAGATGGTGGACCCCAGCTCACATTTACTGCAGTTGATGAAATGGACTCATAAGTCAGGTTGCCAACATGCCCTCCAGGTACTAGAACAGGTAACGTGCAAAATACAAACATTATAAGCCACCCAAAAAAATGTCAAGTGAATCCACATAGTGAGGATTATAGTTCGATGATTTTAGCAAGTTCTGACCTTTCAATGCAAATGACCTACACACTGCTTATTACAAAATGTATTCTGGATAATACTATTTAAAACCCATCTAAAATAAACCCTGCCATCATATATGTGTGAGAATGATTTGTCTAGAACATTCATTTGGCTTTTCTTTTTTGCAACAGGGATATATTTTTGCAACAGGGATATAGTGGATATATATTCGTTGCTAGAGAAGCAGAGCACCGAGCCCTTTTCCAGCTCCAAAATCACTATGCCCCAGATTCAGGATTATTTAAGTACCTCCTGTAAAATAGTAAACTGGTTGCATATAATGCAGGCATTTCCTCCTTTATTCTTTAATAGAGATTGCTATCTTACCTAAAATATGACAAATGCTATGAAAAATACTGTTTGGATATTTTTGCATTGCTTACAAAATAATGACAAGAAAAATGTTTTGATATGTTTACCACAGATGAAACCCTGGGAGTCATTACATCAAATATATCTTTGGTCTGTATGTGGTTATGTGGTGGAATTAGTAACCACAGACACAGAGAGACAACTGTTATTTGTATAAATTACTTATTATTTAAATATTTCACTAATATGTTATATAAATACTTTTATTTTATCTTTTCTAAAACTTATTCATAGTACACACAGGGACATATATACTAGAACTCTCAAGTACAACAGCATACTAGTGTTTATTATCTTGATTGAAAAATGTTATATATTGGTGAACATCTTGGTAGAGATCTGAACTTAAAAATATATCACTGATTTAAATTTAAGTAATGTGATTTGCTGATAATGATACTGACCCCATTTTGCCCTAAAAACACTTAGTAAATATTTTCTGAAGGCATATATCTATATATGTTGCCTTGTCTTATATTGTAACAAGGAAATTAATCATTCTTTATATTTATAGTGTCTATCTGTTGGTAATTTTCAAATAGTTGACATGAAAGTTTTCTCTTCACAAAAAAGATTGGGTCGGTGCTCTTTCTAAATAAGCAACTAATTTTTATGAATAAATAAATAAAAATAAATAATTTTTATGAATAAATAGAAATCAAGCAGAAAGGGAAGTAATGGTGAAACGGGAGTCGGGTTCCTGGTACCAGTGATGTGGGAGAGTGACATAGCTCTACATCCAAAGCAAAAATGCAATGACTCTGAAAACATAAGATCTAAGCTGAAACTACTATACTTTATAATGTGCCTGTCAAGAGATCAGGCAGAGGAGCAGGGGGTGAGACTAGTGGAGTATGAGAGCACTGGTGATGGGAATTGATAGTGATGGTATGATTGGTGTTGAAGTATTACAAACCTAAAAATCAATTTTTATCAATAACTTTGTAAATCATGGTTCTTTAACTGAATAAAATTTTTAATTCATTGAAATATGAATATATGAAAGAACGAAGAAAGAAATACACAAGAACATCCACAAGAAGAAATAGGCATTGGTTGTATGTATCATGGTAGTCTCAAAGCTGAAAGGAAAAAAATCAAATATTTTAATCATTATAGTGGTTAATATAATTATTCTAAATATTCAGATTAAATGAGATTCACTGAAGCTACATACAAACATATGTACATACATATATATAGGGATTCCTGTAATGTAGAAAAGATCTTTCGGGTATATTAGTTACAACTACCAGTAAGAATAGATGCTGGCTAGAGTCCTTTGTGGAGATTCCAAGACTGAAAAGAACCAAATTGCTAGTGAAAAAAACCTGTAGTTCATAAAGAAAATAAATGGTCTAGTATAATAATGATTGGAAAATTCCATTAATAGTATAGCAGTAGTTTCCATGTCCATGCAGGAGGTGGCTAGATACTTCAAAGTAATGAAAGTGATCATTTTCACAATAGATGCTAACAATTTTAAGAAATAGAAAAGGTTATTATTATGAGAAGTTTATTGCTATCTTCAAACATTGTCAAATTTCTATAATGATTACGTAAATGTGCCTGAAAAAATAGATTTTTACCATTAGCATAAATAGCCATGTTATTTGCAATGAAAGCTATAAAGTTTAAATTAATCCTATAAAAAGTAACATGCTCTATAGTTACATACTGTCTTGATCTGTGTATACTTGAACTATGTCACTGCTTTTATTCCCATTTCCAACTGAAGTACTTGCTGTTACCCAAAATGTATAGTAGCTGAATATTGCCAGTTTATCTATTATTGCAGATACGGTCATATTGTCAAAGTCATTGGTTACTTCCTGGAGTGAAAAATTCTGCAAAATAAACATATTGTTTTAATTGCTCAGAATATACTCAAAAGACACTATGCATTTCAAAAGAATTATCATCATGAACTTTTTCTTTTCATTTAATATTAATTTTGAGAGAAATATATTTGGGCATTTTATGGCACTAGTTAAACTGAAACTATATGTGTACTCAAAAGGAATGTATGGCAGCAATTTTATTATGAAATCAATTTAGAGTGGCCAAAAGAGGAAAGAAAAACTCCTAGCTCCAACAAGAGAAGTTTCAGTGGTCAACTGGAAATGCTACAGCTTCAGTGCTCTGTGTCAGTTTTTCTATAAAATTTTCAAGTATTTTTCAAAACAATGACTTTTTAAGCAATTTTCGAGTACTAAAATTTCTTTTTCTATTAATATAAAAGAAATTATGAAGGTACTCGCCTTTTACTAGGACAAATAGATACCTTTCCCTTTATATTATGTTTAAAAAGGAAATGACATGAACTCTCATCTATACAGAGTAAGAATAAGTTTTGGGGCCACACTTAGCAGTGTGCTCAGGGCTTGTCCCTGGCTCTGTTATAAGGGAACAGTTCTGGTGGGGCTTAGGAATCATATGTGATCATAGGGATGAAACCCAGTAGGACTGTATATAAAGCAAGCATCCTTTGTACCAGTTGTACAATAGAGCAAAAGTCATTTAAAAATTATAGTTCCCCAAGTCCTGGTTATCTTTGTTCCAACAAATTCTTTTAATTATTAGGAAATGTATGCAATCATTTTCTTCCTATCCACATTTTAAAGACAAAATACAATGAAAAGTCAGTTCCAATGGAAAGGAACAGTATAGTATAAGTAACTGTATGTTAGTGTTTATATGCTTTAAAAATCTTAATTATCCTAATTTGCAGAGTTCTTTTGTACAAATGCCATGCATTCAATCTGGCAGGGTATATCGTTGGAAAAAAATCTAGTCTCAAAGGTCTTCTTCCTGAACTATAAAATCAAAATAACCATTTCCATTTTTTCAGAAAATTTTGAAGATTAGATAACAATATATACACTAATTAATAAAATACCTGCCACAACACATACACATCAAAAAAACCAATTACAGCAATTAGCTCATCTAAACGAATAGCAGGATATTCTAGTTGACTTAAGTCTATATTTATGTTCATCCTGCAATATATCAACAAACAAAACTATAGCTGAGAGCTATAGTAAAAATAGAAGGGCCTTATACATGACCAAACAGGCTTTGATCCCCAGCACTACAAATTGTTCTGGAGTGCCTCCAGGAATAATCTCTGAGCACTGAACCAGGAGTAAACCCTGAGCATAGTCTGGTGGGAAAATTCCAAAATCCCCAAAAATAAAGTCATCAAATTTTAGTTGTCTGGAAAAGTATTTTGGGGAAGAAAAGAATGAGTATAATAAAAAGACCTATTTCAGTTAAATGGTGCCTAATTTAGGAACAAATTACAATATGAACAACCTCACAAATTATGATCAGTGAATTTCATTATTTTCCAATACATTTGCCTTACACATAAAATGACTGGGTTGCATAATGTATCTAAGTATCTCTTTAAAATATTCTTTTAGAGCCTGATAGATACAGTTCAGCATATAGGACACTTGCCTTGCACTGTAAAGATATGTTTTTGATTCTTGGTACCCCATGTGGTCCCTTGAACTTCACCAGGAGTAATTCCTTTGTGCAGAACTAGGGACAAGAGCTATAGTACTGGCATTTGCCTTGCATGTGGCTGACCTAAGAACCCAGGTTTGATCCCTGGCTCCCATATGGTCTCTGGAGCCTACCCGTAGTGATTTCTGAGTGCCACTGGGTGTGGCCCCAAAACAAAACCAACCAAAAAAATAGAAATGATTATTGCTGGGTGTTATCCAATAATAATAATAATAATAATAATGTCGGTTTTATGGTGTATACTTTAATGGATATGGCCACACCTACAGAGCTCAGGGCTTACTCCAAACTCTACACAAAGATCACTCCTGGTAGTGTGCTGGGGAACACATACAGTGTAGAGGCTAATAATGGTTGCAGTTTTATTTTTGTGTTAAAGATTATTTTATACTACTTATGACCTTTGAGACCTTTGCCACTTAATAAAGTGGCAAAGTATTTTAAATAACTAAGAATTCATTTCTGCTGAGATCATCTTACCATATATCAATATGTAACAATTTTGGAATTATTTTAATTACTCATATGATTGTTTTATCGATTACTTATTTTTGGAAAAATGAATCCCTTCAATCAAGTTATTTAATTAAGACCCATTCCACTGCATATATAAATGCAGTTCGATGGTATTTGGTAAAAACTTTTCCAATCATATTATTCAATCAGAAATTATTATATGCCTTTTTCATATAATGAGAGACACTCATCAGGCACACTAAGGAGACATAAATGGGAAAAATTAAAATAAAGGAGTTGATGAAAACATGGCATGTAGTAGCAAAAGAAAGAAAAAGATAAACTGCCAATTAGTGATAGAGATAAAATTCCAAAAGATAAGAAAAGGACATGATCACTTCAATACAAACTCAAGGCTCCCAAAACAAAACTAACTTTCAAAAACAATGTTGGTGTGTCACTATACTTCTATATATTTGCAGTTAAAATATTTACTATTGTCTTGTTCCTCAAGCCCAAGTTCTCCCTTGAAAAAATTTTTTTACTATTTTTTCTATGTATTTATATGCTTTTCTACTCTGGCACTCTGTACTCTTTGGACACATAGCTTCATACTTTCACCTCCATTCTAAGCGCCAATAAAAACTAATTTGTTTCATTAAAATAAAAATTTTTCATGAAAATAATAAACTACTTATTACTAACTCCAAAAAGTGTGGAAGGGAAGCAGAGTCTCGGGGACTGGAGAGATGACTTTCCAAGCTGCTTGCTGTGACTCAGGAAAGCTAAGACATGCACCAACTACCTGAAATTGGACCAGTTAGTTAACAGTATATCTACAAAATCTGAGGAAAGGATCAGAAAAAAAGAGTATTATTTTTTCATTCTATAATTTTCATTTTAAGAGTTTCTTCTATTTTGCCTATCTGAGAGAGAAAATTAAGTAACACCAGTTTAGACACTGATTTGAAAACCAACTTAAGTAACAAAGCATAGATAAATTTTCAAGCAATAGGAGATTGTTTCTGAAATGTTTTAATACCATTAGTCAATGCCCTCTTGCAGCTGTCAAACTTAAAAACATTCTTAAAGTTATTTAGCAGAGGATTATATTCTTCTAAGATAGAGGAACAGCAAATGGGATCTCATTAGACAGCTATGTTTGAATATGTAGATGATGTGAAATAAAATAAGTTCTTGTTAAAACCACAGTTTGATGCTTGTTCCCTTATTATTCCTATGTTGACAAAGATATACACTGTAAAATCATGACTAAGTATTCAAATAGAGGCAAGACCATGGCTGTCATGTAGAACTACACTGACAAAACTTTGATAAGAGCTTTGTTAAAGGCATAAAAGATTAAAAATGTGACATTTTAATGGTCCCTGTCTATGATCAAAGGGCACATTAAAATTGTAAATAATACAGTGTTAAAAATTACACAAATCTCCAAAGTGTGAAAATAAGTAAGAAAAGCATACATTATTAGAGTTAACAACAGAACTCTTTTCTCACTTCTAGGATATTTGTTTCTAAAATAATCAATATCTGAACTGCATATACATATTTATATGTACAGGGTTTTTTGTATAAAGAACTTTATTTTTTTGGCACAAAATTTGAAATAGTTACACTTAGAGGACCTTGAACAGAACATAAAACCAAGCCATATTCTGAGTGAGTAGTACTGAGACAGTTCTACTCTAACCCCATTCACACACTTCTCACACAAACTATCTCCTGCAGCTAAATTTGTGTTTAAATAAAAAGAGAGGAGTAGAAAGATCAAATGTATCTGATTTTCCTCCCCCATATTTTTGACATTCAAGGAATTTTATAAATTCTCCATATAAAATTGTCACAGTAAAAAATAATTTCTTCTATTGAGCCACATTCTGAATTATTATCAGAAAATCTGAAGAGTATAAAATAAAAATCTAAGAGAAGACTTAGGTTTTACCTTCATAAAAATTCCTGAATTATTTCTGTAATAAATAGAATAACACTGTATGATTCCATTAGGTTTTGCAGGAGGTCTCCAAAAGAGAATTATTGATGATGAACTGAGATTAGCATAATGAACATCTCTGGGAGGATCACTTGGTGCTATAGAAAAAGATTGAACAAAAATATATTTGTGGTTCCAAGTTATGTTTAAAATTTTCTGAATATACCTTCTTTGAAAAGTGTTCTCCTTAAGAATTAGGAAAAATAACCACTTAGAAATGAAAAATAAAACCCATAAGGCAAAGATCAGTCTAGCACTTGACTATGAAAATATACAATCATAGGATAGATTTGTGGGCTAATTTCTTACAAAACAAACCTCTCCTATATTTTAAAACAGCATTATAAAATATTGTTAAAATTGGTCACAAAACATAAATCATTACTTTGAGAATTGCAAAATTATTAAATAGAGCTCAAAAGCATAGAGACTATCACAGATTTCAAAAACGACAAACATGAAATTCTTACACCCACTTTGGTGCTAAGTAAATTGAAATATATGCAATCCTCATATGTACCAGGTGAAGTAGGTTTTGTGCTATTTCCAGAATACAGATGGGAAATTGAGTCACTGAGTCATTTACTTTCTCAACGTCACACAAGAAAATAACCAAAAATATCAAATGCATATCTATGAATAATATATTACACTTAACAACACATTTTTATATTTGACACTTTTTTCCTAAATGGGATTTTCCTTTATTTGACTTCCATCTAGGCACAAAAACTCACCTCCTTCTGGTGTATGAAAATGAATGATACTGCTTCTTGTTTTCCCATCACCAAATCTGGTGCTTGCTGTTACATAAGCACTATATTCAACATTATAGTCCAAATCTGAAAGCTCCAATGATGTTTCAGTTACATTGATAATTTTGGACAATGATTTATCCCTGGGGGGGGTACACAAAAATATCCACATGTCTGACTCTTAAATTAAACATTACTAATTCATCATAAAAACAAATATTTTTTTACAAATTTTATCTCAATGTAAAATACATTAGTTTGATCAATTGAGTATCTTTATTGCTTATCTTTAAGCACTTTAAAGATAAGACCAGAGATACTAAGGTCCTTAATCATCAGACTGATAACAATTGTAGGAGCATACAGCCACATATGCCAATGCCTGGTGCCTACAATTTTCAGAGCACTGAAGGAACACAAAAAACTAGGTCAGCAAGTTGTATAGAAGTCCACTCATCTCAACAAAAAGAGCACAGAGGTTCAATTAGCACTTAACAGCTCAGCAAACCCTCAAAAAACTTTTGTGACACTATTATGTTATATATTTTTTAAAAAGCAAAATATAGTACTTTATTTTGTGCCCATTAAGAAGACAGGCTTGGAAGTGATTAGGTAACTTGGACATTGGTGAAGCAAAGGGTATACTGATGGTAGAATTGAAATAGTACTTGTTGAAATACTGAAAATGTGAAATGAACGTATTATGAAAAGCTTTATAAATTAGTGTTTAAATAATATTTTAAATATGGAAAAATTAAATAATTATTAAGAAAGTGAGCAATAAATAGTCTTTTTCTGCTTTCACATATATTTATTTTTAACTTGACCTTTATTATTAATAAGCCATTCTTATTTGTATAGGCTGATTTTAATGAGTCTCTAGGAATACTGTTTACTTCAAGGAATTACAGCAATCGTTTATTTATCAATGTTATATCAGTAAATATTATTTATAAGTATCAAATTATTATTTTCAACTCATTTTTATACATTATCAAAATAATTTACTTTGATCTATTCAGATAAATGTAAATACATAATTAGTACTATCTAATATAGGAAGTCTATAGATTTTCCCATATTTAACAAAAACCCCTAAAAATTATGAATTTATAGACATAAAAAAGAAGTGAAATTTAAAAACTATAATTAGCATTACAACCATTTATATTTATAACATAAGTATATTAAAATATATCAAACATTTATAACATGTAATCTCATTTAATATTTAGATATTAAGGCATTCACAAATAGATATTTCCTCTGAACATATAATATCACTAAAACCTTGGAATTCTTGAATCATTAAGAGGAAAGCATTTGAATTGAATTGAAAACATTTAATTAAAAATCTTTATATTATTAGCCATGGTTTTGCCATTATTTATTTGTAAATCATTCAATCAGAAATTTAAATCTGAAAAATATTTGGAAAGCCTCTTATAGTGATACCACCTAAAGGAAACAAATATGGTTTCCTACATCAGCACCAGAAACAATTTCTACCAAGGAAGGTCCCACTACTGCCATGTCACTGACTTACTCCAAAGACAGTTCTTATGTCACCCTGACAACTAGGCAACAGCAACAGTCTGCTTTTAGGACAGAATTCTCTGCAATGCTAATGGTGAGACGGAACCAGAAGACACTACACAGCACCCTGACTTCAACATAGCACTTATACAGAAACCAGGATCTATAACTGCAGCTACTCAACTGCAAAAACTGTGATGGTGAAGAGCTGACCATCAAGAATGACTATGGGGTTTGTCAACCTAGTATGCCTGGAGCCTTGAGTTGGTCTTATGCCAAAAATACCTCGGGGGTTAGAACTCCCTGTTTTTTGGGCCAAAGATCTTTCCTTTCAATTCCTTCCATATTTTGCTGTGCCTATGTAAACTATACCTGCCACACACACATATCTTTTTTTTTTTTAGTGTATGTCTCATCTCTGAAGAAAAACAAAGGGGGAGGGAGTTACTAAATTACTAAAGATTACTAAATTTTCGATATTGCATTAATGACTTTATTGGTGATTCAATATTTTTCATAAATGTAACTAATGAATTTTCTCCCCTTCTTTTACCACTTTTTTTTAAATTCTCTATTTTGTTTCTATGTTTGAATAACTTCACTTTCTGTCATTCTGAAACAAATGTATTAAGATCAATTCTGTCAACTATGGAATCTATTTTCTTTTAATAAATTAAAATTTTAAAAAATATGGTGTCAGTGATGCTAATGGAGACAGGCAGGATTAGTTAGGCTGTTTAGCAATCTGATAATTTTGTCAGTGATGTTCTTTCAGGAGTATGAAAGAAAATCTTTAACTTCACTAAAACACAAGAGAGGGAATTTTAAATCTCTTAATAGTGACTATTCCTTTCAGAGGCTTCTCTCAGAATCTTGAGCTAGGTCACAGATCAGCCATCAAAATGGTACAAATCTCTAATCTATTCAGACCCCCTAATACTATGAATATATAAAGTAATAAATAAAGTAATAAAGTAAAGAATAAAGTAATCTAGCTACATTACTGTTTCTTGCCAAGCATACTTTCTAATATTATCATCTTGTCCTAATCATCACTGCAAAAGACTGAAGAAAAATTTCTACCTACAAAAAAGGAAAATCCAGGTTCTATTTCATAATAATTCAGAATCAAGGCAATTAGCCACAGCACTCAAGTAAAATCAAACTTTGTCTTACATATCAAGGCATTTCAGAAATAAGAACACATTCCTAATAAGTGACCCAAAAAGCAAACTCAACAATTACGTCAATGAGCAGAAATGAACCTTCTTACCTAACCTGGATGACAACCTCCCGAGATAAAATAATGCTAATATATTTCATCTATAAATCTACCTTATCTTTTGTCAGGGGTACTCATTTTTTTCAAAAGGCAGAAAAAGTTATAAATCAATCTCCTTAGAAGCTTCAACTCCTGATTCAAGTTCAGAATGTGCCTTTGATGTGGTTCCTTACAGTTGATGGCTCCTTACAGTTCCAAGAACCAGAAGGAAGAGGCAAGAGAAGCAATGCTAATTCTGGATCAGATTCTACCCTTGCTCCTAGATGCTGCTGCCACATTCAATAAAGACCCCTAATACTATGGACAAATAAGACCCAGCTGTCTGCTTTCCAAAGTGTCACCCCAGGGAATGAGCCTTCAGAGGACAAGTCTTCCTCCCACCATGCTCTCTACAAGTTGTTACTTTAGATTCTAGCTGACTCATTGCGAATGTCCAGCTTTGCTGTCATTAATCTGAATATACTATGCTAAGCATTATGATGTGCTCTATCATAGCACTTGATCTTCATGGATGAAAGAATATGGTTTGAGCATGGGGAGACTGCACAGACTGGAGTTGGATTTCAGGCGGCCACAGGTTCAATCTCCAGAACTGCCTGTCATGTCCCCAACTAGTACTAGTAAGGCCAGATGTGACCCTGGGATTGATTCCCCAGTACCACTAGGTCCCCTGAGTCACAAATGGCTGGACTGGTTTTGAGTGCCTCAACATGCTGTGGAGGCTGCCCCTAGCCACTCCTCAACTCAAGGAATATATGTTTTGACTTTTTCTCATATTACATTAATTTAATGATTGATATCATTACCATTAATAGTTGTATGCTTCAGAGATAATATGGCTATTCTGCCATCCATTCAGAGGTAAGGTTTAGTTTTACTAAATTTAGTTTAATTTAGTTTTTTACTAAGAATAATGCAGTAATAATGCTTCTTATGCAGATAGATTTCCACAATGGTAAACTATAGTTATTTTTTTGCAGATTAAATTTCCATTACATGATCATTGAGTCAGATCATTTGAATTGTATTTCTCAGTTGTTATTCTTCCCAAATATTTTCTGTTCAAGTTACAGGTTGTTACTATTTACAGATATAACGATTAAAGTAGGTATTTTGGCAAACTCAAGGCTCCTAATTTTCCATTTCTGCAATGCACTGTAACAACAGTCCATTTCTGCTCCCTCTGCATATTCACAAACTGCTTCTATTGATGAAATCTGACATTAGTCCATCTTTACTATTTTCATTATAAAATTTAATGGAGGAAATATGATAGGCTTTCATTATAATTTTTGCTCTTATTGGTGATGGGCATTATTTGATCATGCTGGGGGGACTAAGGTCACTAGATAATGCTCAAAGATCAGGTTATACTATGATAAAATATGTTATCTATGGATGAATCTATGCATGCAAGCTATTTGCAGTTCCTGATCCACTTTCCTAGCATCTTTATTTATCTATATTTTTATATATCTATATTTTATAATTGTGTTGGTTAAAGGGCAAACTGTTTTTAAAAACTGGAATAAAAATAAGTATGCACACTTTCCAGCATATGAAGCACCAATTATAAAGCTTATATGTTACAGAAAAAGCTATTTAAACAGCGACATTGAAGATAGAGCTTCATTAGCATTGTTTAGATATTTCAACATATTGCTGAACAGATATTTAAAATGATTTAACTTGGGCACATTTTATCTCTAATTAGTTTACAGTAACTATGAGGTAATATTTTAATTTTTGTCTATTCCCATAGAATTTAATAAGCATTTGTTCGAATGATTCCTAAATATTTTTCCCAATTACTACTAAGTTAAGAAATATTGAATCAAGATTTATCTGCAAAGAATTTTCAGCATCATTTTACTCCACGTTCTTTCAGCTTTTAGTAACAAAGATACTTTCCACAGTGACACTATATTTCCCCCACAAAACTTGCACAATCTTCCTTCCTCCAGCAGCTCTTCAAAAAGTCACTTCCTATCATTTATCAGTAGTTGACTTTACTTTCCAGTGTCCCATCTAAAGACCTCTTTCCTCTGACTTCTTCATTTGTTCATGGATACATAAACTATTTCCCCTTTAAGCAAACCTGAAGTGTAGGAGTTTATGTACATCTTAGTCATTGATATATAATATTCTATTAATGTTAACTTAATAAATGAAAATTAATTGATAATTAAATGCAATTACAAGAAAAAGTGACTAAAAATCAAGCAATGACAAAATACTTTAAGAGCAGTAAGCAAAGGGTTTAGAGTGAAATTGGTAAAAAATATTTTTATTTAGAGAATAAACATAACAAAGAAATGAAGACTATTTAAAACAAGCCTTTCATTCAAATATGATATATAAGTATGATGTATATTGAATATTCAATTTTAAAATACTGAAGAACCACTAGGAAATTTATTTTATGACTGCTTAATATATATATATTTTGTGGGATATTTACTTTGGAGTTTTCAAAAAGTTGCATATCACAGATGTTAAAGTAACATGAGATGTACTATGAAATTTTATCCTTTTCACAAGTGGCACATAAATAGACAATCATAGTAAAAATAAGGGAGAAACCATTTATAATGGAAAATTGATTCTGAATAATATATTTTTGAATAAACTTGAAATTTTAATTAAAGTTATCCCGCTTAAGGAAACTTAAATGAAAGTGTCATTGAGAATATCTATTTGCATAAAACTCTAGAAGAGTTAAAAAGGATATGTTTTTATTTACATACATACATACATACATACATACATTGACTAATTTGAAGAAGAGAAATTTAGGATAATTAGGCATAACACATAATTTCATTTTAGTTAACAAAAACATAGTATATTATTGTACTATACTTGAAAAGCTCAGTTTTTTTATAGGAAAGGACATTTATTCATTAGACTGTAGTTGCAAGCCTATTAATAATCAGTTTTCTAATGTAGCTTCACAGCCTGAAATTAAAAAACTACATTCCTATTATGTTACATATGAATTCTTGTTCTCAAAACTATTCTCAACAAAGAAAAAATTCCTACCAGACATGAACTGTGTAATAGAGGATAATTCCATTGGGCTCAGAGGGCGGTTGCCATGACAACTTCACCGTGACACCAGACAACTGTTTCACAGCGAAGTCTTGGGGGGGCGAGTCAGGAGCTGAAAAGTTAGGGTACAGTTTAACAGATTTTGTTAAACACAGTGAAGACCAGGTTCCAATGAAAATGCATGCAATTTTTAGGATAAACTTTCTGGGAAATGGATCTGGGACAGGCCTGTTCTTTCTGGGCCTGGGAAACTGTTTATTTTCAAAATGAGATGATAAAAGAAGATTTAGCATGGTCGTGTGAGAACATCTGTTCCTGTGATTCAAGGGAAAAAAATATTTCATCAGGGTTTGTCAAAATGATTCTCCTACTGTTTAAGTAGCTTTTAGTAAGATAACATACTCTAATAAAAAATAAATATACTATGTAGTAAAACAAGTATAATCATCTGTAAAAGAGGACCACAACAATTAAACAGTGCTACAAGATAATACATACATGAAGTGGAAAAGTGATAAGCATAACACTGGGAAAGAAGTCATATCGTAAAACTGTAAAATAATATCAAAATCTCTTCTCTCAGCCTTCTTGATAGTTTATAAAACACCACTGTAGAACAAAATAAGCAGAATTTAAAGCCTACTTTTAAATTATTGCTTAAAATAATGTGAGAGTATTC